>NC_092336.1:293437500-293760000 GCF_046630445.1 Rutidosis leptorrhynchoides
TGGTCTTAGTGAACCGGGTCTGCATTAGTGTGTCTAACTGATAAGTCGTTAGGATGCATTAGTGAGTCTGGACTTCGACCGTGTCTGCATGTCAAACGTTTTGCTTATCATTTTTGTCAGAAATCATTTGTTTATCATTCTTAGTAATTTACCTGCTTATTATTCTTAGTCTAGACACATCTTATTGCATTGACTGCATGAATAGTGTATAGACAAAAATCATATCTTAGCGTATCTACTAATTCATATCTTAGCGTATCTGCTAATTCATATTTTAGCGTATCTGTTGTTGTTATCTTTGTCTGACAGCTTCCGTAGATTCCTCCGTAACTTATGAGATTTTAGTATTACATATGCATATGTAAATTATGTATTGCAGGATACTAATCTACATCCTATAATTTATTTCTTATCGAAAATCCTTCATCTGATCGTACGAGATGAATCCTGCAACCAGTTCGAGTCCCTCAGATTCCAATAGCTATTCCGATAGTTATTCCGACAGCTATTCCGACATAGATGTTCACCTAAGCTCCGAAAACAGCGTCATCAGCATGAATCAACCAATCAGCCATTATCAATTCATCTGATGGGTTCGTAGTCGACTTAATTAATGGAAACGCGCAGAAGGTAATCCCTTTCACCAATCGAATTCACCTCTTGACAATGAACCTGAAGCGTTTACCGGCGAACCTGTTCGTAACACCATTTCACTCTCATTACCCAAATATCTCATCACGACTATATCATAACTCAGATTCTAAACCTTATTCATTCGCTCGTTCCAACCGACAATCATCCCGGGGTAATCGAAGAAGTCAACGAGCTTCGCGCTCGAGTAATCAATTTGGAGAACATGGTACAAACCTTACCAGCTTCAGCAACATCATCGGCATCAACAGAACCATCAGTAACAACACCAGTACCATCAACAATCCATGCCTCGACATCTCATTTTGTACCTCGAATATAAATTATTGTCCTACGAATCATTCTACATCATTTATCTTCGTTCGACATGGTGATTATGTAATCTCTAATATGTTTGAGATTATATATTCTTGTTCTAACGGTAAATCAAATGAGTTTAATATCATATTGACTCATTAAATCCATGATCACATCTGAAGAAAATATATATGTATATATATTTTCATAAAGATTGTAATTAAAAATTCTTTCGTACAAACTGTTAATGATGAAAATATTTTAACGGGTAGGTAATACCCGAGGAATATTTAGATTTCACATTAATAAGTTACACTGTACATTATTCGAATTTGATTCAACGATCATTTACTATCCTATTTGTTACCACCGATATACGTATCCGTTCACCAAAGAATAACTATTTTCATTCAAATTCAAGTTCATATTTGGATTTTGACCTATCAGAATCCAACAAGTGGCATAATGAAGAAATAATGGATACAATAAAAAAAAAATTTGATTAGAAACAGACTAATTAACAATATGAAATTTTGTTAAGAAACCACGCTAACAAGATCCTAGCTAACTGTTCCTAGCTAACTGTTAATTCCGTATTACATTTTATTTATCGCAGTTTATTTATCGCAATTTATATTCTCGCAATTTTATTTATCGTCATTTAATTTCCGTTATTTATTTTACGTACTTTAAATATCGGGACACGTATACAAATTTTGACATATCATATCGACGCATCTATATATATATTATTTGGAATCACCATAAACACTCTATATGCAGTAATGCTGGAGTTAGCTATACAGGGTTGAGGTTGATTCTACAATAATATATATACTTTGAGTTGTGATCGAGTCTGAGACGTATACGGGTCACGATACGTATTAGTTAATTCGAATATTATATATTAAACTGTATATAAATTATTGGACTGTTAACTGTGGACTATTGACTGCGGACGAATAATATTGGACAATTAAAATGAATTAAAATACTGATTATAACATATGAAACTAAATAATTCTTCAAGTTTTCCACTTGATTTCATTCTAAACCTCATTGTATCTTGACGATTACATTCTGCGTTCAAACCTTTCATGATTCTTGAAAACACCTCAATCGAGAGGATGAACCAACTGCACTTCATCTACGGAAGAAAAGATTGATGCATATAGTTATGCACCTGAAAACACTCGGAACCTGATTAAACATTTAACATGTATCTATACTAGCTTCTTTGGCGTTGTTATTACCGAAAATAACTTTACAATCCCTCTTCAAATTAGCCAATTTTATCACAGCTCCAGCAAGTTAACTTCGACTTTTCACTCAGATTAACTTATTATAACCCTGATATATAAGTTGCCTTTCATCATCGATAACAGAAAATCGTTTATATCTCACTACATTAGCAGTAAACTTACCAGCAACATCATTGATCTTTGACTTTATGAAAAGTTATTATATTCATTGAAATCCTATCATGTACTCATCCGCATCTTGTAACAAGAATTGTCATACCAATTATCGGGAATCAACAAATCTGTATGGTGAGTCTCGCAACATTTCCACATCTACAGTTATATGTATCCATATAACATTTATCTCTTAGAACTATGATCTTCCATTCTGAAATTCTGAAAAACACCCAGTCTGCGAATTAATACTCTGAATTTTGAAAAGTTGAATAAAGCAACAAAAACTGTAAACGACCTCAACAGCCAAAAGTTGATGATAAAGAATTGTATGTTGGCAAAGCTCAGAAAAAGTTTGAAACTAAAAAACCGCTTGAGCAAACTACGAAGGAGTCTCTGAACAAATCACAAGGACTAAACTTGTACATTAAGAATCCTGATGATTCTGTTTCTGAGGAAATCTTTAGCGAATACCTTACTCCTTAACCACTCTAAATCATCGTGAATGAATTCCTTCATCACAATTTAATTCTGAAATCCTAAGATATCATCATACCTTTCTTTATTAATATCCTCAATATTTCTGAAGATATCTTCATAAATATTCTCGTTCGATATTAATTATCTCTCTGCGCTATCCGTATTATATCATAAAAGGAAACTGTTTTAGTTTCTATATTCTGCGAACCTTCGAATTTAAAATATGAATGTTTTTGAAGTAGTGTTGGAAACTGATGCATGAGTTAGTATAATATAATGACACTTGATCAACGTGATTATATTACAGTAATTCATGCTGAGTTTCTAATGGAATGTGATGATTCACAGTACCATCATCATGTGCCATTTATACGACTCTTACATTCTACCCAATCTCTAAACATATTGAGAACATATCTTATTGATAGTTCTATCTTTTCAGATATTCTGGTAATTTACCAAATCAAGATCGTGCCATTACGAGTTCCTTCTTAAAACATTAACTATGTTCATCCAAAACTTCATATCTACGAATTCTGGACCATTATTCGCTTGACTCGCGGACGGGAAGAGAAAACGAAATCATGAAGCTCCGAAATATAATAGAGAATATGAAGCTCGATAGCAACCCCAAAACTACAAACCGTGTATATCAATGCGTATAGCAATATAAAGACACGGTAGAATTAAGAATAGTATCATCCCAAGGTAATAGTAGGAGTAAACAGATTTTTCCGGTGGAAGATTGAAAATAAGAATGACAGAAATGATAATTAGGAAAATATCAAGGATTAGAACTGGATTAAACATTTTCACAATCTTTTGGATGTATGAACAAAGAAAGAAAATATAGGAATGGTGAGAATAATGGAACGGAAGGGTTAATTTATAATGGAAATATCAGTCAGAGTAATCGAGGCAGATCATCGAAATTAATTATAGAGATCTTAATTTCCTTACTCGCCGAAGAATCAAATCTTTTAGATTTTGAAGATTTTCTTTAAATCCCTTGAATTCCGGAATACAACCAAGTCAACATCAAAAGTTAAGACACACCTTATTGTCTAAATTCAACCTTGATTACGTCAAAAGCTAAGGCGAATCTTATTTTTTCTCATTTCAATCTTTGGTGATAGCTTCATTCGTACTCTTCGAATAATCGAACTATTTTTATCCATATTACTCAATGATGATAAAACTCTATTTATCAACTCATATTTGTCATGAAAAAAAAAAAATTCTTATTGTTATCCATGACGACTTCTATCAAATTTCGGGGACGAAATTTCTTTAACGGGTAGGTACTGTGATGACCCGGAAATTTCTGATCAAATTTAAACTTTAATCTTTATATGTTTCCGACACGATAAGCAAAATCTGTAATGTTGAGTCTCGAAAGTCTTGAAATCTATATTTATGTAATCAATTACCCTTTGACCATGCCTGACGGTTCACGAACATTTATGTGTATACTGATATGTATAACTAATATATACTTATTAATTGAAAACGTTAACAAAATATTAGATATAAAATACTTTACATAAAGGTATTTGTTTCAATATGTTTATTGATAGAGTTAAAAGATAATATCATATGATTGAATTATCAGATACATTGAATTATGATTACGAGTCTCTGTTTTGAGGCCCACGTTGATTTAAGAAATCGTTTCTTTTTAACAATATTCGGAATAAATGGTAAAGTGAAATCATGTAGAGTAAACAATTGAGATAATGGTTATCGACAAGATAAACCCATTTGACATGTTACATCAAAATGAGTTCATACATTTGATTATTCATAGACTTAACCCTACTATTCACGAACCACTATTTGTAAATAGATACTTTGGGAATTATATATGTCGACAATGAATCAAATAATTTGATCCGTGATTTCAATTATCACATATAGAATTACTGTGCTTGATTATTTAATACTGTGCCTAATTGATTGAAAGATTGATGATTATGTTCCTTTACAATTATGTTTATCATCTTGTCAATATATTATAATTTTATTTATGGACACATATGCATACGGAATATATGGAGATATGTAAAGCAACCAATTATGAAAAGTAACCCACTAATTTCTCTCTGAGTTATTTATCAATTCCCTTTCACCTTTTCAAACATCACCTATCATTCTTGACTTCTATTTCATAAAACCCACTCCTATTATTTCTATATATATATATATATATATATATATATATATATATATATATATATATATATATATATATATATATACACACACACACACACACACACATAAACTAGATCAACCACCATCCGCCACCGAGAGCCATCCATCACCTCATCTCAATCACCAAACGCCACCTTTCAACATCATGAATCACCACCCCAAACAACCATTACGATCACCACCCAAACCTCAACTCCAACGGCTACCACCGCCACCACTATGACAACAAACAACCACCATGTAAACCCATTTGCTACAGCCTCCACAACTGTAATATATTTCTTTATTCTTCCCTTCTATTCCAGTTATTATTGTTCTTCAAATCCTATGTTCATAGAGTGCCTACTGCTACAGTTACTGTTTCAACCCTACTTGAACATGTTACTACTCGACGAAGCTCTAAACCGCCACAGAAAAACTTGTAAACTTGATGTTTATTTCGCTACTGCTGTGATGTTATGATCTTATTGCAGCTGCTACTGCAATCTCCTTCCTGTTTTGGTGTAACACTAACCGAACCCTCACCATCTTTGTATCTTCTCTAAATCGAATCATCTTTTACTGCTGCTATTCGCTTTTGGTTGATGCACTCATCATGGTTGTTGCCGTAATTGTTTGTAATTCACCGAAAACAAGAAGAATTCGTTGAAGTGAGTAATATATGTATACAGCTGTTAGATGTTTTCTCCTTTTCTTGATGGCCGACCAAAAACAAAAGGAACGTGTGTGTTTTTTTCTTAGTGATTAGGTAAAGTCTATTATTCTAATCAAGCCCCACTTTCAGTTGTTTAATTCATGAGATATTTAAATCATAAACCAATTGGGACGTTCACTTAATTCTGTTGGACCGTGAGATTATCTATCACCTTGGCCCGATGATCTTTGCCTTGTTGGGCCATACACTGATGCAGCTGGATCAAGAATTCTTGGGCCGAATCCTATTTCTATTTTCTACTGGACTCGATGTAACATGGGTCACAAATTAGGCCACGCATTCTGTTTCTAAAACCATTCGATAATACGTTCTTGGTTATGTTCCTATAATAACTGTTAAATAATAACAAATGATGGGTGATCTTGATGATTAAATGATGATGATAAACATTCATGATAAAGATGATATTATGATGAAGAAGGTGACGATATGATTATGAAAATGATAATGATGTTTAAGTTGACGATGATGATGGATTGATGGTTATGATGTAGAAGATGATGATAATGATCATGTACAATAATATCATTGTAATAGTGATGATGTTGTTGTATAATGATGATAACCATAGAAATGAATGATAATAATGTTATGATTATGATGATGAACTAGTTTATTCATGACCGAAGTGCTATGATAATCACGAGTATGATGATAGTCACAATAATAGGATAATGATATTGATGATGATATTCATGAAATGGGTTTAAAAAGAAGAAGGGAACAGATTGATGGGTTAATTAGATTTAAGATAGGATATAAAATAGGAAAAACAGGAGTATATCAGATGGTTAAGACTGTTATCGGGTTAGCGGGGCGTCGCGGGTTCGAACCCGGACTTGGGCATATTTTAAGGGATACTCCTTTGAGGTAGTCATTACTAATAATATGATTATTATTTTTATCATTATTGTTATTATCATTACATTTATCAAAAGTATTATTATTATTATTATTATTATTTTTATTATTATTATTATTGTTATTATTATTATTATTATTATTATCATTAACAATATTATTATCACAAATATTATTATTTTTATTAACATACAATATTTATTTATTTTTACTACTAATATTATCATTATTATAAATTTATCATTATTAATATTAGTTTTATCTTTAATATTATTATTATTATTATAATTTTTACAAAAGATTACACATTTTTAATTATTAGTATTAGTATTATTTTACCAAATAACAATTAGTACATAACACTAGATTTAATACATATAGCATAACAAAATTAATATTTTTATTTATTTTAAATATATAAAATGAATATATGAACTATATAGATTATTAATATAAAAATGGTATAACTAATAAATTTATATATAAATTTGCTCGATTACAATTATGTGTGTTAATATATATAAATGATATAGGTTCGTGAATCCGAGGCCAACCCTGCATTGTTCAATATAGTCATATGTATTTTTACTACAAAATACATTAGGTGAGTTTCATTCGCCCTTTTTACTCTTTACATTTTTAGCCTGAGAATACATGCAAATGTTTTATTAACTGTTTTACAATATTTATATCCGTGAGTTTCATTTGCCTTTTTACCCTTTATATTTTTGGGACTGAAAATACATGCGCTTTTATAAATGTTTGACGAAATAGACACAAGTAATTGAAACTACATTCTATGGTTGAATTATCAAAATCGAATATGCCCCTTTTTATTAAAGTCTGGTAATCTAAGAATTAGGGAACAGACACCCTAATTGACGCGAATCCTAAAGATAGATCTATCGGGCCCAACAAGCCCCATCCAAAGTACCGGATGCTTTAGTACTTCGAAATTTATATCATGTCCGAAGGAGGATCCCGGAATGATGGGGATATTCTTATATGTATATTGTGAATGTCAGTTACCAGGTGTTCAATCCATATGAATGATATTTTTGTCTCTATGCATGGGACGTATGTTTATGAGAAATGGAAATATGAAATCTTGTGGTCTATTAAAATTATGTAATGATTATTTATGTTAAACTAATTAACTCACCAACCTTTTGGTTGACACTTTAAAGCATGTTTATTCTCAGGTATGAAAGAAATCTTCCGCTGAGCATTAGCTCATATTAGAGACATTACTTGGAGTCATTCATGGCATATTTCAAAAGACGTTGCATTCGAGTCGTTGAGTTCATCAAGATTATTATTAAGTCAATTATAGTTAAATGTATTATGAAATGATATGCATGTCGTCAACTTTCAATGAAATGAAAGTTTGTCTTTTAAAAACGAATGCAATATTTATAAAATGTATCATATAGAGGTCAAGTACCTCGCGATGTAATCAACTGTTGTGATTCATTTATAATCGATATGGACTTCGTCCGGATGGATTAGGACGGGTCATTTTAGAAACATATACTAACTTGAAGAATTAATTTTTAACACCTCAAACTCGTCCCCGACTTAACCGATAATAACTAAAACCAGGTTATACATTTTCCAAACATTAAGTAAACGGGTTTTCAATTACAAAACAAGTATTTTGACCCTCGGGACTCCAACGACCCATATAGACAAGAACGTGACAATCTTGACCCATTTAGTTTAATTACAACAAAATACCGAGCATGATGATTGGGATCGCAATACACAATCCTAAGTCACATCCAAAAGCAATATCTTCTAAGGCATCATGCCATAGTCCTCTAGTCCCCGTACTTACCCTTGCTACCTCCACTTCGCGAATCTATAAAATGTAAACAACAAGAGGGTAAGCAATGATTAGTGAATGTAAACATACTACATCCATACATATGCATATAATGAATACGCATCACCAACAACATATAATAAACACATACCATGCTCGAGTAACTAAGCAAACTATACGCAAAATACCAACATGTCAAGTTGAAACAACCCAACCCGTATTCCATACGATAAATTTTTTTTTTTTATAATACACATTTACGCGCCAATTAAATATGTATACCATTCCACACGTTTTGATAAAACATACAACAAGTTTAGTGTTTACAAAAGGCACGAAGGCCATTAGTAAATGTGATACAAGTTTGACCCATTCACAATAATAGTTTTAATCCAAACAACACTTCGAGTATGGTTTGGGGCTAAACTACCCAAAACAATAGGCCAACTTCAAAACCTCCAACGAAACATCATCAAAGGACACCTAGTGCCCAACAACCCCTTTTCCCCTATCTGCACCTGCATCAAAAAAGATAAACAACGAGAGGGGTAAGCAAACACTTAGTGAATGCAATAATTATACATGTTCATATATAACCTACTTACTTGCAATCACTTACACAATACCGTATACAAGCTAGCAATTTGACAACTATGCAAACATCATGCATAAACTACTATCCGCAATTCACAATAAGCTAGCAACATTAGTAGCATATAGATCACAATTTAATATGCTAAATACAATTCACACAACCATGGTTAACCAATCGTACAAGGGAACAGTACTCGTTAAAGACCGTCGGAGTTCATAACATCCATTAGTGTTATTTAAACACCGCGTAATCACTAATCCCCCGGGTGATGTCTTGAACAACGCGACTAACTCACCCCCATGACAATGTGGCGTCTTGAACACTGCGACGATTCCACATGTCAATCAAAACAATGAGTGGTGCCTTGAACACCGCGGCATCCACTCCCATGAAATGTGGTGTTTTAAACACCGCGACAATACCACATGTCAATCAAACAATGAGTAGTGTCTTGAACACCGCGACAATACTACTCGTTACTTAGAATGTGGTGTCCTGAACACCGCGACAATGCCACATTCATACTACACAAATAAATACATTATATACGTACACGCATAATTATTCCACTTACCTTAATACAAGGATGATGATTATGCACTTCCGAACTTCATAGCAATGTACCTAATACATTAAGTACACTTTCAATACACAACTAGTGGAGCTAACCACATTACTTACACTTGAGCATTTAATGACCCATTAGCATTAAATAGCTCACTTACACCAAAACCGCCCATAAATGGCCAAGACACATATTAAATCACTAAAACTAGTGATTTAAAGTCTACTAACTTAAACCAACACAAACTTAGGGTAATTCATACCCCTTTCACCCAAACTAGGTCAACATTACTATTTTAACCCATTTCAACACTTAAACTTACAAAGTTGGTCAACTTAACCCATTTACCATTCTTTTAACATTTAACAAGTGTTTTAGTGCTTAACAACACAATTAACACTTACACATCTCAAATCATAAGACCAAACCCTAGGTTATGGCCATTAGTGTTTACTTTCATCAATCTAACCAAAATCCACCCATATTACCCCCAAATGGGTCTTACAAGTTCTAAATGAACCAAACCCTAGCATAAACTAATTAAAACTCAAAATATGGAGTTAAGACTTACCAACACTATCCACTCGTAGCTAAGAACTAGGAGAACAACTTTAATTCTTGCTCCAAGGTTTGATTCACAAATCTCCACTCTCAAATCTCACTTGAAAACAAATGGGTTTTTAAGTTTTGAGAGGAATTAGAGAAAGAAAATGAAAAAGAAATAGATAATAGAGGATAAGTGGCGGAGACTTAAAGTCTCCATCAAATCTACACGCGAAAAGATGAATTTGCCCATGAACCACTTATTTTAAAACAAAAATCCGGAACCAGTTCACCCAGTAGGTCGCAACGCGGCCCCAATTGTTGTGGCGGGGCAATTAACGCATTTTACGAGCTTTCTTAAATCATTCCTGACTCAGATTCTAGTTATTGGTCGCGGCGTGACCTTATTCTCCGTGACGCGACATATAAAGGAAAACTCGACCCTTCTTAGCAGGCCTCCTGACTTTGTTTTGAGTTCAATGTCGCGGCGCGACAAAGGCTTCCGCGGCGCGGCAATGGCCTTGAACTGACCCATTTGACAACTTTACACAACTTAACGATTTATTCAACTTGTACACCTTGTTCACGCTTCCTATGCACGTCTAAACTTCGTCTTTTAGTCTCACAAGACTTAACATCAACTAGGACCCATGCATATACTCGTACATGCATATATTCTAAACATATATATATATATACACATACATATTCATATATATATTTACATAATAACTAGCACTTAGGTCTTTTAATCACATAAATGCACAAGTTATAAGGGTACTAATAATTAAGTATGTACCTTTAGACATGTACGGGAAAAACGGGATGTTACAACTCTCCCCCACTTAGATTGGATCACGTCCTCGTGATCCACACCAAATACTAGAAGTTGAGCACTTCTACCTTGAACATTTCCGTCTCCAATACGGAATCACACATGTAGTAACCACCCATCCAGGTTCTCACTTCGTACACTAACGCATCATGTTACAACGAGCAAGGGTAATCATCCCTCGAGACAAAACAACCGCAACCGCTCACTCCTACACCTAGTATTTAACTCGTACCATACATTCACAATAAATTCAAAGGTGGAATAATCCCCTGACGACCTCCGTCATCATGCCTTCCCACCATAGAATACTCGAGAATCATCCTGACACCTTCACAATTCATTCCCAAGTTCAACTTGGGACTTTTTTGAAGACCACCCAAGTCTTTCTTTCCTATATAAGCGACACCCGTTCGCTCATCACATCTACTAGTTAGGGAGTTTTTCCGCATTCTCCGGTACTTAACTCCCCCCATTTTTAGGTTTTAACCCCCTACTTTCACCGTCAAGATGATAACGCCCCACGGAATTCTGACATTCCACAATGCCCATTACATTTTCCGGCGTTGGTCATACTCAATAGTCCTTCCAAGGACTCACTATAAGATATTCAAACCTCGATCTTTCAAATCAGTTAAGTGTTAACGCCCGCTAAACACCACAATATACCACAGTTGTAACTTCGGGTTTCTCACCGGTACCCAAATCCAAAGTAATCATACCATCGGAGTCAAAAGTTACACTAGCAGGTATAAGAAGGCACGTGACGTTGTGTTATCCAACTCCAATTTCTAACACCGAGTCTCCTAAGACTCGACCCTTACGGGTTCTACTCCCGGCGTCACACGTCACCTGACTACACGTGGTCACACAAATCTAACGAGCCTTACGGCTCAATGCCCATGACTTCCTAGCGACACCCTTTAGTCACTACCCACCTAGGCCGTATAGCTAGCCTATTTATCTTTCAACTCAACACTAAGGAGGTGCTTGGAACACCAAGACTTACACCTTTCTAACTTCGTCATAACCATTAACCCGGTCACCTACATACATAAGAATAGTTAACCACCATGACTCTACCCGCACACGAACGTTGTTAACGGAAATGCCTCTCAAACGGCATACCACGTACCCCCCCTCCCCCCCAAAAAAATCATAAAAGAAAAGAGTGGCTGTTAAGAGCGTACAACACTCGCCACACAATCACAAAAACGCCATCGAAATCGAACCGCCAATTAACATGTGTATATACATCATAGTATGTTATTATCGTCAAGCGTACTACCACACTCTGGTTACGGCCTAATTGGTTTTACCATAAGTTCAACACAACAATTGGGACTACGCCCTACACGGTCTCATCACTATACGCTCGGTTAAGCTCTCGCGGCTACCCCAAATCAAAACACAACACTCTCGATAAGACAATTACACGTCACGTACTCTCACATGGTGATATAACACCCGGTGTATACTAACCCAATAACACGCGCACACAAGCAATTAGTTGTTAAACTCACATACGAGCAACAATACACACACAATCTACAAAGCCTACGGGTCTCACTCGAACGAGCTTAACGACCCAAAACCACAACCATCTCATAAAAGAGAGACGAGGTTCACCTGTCTTGCATCTCATAACACACATATCACCAAACTTTGCTCCACCCTTGAGCATATGAAGTAATTCGGATTATCCTTTGCCACTTAATCGAAACCCTATGTTCGATGTAACTTTAACACCATCGGAATCGAATACCACGCTAGTTGGTATGAAAAAGACACCTAACGTTG
Organism: Rutidosis leptorrhynchoides; assembly: GCF_046630445.1. Lineage (NCBI taxonomy): Eukaryota > Viridiplantae > Streptophyta > Magnoliopsida > Asterales > Asteraceae > Rutidosis > Rutidosis leptorrhynchoides. The sequence continues at coordinate 293,450,294 of NC_092336.1, forward strand.
GGTCCCATAGACTCCATTACCAACATTCGTCTAGATCGAACACTTTGTCTTAACGGTTTCATCAACTTTCACACGAAAACGAACACGCTCAACATCCGAAAACCAAAGCCCGTCTCCATGGCTTGGTAGAAACATTTTCCTAACACTAAGGAATGCTTGGTTGCACCAAGTCTTACGCCCTGAAATATTCAATCCAACTCCAACGTAGGGTAATTCCATTAGGAATGCTACCAGTAGCAATACCACGTATTTACACTAATGCATTCGCACCCAAGTCGCATTCTCATGAGTCAATGACTCAAGCGTTACCCTAGTGCACCGTCATCGTAATTACTAACCCCGCACTTATATGTGTACTATTGAAATATACGTTCACTCGAGACTAATTAGGTTTCGTAACGAGACTTAAGTCTCAACTTCATAACCGAATACATCGGCACACGACAATTAATAAGGCATATTTTCATCGAAAACGAAAGTACCTGAAGCAGTATCGCTGGACTTCTGTGCTTCACTACCCATCAAGTAGTCATGCTCTCATCTCTTAACCCGATCAGCAAATGATTCGGAACACTCCGACCTTTTGTGTCCCTCCGCCTGGCATATAAAGCACCTGATCGTGCTCACGGGTACACCCATACAATCCCGTGCCAAATGGCCTCACTGCAAACAATTATAACATGTAGGCACGAAACCTCGTAACTTCTTAGTCTGATTACTAGCTCGATCGGGACACTCAGACCTTTGGTGCCCTTCCTTCCGACAATAAAAAAAATACAGTTTTGCCCGACGGACATTCACAAGACTTATGGCCCCGTTGCCCACAATTGTAACACTTCAACCCACCGGACCCGACGCTCCCTTCCTCATGCTACTAGATGCCTCAATTACACCTCTACTTTGATCAATAAACAATTCGGGACACTCCGACCTTCGGGGCCCCTCTTTATGACAATGGTAGCACATTCTGTTATCACTCCCCGACAACGTGCACTCCCATATCTTGTGGCCCCTAACACCATAATTGAAACATTTAGATGTGCAACCTCCCTTACTCTTCTTTTTCACATTCCCGACGCCTTCAGACGTACCTCTCTTCCTATTGCCCGGAGCACCATGTGGCTCTAGCCTTGCAAGTACTTCTTCTTCACCACTACCTTGAGGTTTGGAGAACCTCTTCTCAAACTCTTCCCTTACAACCTTAGTCACTTGGTCTCGAACCATCTCAGTTACTCATACTTCGATTGACTCCTTGACTACTTGAGTAACTCCATTGGCGAAACCCGAGACGCAATGTTCAATCGCGGCTTCAACCATTACCGTTAACTCATTCCTCCTTTCATGAGTAGGCTCTTCCGTTCCGTACCCATCTTACATCTTCATTCTTAAGAAATGAAATAGATTAAACAACGAGATGAAAAGATATAACACGTATGTATATATACATATACACCACCCTACCCCATCTTGCTCAACAATCGTCGTACATCGCTTGTTTGACACGATTTGCACCCGTAACAATGGTAGCTAGTCATTGCTACGTGAGCACATCGAATTAACTCGTTAGTACAACATCTATCTCGCTTGATGATTTCAACTACAACACAAAACAATTAGCGCAAGGTTAGTTCACATAAACCTATGCACTAACAATTCTCGACCCGACCCGAAGTGCTACAAGTCCCGCATAAAGCGCACACACAATAAAGTCTAAGTCTAGGCACCTATCTCAAGTTGCCTAAATCCCTTAGACCATGCTCTGATACCACTTGAAACAACCCAACCCGTATTCCATACGATATTTTTTTTATAATACACATTTACGCGCCAATTAAATATATATACCATTCCACACGTTTCGATAAAACATACAACAAGTTTAGTGTTTACAAAAGGCACGAAGGCCATTAGTAAATGTGATACAAGTTTGACCCATTCACAATAATAGTTTTTATCCAAACAACACTTCGAGCATGGTTTGGGGCTAAACTACCCAAAACGCTAGGCCAACTTCAAAACCTCCAACGAAACATCATCAAAGGACACCTAGTGCCCAACAACCCCTTTTCCCCTATCCTCACCTGCATCTAAAATGATAAACAACGAGAGGAGTAAGCTAACGCTTAGTGAATTCAATAATTATACATGTTCATATATAACCTACTTACTTGCAATCACTTACACAATACCGCATACAAGCTAGCAATTTGACAACTATGCAAACATCATGCATAAACTACTCTCTGCAATTCACAATAAGCTAGCAACATTAGTAGCATATAGTTCACAATTTAATATGCTAATTACAATTCACACAACCATGGTTAACCAATCGTACAAGGAAACAGTACTCGTTAAAGACCGTCGGAGTTCATAACATCCATTTGTGTTACTTAAACACCGCGTAATCACTAATCCCCCGGGTGATGTCTTGAACAACGCGACTAACTCACCCCCATGACAATGTGGCGTCTTGAACACCGTGACGATTCCACAAGTCAATCAAAACAATGAGTGGTGCTTTGAACATCGTGACATCCACTCCCATGACAATGTGGTGTCTTAAACACCGCGATAATACCATATGTCAATCAAATAATGAGTAGTGTCTTGAACACCGTGACAATGCTACTCGTTACTTAGAATGTGGTGTCTTGAACACCGTGACAATGCCACATTCATACTACACAAATAAATACATTATATACGTACACACATAATTATTCCACTCACCTTAATACAAGGATGATGATTATGTACTTCCGAACTTCAAAGCAATGTACCTAATACATTAAGTACACTTTCAATACACAACTAGTGGAGCTAACCACATTACTTACACTTGAGCATTTAATGACCCATTAGCATTAAACCGCTCATAAATGGCCAAGACACATATTAAATCACTAAAACTAGTGATTTAAAGTCTACTAACTTAAACCAACACAAACTTAGGGTAATTCATACCCGTTTCACCCAAACTAGGTCAACATTACTATTTTGACCCATTTTAACACTTAAACTTACAAAGTTGGTCAACTTAACCCATTTACCATTATTTTAACATTTAACAAGTGTTTTAGTGCTTAACAACACAATTAACACTTACACATCTCAAATCATAAGACCAAACCCTAGGTTATGGCCATTAGGGTTTACTTTCATCAATCTAACCCAAATCCACCCATATTACCCCCCAAATGGGTCTTACAAGTTCCAAATGAACCAAACCTGAGCATAAACTAATTAAAACTCAAAATATGGAGTTAAGACTTACCAACACTATCCACTCGTAGCTAAGAACGAGGAGAACAACTTTAACTCTTGCTCCAAGGTTTGATTCACAAATCTCCACTCTCAAATCTCACTTGAAAACAAATGGGTTTTTAAGTTTTGAGAGGAATTAGAGAAAGAAAATGAAAAAGAAATGGATAATAGAGGATAAGTGGCTGAGACTTAAAGTCTCCATCAAATCTACACGCGAAAAGATAAATTTGCCCTTGAACCACTTATTTTAAAACAAAAATTTGGAACCAGTTCACCCAGTAGGTCGCGGCGAGGCCCCATTTGTCGCGGCGCGGCAATTAACGCATTTTACGAGCTGTCTTAAATCATTCCTGACTCAGATTCTAGTTATTGGTCGCGGCGCGACCTTATTCTCCGCTGCGCGACATATAAAGGAATACTCGGTGTTTTGAATTCAATGTCGCGCATGCCGCCTTCAACTGACCCATTCAACAACTTTACACAACTTAACGATTTATTCAACTTGTACACCTTGTTCACACTTCCCATGTACGTCTAAACTTCGTCTTTTAGTCTCACAGGACTTAAAATCAACTAGGACCCATGCATATACTCGTACATGCATATATTCTAAATATATATATATATATATATATATATATATATATATATATATATATATATATATATATTTACACAATAACTAGCATTTAGGTCTTTTAATCACATACATGCACAAGTTATAAGCGTACTAATAATTAAGTATGTACCTTTATACATGTACGGGAAAAACGGGATGTTACACAAGTCCACAAGATTTGCTACAAACACATCAATATATGTATATGTATATATATATATATATATATATATATATACACACACACACGCGCATTTACACAATTACACTAAGGTTACCCCTTAACCTTAAACATTCGACGGCTGGCCAAAAACTCACGCGCCCTAATGAACCCTAAAAATCACGCGATTCACTACCTCCATCGCAACGACAATGGGGTTGGCTGAACACTCACGCGCCATAGTGAATCCAAAAACTCACGCGAATCACTACCCCCAATCACAACCACGGGGATTACCTAACACTCACGTGTCATTATGAATCCGAATACTCACGCGATTCACTTCCCAACCAATACAACAACAGAGGGGTTGGCCGAACACTGATGCGCCATAGTGAATCCAAAACTCACGCAATTTCACTACCACTAGGGTGGTCAGCGAAACACACACACATGCAAAGTGAACCCGAAACACACGAGGTTCACTCTACCACACCTACACCCACCCTACGCATACATATGGATATAATACATTTACACTCACCTTAACATCGTGATCAATGCAACAAACCAATTCCACAACCCGTCAATGGAATGTACCACCACTACCAAATCGTAGCAAGAGCAAGATGAACAACTTTAATACTTAGAATTTGTTGAGAATCAAGCTCCTTCCTCAAGATTCTAAGCTTTCTCTCTCTAGACCTTTCTCATTTCTCTCTCTAATTGATGTTTGTGAAAATGGTGGAAATGAGGATAAAATTGAGGTTGAACCGAATATGCGGTCTAGAACTCGTCACCCAAGTAAAAAGACCACTTTTCCCTTATTAATTTAAAAGAATTGCAAACCAATGCCTGCAGACACATGTCGTGCTGCGACATCCCTAGGTCGCGCCGCAACCCTACTGGAATTCCGAATCTAGGATGTTACACATTGTAAAGATTAAAATAAAGTATAAGAGTTTACCAATGATTAGCAATTGAAATTCTAGTGTTTAGATGCTCCAAAACACCATAAAACGCTGTAAAAACGTAACACTAACTTGAAAATTTGTAAAGATAAAAGCTAGATAAAAGTTTGGTGATAAAATTTTATTTATAGGGGAATGATCAAATCTGCAGACCTACCTACCAACTAACAACAGCGAGCCCTAACGTCGCAATCGCGACGTATTCTTTTTTTGGAAATCGTGAGCATAACTTATAACATTGTGCTCGCGAGATGACATTCTATTTAAACCAACTTCAGTTTAAGACTCGCACTCGTAATATAATAAATCACGACTGTAATTAATACCCTCGAGACCACGAGTCTGGATCTCGCGACCACAAGATGCAGCAGCAGCAACAAATCGAGTTTAATTTTCTTTTAATTCTTTTGTCTTGACTAATTATTGTTGAAACTTCATTAAAACTTCCGAAACATTACTACACAAACTCCTTGAGCTGAAATAATTATTTCTAATGTGTCGAAAGTGTGTGCAGTAGTGCTTAATTTTCTTTTTAACTTTTAAATTTATAAAACCTTTATTTTACTTTTAACACCCTAATGAGCAACAAAACCCGGTCAGATGTAGTATTTTCGGTTATCGTCCCAAGAGAGCGTGTAAGCAGATAAGAGTTGTGGTTTTATTATTTAGTCTAATTCTTATTAAAGAATTAGAAATATATATTATGTTTTTGGTTGTTGTTTAAGTTTGAATTATTATCTCTTAGGAAAGAGATAATCGTAGGTACGTTTTTAATAACTTTTAATAAACTATTTAGGAAAGATAGAATAAAGATTTAAATTAAATAAACAATATAAAAGAGAAGTGATTACAAGGACGTGTGAATAATAAGGGAAATATATTAATTATTCCATAACTTATATTAACAAATAGCAAGATAACAATCATTGACCAATCATTATCCTTAAAAGGTTAAGCTAAGTGTCGCATATCATTCATAAGGTAGGACCTAAAGCATACATTAACTAAGAGATGTTCATAGCTAAGGTCTTCATTCATGATATTCAAATAATCACATGATAAATATCTCCTAAACCTGATGTGGATCCAAGGCAACATTTAATTAGACTAACAAACAGATAAGCTAATAAACTTAATCAGATCAACTTAAGTTACTAGCTGAAAATTAATCTTAATCAAGTTCTCATGCAATTAAAATTTAAACACACATAAACAGAGGTTCTTCGATTAAGCCTAACAATATTGAATTCTATTATATAAGTGTGATTCAAGTTCAACTAGTTATATAACTACCAATGATGTTTACCTAAGTTGCATGCAATCCAAACACTATATTTGATGGACTAGATCTAAACAAGTGATGTGAATCGAATATAAGATCATAGAATCAATGACTAGTTAATCCTAGATTCATAATATTTAATCATTAAGCATGGAAACAAGTTATTTATTCATGGCAGATATAAACAGTTTAAATAATCATCAAAAAATATGAACATACAGATCTGGAAAAGAACCAGAAACTATACGGACTAAAGCACGAAGCCGGAGGCTTGGCTCAGCCAAGCCCGCGGCTTGGACTGAGGAAGCCGGCGGCTTCATCTATTTTTCCAGATTTTCACAGTTTTCATCCAAGTAACCACTATGAACGTTTAGTTCATAGTTGGAAACGAACAAAAGCAGTTAAATATAAATAAAGAAATAATTAAAAAGATGCGATAAAGTAAATAAGATTATAACTTACAAAGAAATAAAGAGGAATAAGATAAACTGCATTAACTTGAATTAAAACTTGAATCCAATGCAAGAGAGTGACTTTACATTGAAAATAAACCCTAAACTAAAGCTAAACTATAGAATTTCGTAAGTAGAGAGAGATATAATGAAAAAGTACATTGAAAACTGTAAAATTCGGCCAGTATTTATAGGCCTCGAAATCCGTGCCAAGCTGACGGCTTCGTACGAAGCCCTCGGCTTCCCTTGATGGTGACTCTTTCTCCACTCAAAACATGAACGTTACGCTCAAGAAAATGCGTTTTAGGTCCAAGCTGGGGGCATCGAATGTCAAGCCAGCGGCTTCACTTCAGATTTGAACTTGGAGGCCAAGAAAAACGTGTCCGGCAAAATGTTGACTTTTTGACCGAAGCCGGTGGCTTCCTTTTAACCAAGCTGGCGGTTTCCCTTTAACCAAGCTAGCGGCTTCCTCCATTATGTTGTAGATTTTTATATTGCAGTCGTTTTGACAGGTGGCTCTTCGAAAACGGAATCCGGATGCTCAAGATATGGCCAAAACAGTGACAGCACGCTGATTTTCAGTATTTCTTCAATACTTAGCCCCTTTTTCCTGTTTTTTCCTATTTTAACACATTTCCCAAACAAAAGATTAAAAATACGTTTTTCTTGATTTTATCCATTTTTGTATGTCAAAGTACTTAAAATGACTTTAAAATGCCAAAATAACTCCTCAAAATGTATTAAAATGACCAAAGGGTAAACCTGGTAACATAGATTGAACAAACAGGTGTGAATTGTGTGGAGCGAACGCGTAACCAATTGAATCTTAATCTCATAGTTAGTTAATTACTAAGTCACAAACTAAAGAGGTCTTTTGTGAAAGGGAACCCTAAGCCAATAAATCCTAGTTTGTTGTGTTTGTTAAAAGAAAACTCTGGGTAAACTGTCATTGTAATTGCATGAATTAATAAATAGAACTAGTGCTTAATAATAAATCATTTGACACTACGAGTAGGAAATCTAGGCGAACATTCTTTTATCGATTGAATTCAAACTATCTTTAATTTTTTTGTTGAGTCTTCATTTATTTTCTATAAACTTAAAAACTAAAAATATTGTCTTTACTTTTGATCTATCCTTGATTTGGCAAATCGTTAAATAGCCACAAACCAAACTATTTCTTACTTTCTGATTATTAGTTTACCTTAGTTTGATTTTTATTAGTTGACAATTAAGATTTACCTGATACTGTCCTTGGATCGATATACGGAACTACCTAAAGTCTATACTGCTAAACGATTGGGTATACTGCCCGTGAGTGTGTAATAGTCCTTTTAACCGGTATTTTTCAGAGATAATTTATATAATATACTTTACACATCAATAATGTATTAAGAAAGCAATATCACGAATAATACTATGTATAAAGGAGGTTATATCATAGCTTTCTAGTTATGAATCATATCTCTTAATAAATAAATTAGTTTGATGCAACTAACCATTTGATATCATATGGAAAGTGGGTTTAGTAGGTTGGATTCGCTTCACTTATCGTTTATACAATTAACCGTTTAATACAACTAACTGTTTGATACATTGATATTTTTTTGCTTTAGTTGCATATGAACTTCTTCAACAACTATGACCGGCTCACTGGTTTTACATCATTTTCAATTTCAGTAGCCTGTTTATCATTCTCATACTGAATATCTTCAACAATTTTCTCAACATTCAGGGTTTTAATGACATCTTCATGAGTACAATATTTGGAGAATGGATTAATCCCACTCGTTTTTTGACCAAGTCAACAGGAGATACAGGGTACCCATTTTAACCACATGGAAACCCATTTATAGTAATTGGGTAACTGTCTACAACAAGCTCGCCACCATTAATAGAAAGTGGGTTTAGTACATTGGATTCGGCTCACTTATCGTTTATATCTGCCGACTAAACGAGGATCGTATAGAATCTTGGTTGTTGTTAATTACTAAACGAGGACCGTTTATATCTGCAGCTTCAATCCTAGCCGTCATCTCATCATTGTCACTGCGTTCTCCATTCAAAGTCCCACTTCTCGTCGTCATTCTAGAGAATGCAAATCGATCAAATAACGAAACGCAAATAAACCACACACAACACCGCCCCATCTTGCTTAACACCCTTCGTACATCACTTGTTAGACACGATTTGCACTCATAACAATGGTAGCTAGTCATTATTACGTGTACACGTCGTCTCAACTCATTAGTACAACGACTATCTTGCTCGATGATATACACAAACACAAACATAAACTCTACGCGATATAAACACACGCAAGAATAATATCATGATACAAGCCACAATCCTAGTTAGTTCACCTACACGCTAAGGCACTAACCAAATCCCCGTCCAACCCGTACTCCTACAAGTCCCGCAACAAATAAGTGCACACAAAAGTCTATGTCTAGGCACCTATCTCAAGTCGGCTAAATTCCTTAGACCATGCTCTGATACCACTTGAAATGATTCAAACCCGTTTATGAAAAACGACACCATTTTTTTTAAAGGTTGACCATCTTTGTTAGCGCATAGGCACGGTGCGCCATTCCCAGCCGTGGCGCGGCACATAAGGGGACCTGATGGTCAGCAGTTTCAAAATATTCTGTTACCGATTTACATTGTAAACAGCGGTGCGCCTAATAGCTCAAGCTGCATTCTGATTCTGTTTTCAACTTAATACATAAGTCCAAATTTTAACACCCACAAAACATCATTTGACCCGAAAACATGTTTAATGACATAAATATATAATTTAGGTTACATTATATCAACGTCAATGGCACGACGACCGCGGGAACACAATGACCCGTTTTAACATAACCCAAAAGACACTTTCGATCCAAAGCATTTAAATTAAACATAAAACCGAGCACGGTGATTGGGATTCCACTACCCAATCCTAAGTCCAATCTAAAAGCAAGTCTTCTAACGCAACCCGCAATACTTCACTAATCCCCGCGCTTACCCTTGCCACTTCTTCCACGCGAATCTATAAAAATGTAAACAACGAGAGAGTAAGCTATAAAGCTTAGTGAGGATAAACATACTATATACATACATATGCATAAAATTAATACATATCACCAACACAAATAATAAACACATACCGCATCCAAGTATAACTAGCAAGCTATAGATTACGTACGACCATGTCAAATCCGCAATATTAGCAACAACACAACAATATATATATATATAATTATATATATATATATATATATATATATATATATATATATATATATATATATATATATATATATATATATATATTGAAGCGTCCCGTTCATATCGAATATAAACGTCGCGTACTCATTGGTGTCATTGCGAGGTATTGACCTCTATATGTGACATTTTTTTTAAAATCTGCATACATTTTTATGATACAAACCATAATCTTTATTATAACCAAAGGCTTAAACAACATAATAATGATTATCATTTAGTGATAATCTTAGTCTTACAAACTTTATATTTGATAATAACTATACGATTTGCAACATATTTCACATTAAAAATCTTCCGATATGCAGTTTTATTTTTGACACAAATATGCATACTCCAAATGTTGCTTAAATTCGGCATAATGTAGCGGAAGCTTTTAATTATCACCTGAGAATAAACATGCTTAAATCGTCAACATAAAGTTGGTGAGATATAGGTTTAATGCTAGCAGCGTTATAAATATAGACCACAAGATTTAATATACATAAACGTTTTAATAAAAATATTCTAACATTTAATCAACGTCGCATATTCCTTTTATTATGAAATCTCACTACACCGTACCAAGTGTAGTCACCGAAACGAAGTACTGTGCAACCATTGAATACTGGTCGTCCAGTCCGGTTGGGGTTGTCAGGCCCGATAGATCTATCAACAGGATTCGCATTTACAATACCGCATGTAAATTGTAGTTACCAAGCAACTCAACGTAGAATATATATTTTTAATCACTTGTGTCCATAACGTAAATCATAAAATGCATGTATTCTCATCCCGAAATATTTAGAGTTTAAAAGTGGGACTATATACTCACTTTTGCTTTGAAGATATATAACCTGACCTGGTCTCCATAGATATCACGAACCTAACCATATATAATGTATCAACATATTTTCTTTTCAAATAATCGTTACATGTATACTTATAGTACTTTCAATATCTAATAGTCCGTAGTTAGTAGTTCGATGTTAGTAGACCACAATTAGTTGTTCAATAAAATAAATAAAGACCCCATCGTATTCATATTGATCGGAATTAATCTCGACCCATGGTACCATGTTGTCAAATGACGTGTTGCGTACATAAAGTACCGTGTTGTCAAATGACGTGTTGTGTACAATCATAAGGTCTTATAATTAATCTTCTCGTGTTGTTTACGAGTGGTCCTGAAATATGTAAAATCAAATCATAAGTATATATAAAATATCATATTAATTAGCAAAGATATGATTAGTTTAGTTTTACTCCAATTAATTTTGTAGCTAAACTTGCTTCGGATACCCAATTTTGTTTTAGCCGTAATTTCTTCAATACAACTCCGTTTTTGTTGGTTCAACTTGCCACTTCCTTGGATTGAGTCATTATTTTTGAATATGAACTGTAAATACCTTAGTTTGCATTTGAAATCACAAGTTATAGGTCAAACATGGGTGAATTTTATGAAGGTGATCATTTCCGTCGTAAAAACAACATCTAGATGATCATTTTTATAAAAATACTTACACTTTGAGTTACATCATGAGATTTTTATATATTAACATATTCATAAGAAATATCATTTTTTCTAGAATATAAACTTCCAATTCAAATTTTAAGATGGTTTTTAATTATCCAACCCAAAACAGCCCCCGGTTGCACTCCAACAATGTAGATTCAGTTTTAAGGTGTTCTTTGTAAAATCAAGTTGTATCTTGTTAAGTTAGCATATCATTATGATATATTACAGGTCTTGAAGTGTTTTAAAAGTCAATTTAGAAGGATCTATTTAGGTTGCGAACAATTTTGAAATCATTCAAACTATGTTCTTGTTGTTATGATTTGTATATTTTTAATAAGATAGTTATAATTGAACAAGATGATGAACAAAGGTTATACCTCAAGTATGATGAAGAAAATTACTGAATAAACAAGATATGAACTTGTTCTTGATGACTTGTAAGATAAAGAAGTGAAATCATGAAAGAAACAAAGATTGTAAGTAAGTTTATATCTTGATTTAAGATAATTAACTTACATGAATTGAATCAAAGTTTAAACATAGTTTTACCTTGATTATGAAGCTAGAAACTTATGAAAACCTTGAAGAACAGTTGAAGGTTGAAGATGTGAGAGTTTAGAAGATAATTTATCTTGAAATAAAGTTGATATGGAAGTATATGTATGTATATAAAAACGTGTATATGTATGTGTATATATAGACTTTAAGTTTTTATTTTTAGCTCATAAGTCTTCCTACTTGATCCCACATGTTGTTGACTAACCAAGGCTGCTAAGAGCAGATAATTGAGGTCTAATAATTGGTATTTATCAATAGTAAATACATCTAGAAGCTGCGTATAATACGGGTACATATACCCTAGGTATACGTGTAGAAATCTTGAGGAAACGGAACGAGAATTCAAATATAACTATCTTTTGAGAATATATTTATATTGTTTTATGTATTTAAGCTGTTTAAAAGTGATTAAATACGTATTTATATGATACTTGTATAAGCATTATAGATTATAGGTATATATGTCAAAGAACGTTACGTATAGTTACCGTTTTGAAAACTTAAGTTAGTAGTCTCAAAGTATACTTATAACTCATTATTATTAGTACACAATGATATGTTAAACCATCCTTAGGTCATGTTAAATATGTATAAATACGTATATGTACATAACCGTATAGTTATCGTATGTTATATAGTTCATGATATCATCGATCAAATTAGACGGTCAAACGTTGTGTAAAACTCTTTTTAAAAACACAAGACTCAACAATTTGGATTGATTATCATGTTGGTAATGTTTAACTTATGTAAATATTAATCTCATATGTATAAAACGATCGGAAAAATCCGGGTCGTTACAGTACCTACCTGTTAAATAAATTTCGTCCCGAAATTTTAAAGTTGTACCTATTTTGCGTTCTCGGGAAACAAATGTGGGTAATTTTGTTTCATCTAATCCTCTCATTCCAAAGTAAACTCGGGACCCCTTTGAGCATTCCAACAAACCTTAACAATTGGTATGTTGCTCTGCTTGAGCTGTTTAACTTCACGGTCCATGATTTCGACTGGTTCTTCTATGAATTGAAAACGTGAAACGTATTATGTACTCCGGCGAGTTGTTGTGGTAACTCAAGTCGATAAGCTACCAATCCAATGCGTTCGATGATCTTGAACGGGCCTACATACCTTGGGTTCAGTTTACCCCTTTTACCGAAACGTATTATACCTTTCTGAGGTGACACATTTAGCATAACCATGTCACCGATCTGAAACTCTAATGGTTTCCTTCGGACATCGGCGTAGCTCTTTTGGCGACTACGGGCTGTTTTCAATCTCTCCTTGATTTGTACTATCTTCTCAGTAGTTTTGTGTATGATCTCGGGACCAGTTAATCGTCGATCTCCAAATTCATTCCAACAGATAGGAGATCTACACTTCCTTCCATACAGTGCTTCAAATGGTGCAGCTTTAATGCTCGTGTGATAACTATTATTATACGAGAATTCTGCTAATGGTAGATATTTATCCCATCCGTTTCCAAAATCGATCACACATGCCCTGAGCATGTCTTCAAGAGTCTGAATTGTTCTTTCTCTCTGCCCGTCAGTTTGCGGATGATATGCGGTGCTCATATCCAAACGAGTTCCCAGGGCCTCCTGTAGTGATTGCCAGAACTTTGATGTAAATCTACTATCACGATCAGATATAATGTAAATAGGTATTCCATGCCTTGAAACAATTTCCTTTATGTATAATCATAAAAGTTTCTCCATTCTATCCGTTTCTTTTATAGGCAAGAAATGTGCAAATTTGGTGAGACAATCAACTATTACCCAAATGTGTCATAACCCCATGCAGTCTTGGGTAACTTCGTGATAAAATCCATGGTAATACCGTCCCACTTCCATTCTTGGATTTCTGGTTGTTGAAGTAACCCTTACGGCTTCTGGTGTTCTGCTTTGACTTTGGAACAAGTTAAACATTCCTTGACATATGTTACAACGTTTGTCTTTAAATTAGGCCACCAATAATGCGTCTTAAGATCTTGATACATCTTTTCAACTCCAGGATGTATCGAGTATCTTGTCTTATGTGCCTCGTTCAATATCAACTTCCTTAATCCACCCAACTTTGGTACCCAAATACGTTTTGTAAAATATCGAATTCCGTCTTCCCGTATAACGAGTTACTTCTCATACTTCTTCATTATTTCTTTTCCAATGTTTTCCTTAGTAAGAGCTTCCCGTTGAGCCTCTTTGATTTGTGACTTGAGATTCATGCGAATTTTTATGTTCATCGCTCGTACTCGAATTGGCTCTCGTTCCTTTCTACTTAGAGCGTCAGCCACTACATTCGCTTTCCAGAGATGATAGCGAATCTCACAATCATAGTCGTTTATCAGCTCGACCCACCTACGTTGCCTCATGTTCAGCTGTTTTTGATCGAAAATACGTTGAAGGCTTTTATGATCGGTAAACAAAGTGCATTTAACCCCATATAAGTAGTGTCTCTATATCTTCAATGCAAACACTACTGCTCCCAGTTCTAGATCATGCATCGTATAATTTCGCTCGTGAATCTTCAATTGTCGGGATGCGTACGCAATAACTTTCTTTCGTTGCATAAGGACGCAACCAAAACCTTGTCGTAAATCGTCACAATATATCTCAAAATCATCGTTCCCTTCAGGTAACGATAAAATAGGCGCCGTAGTCAACTTCTTCTTCAGTAATTGAAATGCACTCTCCTGCTCAGAGGTCCATTCGTACTTCTTCCCTTTTTGCGTTAACGCTGTCAATGGTTTAGCTATTCGGGAAAAATCTTGAATAAACCTTCTATAATAATCGACTAAGCCCAAAAATTGACGTATTTGTGTTGGTGTCTTAGGAGTCTCCCATTTTTCAATGGCCTCAATTTTAGCTGGATCAACCTGAATTCCTTTGCTACTAACAACGTGGCCAAAAAATTGTACTTCTTTCAACCAAAAAGACACTTAGAAAATTTGGCGTATAACTGTTCTTTTCTTAACAATTCTAATACCAACCTTAAATGCTGCTCATGCTCTTGCTCATTTTTGGAATAGATGAGAATATCGTCAATGAAAACGATAACAAACTTATCTAAATACGGACTATAAACTGGATTCATGAGGTCCATGAATACAGCTGGCGCATTCGTCAATCCAAACGGCATGACCAAAAATTCATAATGACCGTAGCGTGTCCGGAAAGCAGTTTTCGGAATATCTTCTTCTTTGACGCGTAGTTGATGATAGCCCGATCTTAGGTCGATTTTTGAGTAAACACATGATCCTTGCAGTTGATCAAATAGGTCGTCAATTCTCGGTAATGGATACCGATTCTTGATAGTTAACTTATTTAATTCACGATAATCTATACACATTCGGAAGGATCCATCTTTCTTCTTGACGAATAAAATCGAAGCTCCCCACGGTGAAGTGCTCGGTCGAATGAAAGCACGGTCCAGTAATTCTTGTAACTGGCTTTGTAACTCTTACATCTCAGATGGTGCAAGTCTGTATAGAGCACGAGCCACTGGTGCAGCTCCTGGTACTAGATCTATTTGAAATTCTACTTATCTAAATGGAGGTAATCCCAGCAACTCTTCCGGAAAGACTTCAGGAAAATCTCTTGCCACAGGCACGTCGTTGATGCACTTCTCTTTTTCTTTCGTTTCCACTTTATTAACATGTGCTAGGATAGCGTAGCACCCTTTCTTCAAGCACTTTTGGGCTTTCAAACAGCTAATGAGTTTTAGCTTTAAGTTACTCTTCTCTCCATAAATCATTACTGGCGTTTAATCCTTACGAGGAATGCGAATTGCCTTCTTGAAAAAAACAACTTCAGCTCCTATTTTAGACATCCAGTCCATACCGACTATTACATCAAAACTTCCTAATTCTACGGGTATCAAATCAATTTTAAACGTTTCTTCGGCTAAATTTATTTTACAATCACGGCAAATTTTATCTTCTTTAATTAGTTTACCATTAGCTAACTCAATCATGTACTTAGCATCTAGAGGTAATGATGAACAATTCAATTTAGCGTAAAAGTCTCTACACACGTAACTTCTATCAGCACCAGTATCAAATATAATAGATGCTAATAAGTTATTAATGGTAAACGTACCCATAAAAAGCTCCGGGTCTTTACACGCCTCTCTAGCATTAATAATAAATGCTCTTCCACGTGCAGATCCATTATTTTTCTCTGGATTCGGGCACTGGCTCTTATAATGACCCTGTTTTCCATACCCATAACAGGTAACAGAGGCCAAGGCAGTTCCATTTGCATTGGTGGCAGGAGTCTTGGTGCCATTTGCATTTGTAACGGGAACCTTACAATCTTCAGTAAGATGACCCCTTCAATTACAATTGTTGCACACCACATTACAATAACTAGAGTGATGTTTGTGGCATTTGTTACATAAAAGATTTTGTCCCTTGTAACCTGAGCTTGAACCACTACCCGCACCCTGCGTGGTTTCTTATTTCTTGTTGGATTGTTGATGATTACCTTCCCACTTTCTTTTATTTTCTGATGTCTTGACATCGATGTTCTTATCCAGAATAATATGGTCCATCAACTCATTTGCCATTGTGATGGGTTCATGAATAGTCTTGGGTTTCGATGCTGTAACATTTGCCTTGACATTTTTAGGCAAACCATCTTTGTACAGTTCTATCTTCCGTTCTTTGGTTGGTACCAATTCGGGACATAACAAAGCTAATTCCATGAATCGCTGATTGTAGTTGGTGAGTTCAGTACCAACAACTTTCAGGCTTCGTAATTCAGCTTCCAACTTCCGAATCTCGTTCCTTGGACAATACTCATTGATTAGCATTGTTTTGAATTCTTCCCATGGAGTATCATAAGCTACATCTCCTCCTACGGCCTTTACATAGTTTTTCCACCACGTGAGTGTACTATCCTGTAAGGTGCACGATGCATACTTGGTCATGTACTTCTCAATACAACAACTGATTTTAAACACAGACTCAATCTTTTCGATCCACCAGGATAAACCGATCGGTCCTTCTGTTCCACTGAATGATGAGGGCTTGCAACCTTGAAAAGTTTTGTAGGTGCATCCCACACGAGGATTTCGGTTAACTGCAGCACCTCTTGCAGCCTCGACCCATAACATTCTGTCGTTCACTCGCTGATTGATGAGTTCCTCGATTTCTTGTTCCGTCATTCGGTTCAATTGCGCCATATTCTTCAATAAGAATGAAAAAATAATAATTATTCACATAGAATATTATAGATGTAGTGTGTATTTACAGTACATAGTAGCTTATTAATAATATGAACTAGTTATTATTATAAAAGCCTTTTCTTCTTATTAGCGTTTTATAATTATATCTAGGGTAATACCTACCTGTTAAAATTCATACTTAATAGCTTAGTACGGAAATCAATTACTACCACCCAAATAATACTCAACCATGGAAAATTATTGCATTTCACACTTCACTATTTTACATATGCTTATCTTACATCAAACATCAAGCAAACCACATTAGTAATATTATACAAAGCGTTATATGATCCCATGGTTTAAAACAACAACGCATCATTTAGCCTACATCCCAAAACATTTGTGTTCAGGGAATTGCTTAACGCTAATGCTAGCTGTCTCCCTACGTTTTGGCTAAGGGGCCGAAGAACTGGATGCCGGGATAGAACTAATAGGAATAGCGGGAATAGGGGTGGAAGCATCTAGTGGAGTTGGTGCCACAACATCCTCACTAAACTCGGGATTTGGATTTTCCAATTCAGTAGCCTTTCGGTTCTTTCCTCGTTCGAACTTGTCTTTCGTAATTTCCTGTATTTCTTCCTCCTCAGGATCACTTTCATTCGGAAATTGTGAGTCTTCCCCAAAGGTGTCGTTTTCATCATCGGATAGGTTAATGACTGGAATACTATCTGAGGATTCTGGTTCGGAGTCGCTGAATGTGATAACAAGTTCTAAGCCAGACATCTGTCACACAACAACTAGCACGTTAGTGCCACATAATATTTACATATTAATTTTTAACCAACAAGGATAAAAAATAGTTTTCGAAATCAAACACGGTTAAAGTCCAGACTCACTAATGCATCCTAACAAACTCGATAAGTCACACTAATGCAAATTTTCTGGTTCTCTAAGACTAACGCTCTGATACCACCTGAAGCGTCCCGTTCATATCGAATATAAATGTCACGTACTCATTAGTATCATTGCGAGGTATTGACCTCTATATGTGACATTTTTTTAAAATCTGCATACGTTTTTATGATACAAACCATAATCTTTATTATAACCAAAGGCTTAAACAACATAATAATGATTATCGTTTAGCGATAATCTTAGTCTTACAAACTTTACATTTGATAATAACAATACAATTTCCAACATATTTCACATTACAAATCTTCCGATATGCAGTTTTATTTTTGACACAAATATGCATACTCCAAATCTTGCCTAAATTAGGCATAATGCATGGGAAGCTTTTAATTATCACCTGAGAATAAACATGCGTAAATCGTCAACATAAAGTTGGTGAGATACAGGTTTAATGCTAGCAGCGTTATAAATATAGACCACAAGATTTAATATACATAAACGTTTTAATAAAAATATTCTAAGTGGTTGATCACTTGATAACCATACTTAACATTTAATCAACGTCGCATATTCCCTTTATTATGAAATCTCACTACACCGTACCAAGTGTAGTCACCGAAATGAAGTACTGTGCAACCGTTGAATACTGGTCGTCCAGTCCGATTGGGGTTGTCAGGCCCTATAGATCTATCAACAGGATTCGCGTTTACAATACCGCATGTAAATAGTAGTTACCAAGTTACAGGGAAGTATGCCAGTGGTACAACTCAACGTAGAATATATATTTTTAATCACTTGTGTCCATAACGTAAATCATAAAATGCATGTATTCTCATCCCGAAATATTTAGAGTTTAAAAGTGGGACTATATACTCACTTTTGCTTTGAAGATATATAAGCCGACCTGGTCTTCGATAGATATCACGAACCTAACCATATATAATATATCAACATATTTTCTTTTCAAATAATCGTTACATGTATACTTATAGTACTTTCAATATCTAATAGTCCGTAGTTAGCAGTCTGATGTTACTAGTCCACAATTAGTTGTTCAATAAAATAAATAAAGACCCCATCGTATTCGTATTGATCGGAATTAATCTCGACCCATGGTACCGTGTTGTCAAATGACGTGTTGCATACATAAAGTACCGTGTTGTCAAATGACGTGTTGCGTACAATCATGAGGTCTTATAATTAATCTTCTCGTGTTGTTTACGGGTGGTCCTGAAATATGTAAAATAAAATCATAAGTATATATAAAATATCATATTAATTAGCAAAGTTATGATTAGTTTAGTTTTACTCCAATTAATTTCGTAGCTAAACTTGCTTCGGATACCCAATTTTGTTTTAGCCGTAATTTTTCAATACAACTCCGCTTTTGTTGGTTTAACTTGCCACTTCCTTGGATCGAGTCATTATTTATGAATATGAACTGTAAATACCTTAGTTTGCATTCGAAATCACAGGTTATAGTTCAAACATGGGCGAATTTTATGAAGGTGATCATTTCCGTCGTAAAAATAACATCTAGATGATCATTTTTATAATAATACTTACACTTTGAGTTACACCATGAGATTTTTATATATTAACATATTCATAAGAAATATTATTTTTCCATAATATAAACTTCCAATTCAAAGTTTAAGATGGTTTTTAATTATCTTACCCAAAACAGCCCCCGGTTGCACTCCAACGATGTAGATTCAGTTTTAAGGTGTTCTTTGTAAAATCAAGTTGTATCTTGTTAAGTTAGCATATCATTATGATATATTACAGGTCTTGAGGTTTTTTAAAGTCAAGTTAGAAGAGTCTATTTAGTTTGCGAACAAGTTTGAAATCATTCAAACTATGTTCTTGTTGTTATGATTTGTATACTTTTAATAAGATAGTTATGATTGAACAAGATGATGAACAAAGGTTATACCTCAAGTATGATGAAGAAAGTTACTGAATAAACAAGATATGAACTTGTTCTTTATGACTTGGAAGATTAAAAAGTGAAATCATGAAAGAAACAAAGGTTGTAAGTAAGTTTATATCTTGATTTAATATAATTAACTTACATGAATTGAATCAAAGTTTAAACATAGTTTTACCTTGATTTTGAAGCTAGAAACTTATGAAAACCTTGAAGAACACTTGAAGGTTGAAGATGAGAGAGTTTAGAAGATAATTTATCTTGAAATAAAGTTGATATGGAAGTATATGTATGTATATAAAAACGTGTATATGTATGTGTATATATAGATTTTAAGTTTTGATTTTTAGCTCATAAGTCTTCCTACTTGATCCCACATGTTGTTGACTAACCAAGGCTGCTAAGAGAAGATAATTGAGGTCTAATAATTGGTATTTATCAATAGTAAATACATCTAGAAGCTGCGTATAATACGGGTACATATACCCTAGGTATACGTGTAGAAATCTTGAGGAAACGGAACGAGAATTCAAATATAACTATATTTTGTGAATATACTTATATTGTTTTATGTATTTAAGCCCTTTAAAAGTGATTAAATATGTATTTATACGATACTTGTATAAGCATTATAGATTATAGGTATATATGTCAAAGAACGTTACGTATAGTTACCGTTTTGAAAACTTAAGTTAGTAGTCTCAAAGTATACTTATAACTCATTGTTATTAGTACACAATGATATGTTAAACCATCATTAGATCATGTTAAATATGTATAAATACATATATGTACATAATCGTATGTTATATAGTTCGTGATATCATCGATCAAATTGGACGGTCAAACGTTGTGTAAAACTCTTTTTAAAAACACAAGACTCAACAATTTGGATTGCTTATCATGTTGGTAATGTTTAACTTATGTAAATATTAATCTCATATGTATAAAACGATCGAAAAATCCGGGTCGTTATATATATATATATATATATATATATATATATATATATATATATATATATATATATATATATATATATATATATATATATATATATATATATACACACGTCTACCCCTTAATCTCAAACAAATGAAGGTTGGCGGGACTACACGTGCCTAAGTGAATCTGAAATCACACGCGGTTCACTACCTTCCTCTCCACGATAATAGGTATGTTTGAAATACAGGCGACATTGTGAATCCGAACTACACGAGATTCACTGGTGAAGCCAAAATTCACGAGAATAACTACCCTAGGCCGTAAAAACAACAATGGGAATGTCCGAACTACATGCGACATTGTGAATCCGAACTACACGAGATTCACTAGTGAAGCCGAACTACACGAGAATCACTACCCACCTCACCTCATCATATCAACGGGGTTAACCTATTTGTCAATGTGAATCCCAATCTCACGAGATTCACTACCCAATGGTGGTAACCCAAAAGGCACAAACGTGCCGCACGGACTCAAAACGCATAGAGTCCATCATCCCACGCACATGTAATGTGAACCCGAACTCCCAAGGATCACTCTACGCCACCCGCACCCCATCCTATGCATACATACGCATATAATATATTTACACTCACCTTGTCGCCTTGATGAATGCAAAGCTAAATCCGCAACTTGTCAATAGAATGTACCTATTCCATTTATCACATAACACACAACACAATTAGGGTGGATTACAAACCAACCTAAATTGACACTTAGTGCAATTTTGACCCAATTGCACTTCCAAGCACAACCAATGCCCAAACTAACCAATAATCACTTAACACTAGTGAAAATGGTCCTATGATGACAATTAAACCAAAACACAAGTATAAAATACTTGTCTTCCCCAATTTGACCCAAAACCCTAATTTGGACCCATTTCACAATTAATCTTCCAAATACAACCAAATGGGTTCCAATACTTCCATAATCACTAAACCTAGTGATTAAACCCAAATTGCAAGTCATAAACATGGTTAAATCATCAACCAACCCAAAATTCACCAACAAGGGTTAACAACACCAATTACTAGCTCCAAACTTCCATTAAAGAGCTAAATCGGTTTTCTCAAGAACATGCAAGTTCAAAACCCTAAATTGAACAACAATCATAAATAATGAAACTCGGATTCGAGACTTACCACTACACTCAAAATGTAACTAGGAGCGAGATGAACAACTTTAACTCTTGAGCTTTCACCTGAATCGATCTCCTTCCTCCTAGATTGGAGCTTCCTCTCTCTAAAATCCTCTTTCTCACTCCAAAAGATGAGAGTGTTTGGGGATGATGAAAATGAGGTGGAAATAGGGATAAGATAAGCATTGGGTCAGTTTTGTGGTTCAAAAACCTTCCATACGTGAAATGACCCATTTTCCCCTCATTAAAATCCTTTTTAATCGTTGAAATTTGAGTCTGGCCCAGCACAAGGCGCGGCGCGGCCATATGGG
This sequence comes from Rutidosis leptorrhynchoides, assembly GCF_046630445.1. Lineage (NCBI taxonomy): Eukaryota > Viridiplantae > Streptophyta > Magnoliopsida > Asterales > Asteraceae > Rutidosis > Rutidosis leptorrhynchoides. Next base: position 293,472,839 of record NC_092336.1, read on the forward strand.
CCCGCGACGTAGCTTTAAGGCAAATTTGAAGTCAGCTACAGCGTACCTAAAATGGCCCGCGGCGCGGCTCTACTGGCAACCAGGTTTGTATTTCTAAGTTCAGGGACTGAGTTTGACAGATTCTGATTCTGATGTAAAGTCTGAAAATGTATAAGCATAGATAGACTTTTCCTGACACTTTCTGGGAATACTTTTTGGGTGACACTTTCTGATGTATTAAAATTCAGGGTGTTACAGGAGGGTAGGAATAACTTGGTTGGTAGTTTGAATCAAGTGAGTCTCGACTACAGTGGGGTAGAAAGACAATTGAAAAATCATGTGGAACAGTATGATGTTGATCACTCTGATGATGTGGAGTTTCAGAATGAGGTTCGGAGGCACAATGCCATGTCCGAGAAACATAATGAGGATGTTAGTAGGCACAATGAGCGAATGTGGTGGAGTCAGCAAAGGCAGGAGGAGCTCGCAAGAGCTAATCATTATGATACGGGTATGATAGCTTACTGGGTTGATTGGGGGCACTATAATTCAGCACTGTTCTACTCAAAACCGGACTAGTACTATGTTACATCGAGCCAAGAGTCTGCATACTATTATGATCAAAACCGTCCTGAGCACCCCCCATAAGACAAGGAGACAGAAGCGATGAGGGACGCTGAGTTGCGATTTCAGCAGGAGTTCTCGGACGGGTGTCCCAACAGGGACGGGTCGGGTACGTTTGGATGGTCGTTTGATGATTATACGGATGAGGGCCTGCGTACCCATTGATCATGTTGTACTTTGTTTTAAGACTCTCTTATTTTATTTAGTTCTGTACTTGGTTAACTATTTACTTTGATTATGTACTCTAAACTTATGTGGGGGCAAGGCGTTTAGGTTACCAGGTGGTGCCACGTTGTCCCATTTATGTAGTTCTTTTTCTTTTTCTTTTGTTAGGTTGATATTGATGAAATGGTTTTCCAAAACTGGCATTAAGTTCAGCAAACCTGCATGATTGATGATATTTTTGTGATGATCAGGAATGGATGATGTTCTTATGCTGGCAGTAAGTTCAGGCCATCTGTCACTGGCATTCCACGATCCGTTGAGTACCTCGATAAGTTTTATATCTTTTTCTCACATTTCCCTTTTAATTTTAATCTTTCTTTGATTTCATGTAATGAGGGCATTACAATGTCTCAAGTGTGGGGTGAGGATGTAAAATCTCTCAGATTGGTTATTAAAAGAGTTGTCATCATGTGAGTTTTGAAATCTAAAAGTCTTGTAGTTTCACGGGTTTTGGTCAAAAAATTGAAAAATGTAGAAGAAAAACAAAAAAAAAATAGAAAAGTTAATAGAAAAAAAAGTAGAAAATAACCGAAAATTCGACCAAAACCTTATGCTATGAAGTTGTGTCACACCCCATAATAGGGCCAGGGGTAAATGTGACTATTCTTATCAACCAAACAATTGCTATAACAATGAGAACAACTTTATATGAGACGTTTTAATAAAAACCATAATTTTATTGCAGCGAAAGTATTAAATATTCATTGTTTTACATGAACGTTGAAAATGAAATAATAAATGTAAAACTGAGATGCATGATGACTCCAAGTAGCAGCAATCATATTCATCAGTCAATGGCTTATTCACCTGAGATAAAACATGCTTAAAAGTGTCAACCACAAAGGTTGAGTGAATAACATAGGTTTAAATTGAATAGATTCGTTAGACCACAAGATTTAATAAAAGACGATATATCATGTATATCAAAAGTATCCATGAGCGTATAATATCAAAACTAAATGATTTTACCCCGAGACAATACATATGTAATCGTCGAGATCATTATTATACCACCAATTGACCTGAGGTCAATGTTTCGAGACATTACTCCCAATAGCGCTATCTATAATAATTCCGTTTGCCACTTAATTCATCTAGCAATTAATGATATTACAAAGCAGGGATTTGTATGTTTCAAATGAACACAATAAAAGTACTAATGTTGGTCGGATATAAAGTTTGTACTTGTGTCTAGAATGTTAAAAATTTAAAAGCAAGCATGTGTCTCACCCCATAGTTTCAAAACAGTAATGAAATAGTAAAAAGTGGGGCTATGAAATTCACCTTAATAGTAATTGAAGGGAGAAATCCTTAAACGGAAGATTAACGCAATTGGAAGACCGGTACTCTCAACCTAGAGATAATAGTTGGTCGTTAGTTGACTAAGAAACAAAGTATTTGGGTATAATTATTCGTTTGTTCGAAGGATTACTATTAATAGTAGTTTTTCCTTTTAAGAAAGGTTTCTATTTTTGGAAAGTTTGTAATCACGTAATCTGATAAACTTTCGATTAAAGACTTTCAATTCGTAATGGCCTATTCAGGTCTAGGGGCTTGAGCTATAGTATCATTTAAATTGGAAAATCCAAACCTTCCATCCTAGAGTTTCGTAGACGCCTCCCGTCAAAAAAGTTCAATGATAAAAAATAAATCCAAGAAGTTTACTTGTTCGTGAAAATATTTCCTCCCCAATATTATATGAAAGTATAATATTAATTGTGTATTTTATTATTTATATTAGGTTAAATAATTATTTATAGTTAATAAATATCTTGAGTTAATTATATTATATAATATTAAATTTTATTTCATTATATTATAATCTAAACTTTATCTTCATTTATGATCATTCTAATTATAAATAATTAATTAAGATAAATTTTTAAATATTAAAATATTTATACTTTATAGATTATAATTATTAAATATTAATAAAATTTTATTTATTTGTTTTTATTATTATTTAATCAAATATTAGATTATTATTATAATCAAAATTATGTATAAACACAAATAAATTGATAAAATAATTTTTATAAAAGTTTAGATAACTAGTAAATCTGTAAATATGATTTATAAAATACAATTTTTATTTTTATTATAATTTATAATATTTAAATAAATTTATATTCAGTTTTAGTTAATAAACTTAACTAATTATTGATAAAATTGAAATTCGACTATAAAAATTAAGATTTTAGTTTTTACAGATTCCTAATATTATAATAAGTATTTAAAAAATTTTAAAAATAATTTTTCTACAGATTTAATAATTTATTACGAATTTAACTTGTAATTCGGATATTAAATTCATAAATTAATTAATAAATGCAAATAATATCTTAAAATTCATATTATTATTCTTAATTATTCTAATATGTATTTTAAGTATTTTAAAGTATTTAAAACTGTAAATAGTATTTTTATAAAATATATAACAGTTTTCTTTTTTAATAAAAATCAAACCCTTTAATTCACAATTAAATTCATAAATAATTTATACAATTCATAAAGTTTTATATAAAAACTAATATGATATTATACATATTATTTTTGAATTATAAAAATATAAATTAAATTTTTATGTATTTATAATTAGTTTTAAACAATTAACTTGTTTTAATAGTTATTAATTCGTAATAATTATTTTAAAAATAGTAAACATCAAATAAAATTATTTTATAAAAGTTTTACAGATTTAGGGTTATATTAAATTCCTATAAATAACAGTATTTGAATTTATTATGTATTTTAAATGATTAAATATTTTATTAGTATATATATATATATACCACTCGGTACATATAATTAACACATAAAAATTCATAAAAATTAATATAAACATTTATAATTCAATAATAATTCATAATAATAATTAATAATATTGGGTTTTTCATAAATTTTATAAATTTATGAATTAATTAAATAGTTTTTATTTTATAAAATCATTATTATTATTATTATTGTGTTCATAAATTTTTCCAGATTTATTTCGAATTTTAGAAGATTTTATAAATTTTCCAAGATTTATGTATAATCGGTATATATAATAAATATAAAATTTAAAACATAAAAATAAAAAAAATACCTAGTGCCGATTTCTTCAAGAAAAAAAGGCTGGATATTTGAGAGAATTTGTTTGTGAGTTTTTAGAGTTGTAGGAAAAAAATGAAATATAATGCTCCTATTTATACTAAAAAATGGAGATTCCAAAAGTTTAAAATAAAAATATATATTTTTCTTTATTAAATGGGAGAAGATTGAAAAACTCTTATTTATGTGGATAATAAATTTGATTACATTTATTATTGTTTTTAATATTATTATTATCATTAACATTATTATTATTTATTTATTTATATATGTATACGGTTTAGTATATATATATATATATATATATATATATATATATATATATATATATATATATATATATATATATATATATATATATATATATATATATATATATATATATATATGTATATATATATAATTTTTTTTCTTTTTTTATACATTTCAAAAAATACACTTTATAAAATAACTAACTTATATATATATATATATATATATATATATATATATATATATATATATATATATATATATATATATATATAGGATTATTTTATACTATTGTATTTTATAAGAATGTCACATAATAGTTTTAATACAATTTATTAACTAAAGTATTATGAATAATATAAACCTTAATGAATTAATTCATGTGACATTATAATTTTTCTAAAGTATATTACTAAGTTAGTATATACTTTATTTAATTTAGATGTGCCAACTCTAAATAAATATTTGATCAACATTTGAATTTTATTGTATTAATTGTGTTTCAAATAACAACCCTAATAGTTAACACATACAAGGTGAACCTAGGGGTAATGTAGTAATTTCAGAAGTCAAAAAGTGAGGGTTGTTATAGTATCTCCCCGTTAATGGAAACTTCGTCCCGAAGTTTTAGGCAGGCTTATCGATTGCTGCAGCGGTTGAGAAGAGGTGGGGATATTTCCGTCTCATCTGGTCTTCACGTTCCCAGGTATATTCGGGGCCTCTTCGTGAATTCCAACGGATTTTAACAATAGGGATATTGCTTTGTTTTTAACGTTTGATTCCGCAGTCCTAAACCTTTATGGACTTTTTTTTTTTTTTGAAAATTCTTTTCAATAAGAATTTCTTCAAGTTTCGTTTTGAGAAAATTTTTATGAGCAACTTATTTAGGTCTCTTGATTTTATGTTTCATAGAAATGTTTATGGCAAAGTTCGCTCTTCTAGCGAATGCTAGTATAGTAAGTATAGTGTTTCCTCTTTCTGAGGGTTATATAGTAAGCAAGTCCATTACATGGAAGGTAGTTTAGTTTCAACGTTTGAGCGAAATGAGATAGTGTATATATAAACAGATATTTTTAGGATGAGTATGTTTCGTTAACTCTAAGCAACGTAGAGATGCTGTGAAAAATATATCCTCTGATCATATGATATCTGGGATAATTTACGTAATATGATAAGTGATGTTTCGTATCCTAATTTCTTGGATCAAACTTTATCAATGAGAAATTTTAAAACTGGATAATTTCAAAACATAATAATTTGGAAATTGCATTTAAAGAAGTAGTAATAACGTTTATCAACCAATTCCCACTATACAAACAGGTGGTCATTTATCATTCGTATGATTCCAATTCAAGTGGATATTGATATGAATTTGAACGGAACATGGTTTTGCAAACACCGTCTTGAAATGTTAGAACTTCGCTATAACTTACCATAATATAAACACGTTCATTATATTACACTAATTCATACGTCCATCCTTTCGTATCCCATATGAAATAATATCGAAACTTCTACATGACTTACCGTAATATAATTACGTTAGCTAGGCGTCATTATATTACACTAACTCATATTTCCATTCCGGGATTATACCCCAAGGTCAAGACAATGTGATTAGATTTCAGATTTATAGCCTTCACTCTTACCAGTTTCCCTGAGGAGTGGTGAATTGAAATGATGTTGTTGAAGGTCAAAATAGATAAAGGATACACCCATGTACGCCTATAGATATTTGTGTGATATATTTGAAAATTTATACAATAGTTACTACATGTAACTCTAACTTTTGAATCTACGTGTAGAAATAAGAATAATTAGTATCGATCAGTTTTGAGTTTCTATAAACACTCTTTCGAATCATAAAGTCTTTATGACAACTTAGAGAGATTTGTCGAAGTATTTAAATTATCAATGTAAATGGAATAAACTACTTCTTAGTTTGATAAGTAAGTAAACGAATAATGATAATGGGTGAGGTGTAATAGCCTCTTGGATTAAAGTTCGTATATAATCAAGAAGAGTTTGTTCAAACTCCTTAAGGTGTGTGTCTCAAGGACAGATAGAAATGATAGTTTTAGGTTAATTTGAAGGGTTAACCGTAACGTATTTTGATATTAAGAACAATGATAGTTTGTTTAAGTCAAGAGATGATATGAAAAGTCAAAAATGAGTCTGTTATTATGAAACAATTCTCTTGTCTCATGGTACACCTTAGCTGAAGTGGGGTATTCTAATATCAGAAACACAGTTGCCATGTTAGGTTTTCAACTGCTTGTTGCTCTAAGAAAAACAAGTCCAACCATTCTACACTGATGAAAGATAAAACATGATAGCAGTTGGTGAGAGTGTTCAAAATTATGTGAAACATCTTCTATTCGTAAAGTTTTATGAAGATAAGTATAGGAGTTCAAGGTGCAAGGATAGTATCTTTATTTTGAAAAGTAGATAAAATTTAATCTGAATATTTAATACGGTTAAAAGAGTTTAGACATCTTCTAGATGTGTCCGATTTTAAAGAAAGCAAGTTGTGAGTAATTTATGTAAAAAGAGATTTTTCAGAAATATCTTTCAAAAATATGTTGGTTAAGAAGACAGTGGGATGTATAAATAGATAACTTTCAAAAAGTTTTTCAAAAAGTTCGAGTGTTATGAACGAAATTAAAATCTTTTTCATGTTTCCAAAAATTTGAATTTCAAAAAGTTGATTTTGATTCTCGAGAATGTATCTTTGTGTTTGACGAGTTGAAGGGGAATGCATCGGGGTTCACAAGGAAATTTTAATAACGGATTTCTATCAAACGGGTAGTTAAATAAGAGTAATGAATGTAACTAAATTTGATTTCTCAAGAATGAACCATCAGGTCTATATAAGGACTACATGGTTTCTTCCGGGTTTGTGTGGTGAATCTCCAGTTAAGTAATGAGAGTTTTAATTATTGGTATGGAGTAGTGATGAGGGATTCCTTTTTTTTATATGTTTGTGTAGATCTCAGATATATACGTAAGAGCTTTCTTCATGACATATTCAATGTCTGAAAGCGTTAGGTACCATAGTCCATCTACAACATCCACTTGTCGTTGAATGGTGGAGGATAAAGTTTTAAAGAAAGATTCATAAATTTGTACATGAGCTGAGTCTACTTTAGTTATGTGGGTAGTTTTCCTTGGGTGAACACCATAAGTGACCCATTCTGCAGATGTGGAAAATAATTTAAAGTTCTCGAACCAGCGGTTTAATTCTACAGGTCCTTAAGTACCCTTAAATTTAGAGGGTTTTCACTCCTTATATGAACAAGTAGTTGGATGATTCTGTAGTGCATTATTACTTTGAGCAGCATACAACAGTTGTTGAAATCTAGAGAAGTCAAAATGACATTGGGAATTATGTTGTTTGATTGTGATCTGTGAGTCATGATTCTTTAACACTTAGATAAGTTTAGTTAAAGAGTTATAATGTTTACCGCCTTATAATAAATCTCAAGCACGCAAGATCACATAACAGATGTGGAGAAATAAGATATTTCATAAACGAAACTCTTACTTTCTATTGCAATCACAGAGATAAAATCTCTTTATTATATGGGAACAGAAAGGGACAAAGCTTAAAATCTCAGTATGTCTTCCCCATACTTTGGGCTAGGAGCTTGCTTCATTTCCTAAAGCAAATCTGGAATGAACAACTCAATTTTCTTGATTCTTCTGGCTCTACGGCTGTAGAATATTTGGTTAAGTCTAACGATTGTATGTTCAAGTGAATTTTGGTTCAGAAAATATGAATAGTGGAGGTATTGGATTTCTTGGATTGGAAAGTCATTAGCAATCATCTTGGGAAGCCTCCTTTTAGACAAAGAAGTCTTAGAAGTAGAAGTTTCGAGTTTCTCACCCTTGAGTTCCTCCTTGATAGTCTTCTCAGCTTTCCAATCTCCACTGTCAGATTCACCGTCTTCAGAATAGGCATCATAATCATGCGAGCAGGGTGGTGTAGTAGGAGAACACTTGGGTATACGAACATATTTTTCTGATACCGAGGAATTAAAGATTCTAAGGCAGTTTTTCTTCAAATCTACCGAAAAGCACGGGAAGGACAAACAATTTTTAAAGTAATGAATATGAATGGTAATGACATAATAATGTCTTTAAGTTATCGAAAATCTTTAGGAGTCATTAATGACGATTTTCAGTTCGCAAACCGATGCACAACGGCACAAGGGCACATAATATAACAAAAATGTTGTATAAATGGTCGTAATAGATGACATGGGAATGTCGAGGATTTCAGAAGGGATTCTAAGGAATCATGCAGGTCTAAGCAGGGAGAGTAGCTAAAGAACTTAGGTAATAACAAAAACCCGCATGAAAGGTTATAGTCCTAAGATTGCTAAGGCACCCTAGCTAACACATAAGGCACACATAATGCAACCTGGTTCTCTATAAAAAAAACCTGGCGCTCTGATACCACACTGTCACACCCCATAATAGGGTGATATGGCCAAAAATGATGGTTTTATTCTCACGGTGTCGTTAGGTCAATAGACATCAGATTCAGTTGATCAGAGTGGCAAATAGGGGTTTATTTTATTTATATTGTGCGAAGGTGTAAGTTAACCTAGGGTCATGTTTTTGATTAGTTTAATGAATTGAAGATCAAGCGAATAATTGCCTTTTGTTTAACTTACCTGGATAGAAGGATAGTAGTGGTTTTAAGCTAAAGGTCCTAATTGCGGAAAAGTAAATAAAGTGGGAGGATGTCCGGAGTATGCAGATCAGGGAAATGTTGACCAAAATATTAGTTTGGGCTAGGGAAAGGTAATTATGTTGATATTAAAGCTATGATTGGAATGGTGTAGATCTGGTTGGATGAGCCAATTACACAGACCTACTTATCTCTAGACTCTCAGAGTTCTCGCTGAGTAGTGAAAAGTATGTCAAGTGGTTGTATAATTGAAACGTGACTATACCTTAGAGGTTATCCTTAGTAAAGCACTAAGTTTATTAGTGAGTTGAGTTCTAATCCTAACCCTCGTTATCAGTTTGATTAACTAAATAACAACGTGCCGTGTTGATTGAAAACTGATCACAAACGGAAGGAGTCAACCGGGTTAAGTTGACAAAACCTTAAATGAAAACTAAAAACCATTTCATCATACTAATGAGATCAAACCAAATCAACCATTATAGAGCATTACAGTTAATATACTGAAAGTAAAGTAGATAGAAACCTAACAGATACCTAAACAGTTGATATGACTTAATCCTAGGGCAACAATCAAACAGGAACATGCAATAGGTTTGGGTCATACAGTCAAGGCACTAGCTAGATCTTAATAGCTCCTAATAGGTCTCCTTGGAACAGTCAATAGGCATACTAGGTCATTCTTGTCTTAATCCTAAGTTCCGTGTCCTAAAAGCGCATTAGATGCCTCTCGAGAACTCCGGCCATACCGAGTTTATAGAATCTTCATATACAGTATAACCAGGGGTCTTAATCCTATGGAGTCACTAAGTTCATATAGGTGAACAAGTCCTGATCACAACGTAGGTTGGTCAATCCTGAAGATGATAGCATACAAATCTATCAGACTCACAAGTTCAGCATAATAACAGTAACCGTACTAATTTAACATAACTACGCTAACCCAAACTTCTATCATGGAAACATACAGATTAATTAAGCTATCATGGTAATATCGGAACGCATCATTAAATATAAAAGGTAAGAACACATGTTTAATACAAAAGACAAGTGTTTCGAATAAAAATCTGAAAAGGCTGAAGAAATCTGCCCGAGATCGCAGGGACTCACCGGGATATCCTTCGGAAAATAAAAGCTAAGCTAGCTACTACTAAAAGCTAACTAAAACTTGAAAATATAAAATGAATTATAAATTGAGTGTGTCTTGAAATGGATGGAGAGAGCCCTTTAAATAGACTTGATTTTTGCCTGCAAACGGCTGGCAGAACATTTGGCAAGCTGTTTGGCAAGGCGTTTGCAGCTGCCATTTGCCAGACCAGGTCGTTTGCTGAGGCCATTTGCTGAGGGCGTGTGGCAGGCTGTTTGCAAGCCAGGCAAGCCGTTTGGCAGGTCATTTGCTTTCCTGGTTAGCTGAAATTCACTGGATCATAACTTGATTTCTTGTCTTCCACCATTTTCGCTCTAGATTCTTCGTTTTAACTCCGTTTTGCTTGATTATTTTTTGCATCGCCTTCATAATTACTTAATCTACAAAATCAACCGACAAAGCGATTATTTTTATGATAAAGTTTGGAGCTTTATGAATTTTAGGTGTGATGACCCGGGAATTTCCAACCAAATTTATTCTTAATCTTTATATGAATTCGACATGATAAGCAAAGTCTGCAATATTGAGTCTTAAAAATTTGAATTTTAAAATCATTTGACTTCGATCACTTCCGACGATTCACGAACCATTATTTGTAAATAGATAAATAAATATAAATAAGTAAATATAAATAATTATGCATAAGAATATTAATAAACTATTATATACAATATACAATTTGTTATAAATAAATATGTAAATTAATATAAGATATATTAAAATTTATTATAAAAGTGAACATATAATGTATGTTATATATATATATATATACATACATATATATATATATATATATATATATATATATATATATATATATATATATATATATATATATATATATATATATATATATATATATATATATATATATATATATATATATATATATAATAAATTTGGAATCTATTTAGTAAACGACGGTAATACTCAACTGCCATTTGATGGATGTTAAACAAGTTAAATACGAACTTATATTATTTTAAAATAAACGGAGATTCGAAAATGAGTTCTATAAATTAGACTTATTAAAAAAATGTATTTAGGAGTTGTTTATTAAATTTTAGAACTTCTTATATTTTACCCCGAATTGAGAGGGACAGTAGATGTAATTTTTATTTAATAAATTAATGATCAAACTTTATACCATAATGACTAAAATAAATAAATATAATTACTGTGAAAATTTGGGATTTTTCCGTGTACTTTTATCCGCCACTATTCAACAACGAAGTACGGAATTTAGTTCGTGAAAGACAAAGGCTAATATTATGGCACGTTTATTATATTATGATTATTTAAATCATCAATTATTTGATTGATATTGATATTATTGTATATTACTCACTACCCACTCATTCATTGCATTCTCGTCCGTAAATGATTGTTAGTAATATTCACTGTGTTGGTCAATCAACAAACCCATCAACTCTTATATTTTTATTGTTACTCAAATAATTCATGGTTTTATGTAAATGGTCGACACACAAGGACACACCAAAAACTATTTCAATTGTTTCCTTTTAAACTTTAATAATATAATATGATTGATATAGTGATTATGAATTTCTACTGTAATTGTTTCCTGGCTACTTTACATCTAACATAAAAATAAACATAGTTGATCAAATTGGTTACTAGTCTCTTTCTATTTTTTCCAATCACGACTATCTAACATTTTAATTATTCTTAATTGTACATAATTACTATTCTCCTTTTAATTAAATATGATTTATGTTATATAGTGTTTAGTGGGTTAACATGTATATATATTTATACCTACATATGTAGGCTAGATATACCATGATTATTGAAACCGAGAACCACCTTCCGCCATCAACCATCAACCTCAGCCTCCAACCACCGGAACAACCACCTTGTACATCCACCTAAAATCGCCGGCAACCACCCTACGAACCACCAAGAGAACCACCACCTTCATCACTCTCTCTCTATCTCTCTCTTAATTTTCTTCATAAACCCACAACATCCTGGTACTCATTTTCGTTACAGCACATTTTACAAGCTGCTGCTGCTACAGCTTATTTCCTGTATAAACCGACACCTCTCTCTCTCTCTCTCTCCTGTATATCTCTCATATTTTTTTTTCTTCAGTCGATAATAGCTGCCATAGGTCTGTTCAAGTCGACATAACACCACAACCCCTTTTTAACTTCTGTTGCTTAGTGAAATAAGATCTCTGCTTCACGATTTCTGTTTTCTATTCCCGGTTATAACAACAAAGAACATGAAGTTAGTACATAAAATAATAATAACGGAATGATGGGAACGATGATGGTACCGTGGAGTTGGAATAATTAAGATGACGATGTGATTATGAGATGATGATGATCGTGAATGTTAGTGACGATGAAATGGAAGATGTTGATCACAAGTATGATGAAGATAAAGGATGGTGAATGATGTCGATTTAATGTGAAGAAGGAGAAGTATACAGCAAATAGTTTATAGCGGTTAGTTTGAGTATTAAAACAGAAAGAGTAAGATGGAGGGACGGTTCTGGGTGTTTATGAGTAATTAGAGGTCCTGGGTTCGAACCCAGGCCACTGCCATTTTTTTATTATAAGAGAAAACTGATGTGGGCCGTAATTATTCATTGTTGGGCTGAGATCAAATGGCTAATCAGGCCGAAGCCTCTTAAATTACTGTTGGGCCGTGAGTTGCACTTGGGCCGATGACACACAATCACATAGCTGGGGTTGAGTGTTGGGTCTAATGGAAATCTTACGGGTTAAATTGTTTAGTTGGAAGTTATAAACAGAAATGTCATCCCTGAGCAGTGGTTAAGTGGGTTTTCGGGTGAGCGAGAGGTCTTGGGTTCGAGTCTCGTCTCGAGCAGTTTATCTCTTTTTAATGCTACAAAGGGTATAATCATTAATCTTTCATTGTTATTATTATTATTAATATTACTTATTAATACTTGTTATTATTATTCTTAATATGATTATTATTATGGTTATTATTGTATTGTTAATAATATTAGCATTATAATTATTATTGTTATTAATATTACTAATATAAGTAGAAATTATCATTTATTATATTTATTAGGTATTAGTGATATTATGATTATTATTATTATCATTTTACTATTATGTAGCATCAGTAAGTAATATAAATGTTATTTTTAGTATTATTAATATCAATATAAGTATTATTATGATTAAGGTTATTATTATAATTAATGTTATTATGAAAATAATACAAATTATATTTACTATGATACATATTAGTATTAGTATCATTATAGACTTATTATTAATATTATTATTATCAAAATTATTATTTTCCTTATTAGTAAACTTTTCATCTTAGTAAAAACTATGGTTATTATCATTATTATATAGAATTATCATTTAAAACCATCATTAATAAAAAAATTATTAATATTAATATCATTAATATTAACACTAGTATATCAATATTATTATCACCACTAATATTATTCTAGTATTATTATAATTACTATTTTAACGACACAAATGAAAAATATATATATGTATATGATACTTAATACCTATAACATAACAAAACTAATGTTTTATATACAAAATGAAAATATAAAATATATACAAATTTATATTTATATATATATATATATATATATATATATATATATATATATATATATATATATATATATATATATATATATATATATATATTTGATCGGTTACGATTATGTATATTAATAAATATATACAAATGTTATAGGTTCGTGAATCCGAGGTCAACCCTACACTTGTTAAATGATGTCATATGTATTTTTACTACAAAATACATTAGGTGAGTTTCATTATTCCCTTTTTAAATGCTTTCGCAATATATATTTTTGGGACTGAGAATACATGCGCTGTTTTTATAACTGTTTTATGAAATAGACACAAGTAATTGAAACTACATTATATGGTTGAATGATCGAAATTGAATATGCCCCTTTTTATTAAGTCTGGTAATCTAAGAATTAGGGAACAGACACCCTAATTAACGCGAACTCTAAAGATAGATCTATCGGGCCCAACAAGCCCCATCCAAAGTACCGGATGCTTTAGTACTTCGAAATTTATATCATGTCCGAAGGAGAATCCCGGAATGATGGGGATATTCTTATATGAAAATTGTGAATATCGGTTACCAGGTGTTCAATCCATATGAATGATATTTTTGTCTCTATGTATGGGACGTATATTTATGAGAACTGAATATGGAAATCTTGTGGTATATTAAAATGATGAAAATGATTATTTATGTTAAACTAATGAACTCACCAACCTTTTGGTTGACACTTTAAAGCATGTTTATTCTCAGGTATGAAAGAAATCTTCCGCTGTGCATTTGCTCATTTTAGAGATATTACTTGGAGTCATTCATGAAATATTTCAAAAGATGTTGCATTCGAGTCATTGAGATCATCAAGAGTATTATTAAGTCTATTATAGTTAGATATATTATGAAATGGTATGCATGCCGTCAACTTTCGTTGTAATGAAAGATTGTCTTTTCAAAAACGAATGCAATGTTTGTAAAATGTACCATATAGAGGTCAAATACCTCGCGATGTAATCAACTGTTGTGAATCATTTATAATCGATATGGACTTCGTCCGGATGGATTAGGACGGGTCCTTTCAGTTGGTATCAGAGCGGTGGTCTTAGTGAACCAGGTCTGCATTAGTGTGTCTAACTAATAAGTCATTAGGATGCATTAGTGAGTCTGGACTTCGGCCGTGTCTGCATGCCAAAAGTTTTGCTTATCATTTCATGTCGAAAATCATCTGCTTATCATCCTTAAGAAATTATATGCTCATTATTCTTAGTCTAGACACGTTTTACTGCATTGACTGCATGAATAGTGTATAGACAAAACTCATATCTTAGCGTATCTGACAATTCATATCTTAGTGTATCTGTTACTGTAGATCTTGCCTGATATCTCTCGTAAATTTCTCCTTAATTTAAGGGATCCTGGTACTATATATATCTATGTAAATTATGCATTGAGAATACCATCCAACTATCACTTACTATCACTAAACTCTTCATATATTCCTGAGATCCCGTAAGATGGCCTCTACGAATCGACCAAGTTCCTCTGACTCCGAAGACAGCGTGACAGGAGCACACCAATCAATCAACTATCATGATTACTGGAGAAAATGGGGGTGGGTTCACGACATACTCACCATATGGAGAAGGGAAGAAGGTACTCCATATCATGAATTGAATCTACCACCTAACCTTGGAGTACTCGACCCGCTCACCGGTGAACCTGTTCGCAACACCGTTTATACCCTTTTTGCCAGAATTTTTCGTCTTGAGACTACCATTAATGGAACTAGAGAAGATATCCAATCTCTACCCCACACTGATAACCAACCAGGGTTAGTAGAAGAAGTTAAAGAACTCCGAGCTCTAGTCTTAACTTTAGAGAGCACGGTACACAGTTTGCAAGCACTAGCAGTATTACCAACACCAGTCACATCACCAACCTTAGCACCAACAGCACTAGTACCACCAACAACAACATCCGCATCACCAGCTTCGACATCTCATTCTGTACCTCGAGTATAATCATCGTTCCACATGACGTTCTACATCATTTATCTTCGTTCGACATGATGATTATGTAAACTCTAATGTTTTAGAGATTATATATTCTTGTTCAAACGGTAAATCAAATGAGTTTAATATCATATCAATTCATTAAATCTATAATTACATCTGAAGAAAATATATATTTAAGTATGTTTTCATAAAGATTGTAATTAAAATTTCTTTCGTACAAACTGTTAATGATGAAAATATTTTAACGGGTAGGTAATACCCGAGGAATATGTAGATTTCACATTAATAAGTTATACTGTACATTCTTCGAATCTGATTCAACAGTCATTTACTATCCTACTTACATCCACAGCTATACGAATCCATTCACCGCAGAATAACCATTTCCATTCAATTTCATATTCGGATTTTGACCTATAAAAATTCAACAAGTGGCATAATGAAGAAAACATATGACAAAATAAAGTTTGTTAGAAACAGACTAATTAACTATGAGAAATTGTGTTAAGAATCCACGCTAACTGTTCCTAGCTAATTGTTCCTAGCTAACTGATTACAGTTTATTTATCGCAATTTACATTCTCGCAATTTTATTTATTGTCATTTATTTTCTGTTATTTATTTTACGCACTTTAAATATCGGGACACGTATACAAGGTTTTGACATATCATATCGACGCATCTATATATATTATTTGGAATCACCATAGACACTCTATATGCAGAAATAAATGAATTCTCTATACAGGGTTGAGGTTGATTCTACAATAATATATATAATTTGAGTTGTGATCGAGTCTGAGACGTATACGGGTCACGACACGTATTAATTAATTCGAAAATTATATATTGCTAACTGTGGACTATCAATTGAGGACCACCAACATTGGACAATTAAAATGAATTAAAATATTGATTATAACATATGAAACTAAACAATTCTTCAAGTTTGCCACTTGATTTCATCTTAAACCTCATTTGTATCTCGTCAATTACAATCTGTATTCAAACCTTTTATAATTCTTGAAAAATACCTCAATCGATAGGATGAATCAACCGCACTTCATCTACGGAAGGAAATATTTATGTATATAGAATTGCATCTGAGAAACTCTCGACAACTGAGTAAAAGTTTAACACGTAGCCTCGTCAGATCCTTTGGCATTTATTAGCAAAAATAACTCTCTTTTCAAAGTAGCAAATTTTGTCACAACTTCAGCAAATTAACTACGACTTTTCGTTCAAAACAACCTTATTATCACCTAGATTTATATGTATATTCTTTTATTGTTATCGAAGAACCTTTTATATTCCACCACATCACCAGCAGACGTACCAATTACCTCGTTGCTCCTTGGCTTAAATCTCTCCGACAAACTACTATATTTATCTATTGAAGTCTTATCATGAACTCATCCGCACCTGTAACGAGAACTGACATACCAATTACCGGGAATCAGAAATCAGTACTTTGAAAACTCACAGCATATCTACATCAACACTTATATGTATAACATTCATCTCTTAGAATTACGATCTTTCATCTGAAATACTGAAAAGCACTTCGTCTACAAATCAATACTCTGAATGTTGAAAAAGGTGAATGAAGCAGCAGAAACCGTAGACAACCGTAAACGACCTTAATCATCAGAAGTTGTTGATAAAGAATAGTATGTTAGAAAAGCTCAGAAAAGTTGAAACTGGAAAACGGATTGAACTAACCATGAAGGAGACCGAGGACAAATACAAGGACCATACCATATATTCAAAGAATCCAGGTGATTCTGGATCCGATGAAACCTTCAAAGAATATCTTGCTCCGAAGTCATGTTAAAATCTTGCGGAAAAATCTTTCTCCATCAACCATCGATATTAGAAATTCCAAAATATCATCATCAATATCTTCGATATTTCTGAAGATATTTTCATAAATATTCTCGTCCGAAATTATATACCTCTTCGTGCTTCCTGTGTATCATTATATTAGAAACATTCAATAGAAAATTTAGTACCGAAAAGCAGATTATGCGAAACTATGAAGAAATCCGTGGATAAATCACAAAGAATAAGTTTGACTTCAAAGAATCCAAATGATTCTGTTTCAGATGAAATCTTTAACGAATACCTTGCTTTTGAATCTAAACCCTTACGGATAAATCTTCTTCATCATCCATCGATATTAGAAATTCCAAGATACCATCGTATCTTTCATTATAAATATCCTCCATATTTCTGAAGATATTTTCATAACTATTCTTATCCGAAATCATTAATCTATTTTGTGCAATCAGTGTTACATCATATAGAAACTGTTAGTTTCTATATTCTGTAAACTTTCAAGCTTGTAAACTTTCAAGCTTAAGATATGAATGTTATTGAAGTAATGTTGGAAACTGATGCATGAGTTAGTATAATATAATGACACTTGATCAACGTGATTATATTACAGTAAGTCATGCTGAGTTTCTAATGGAACGTGATGATTCACAGATTATAACGTCATCACATGCCATGTTACACAACTCGTTCATTCTGCTTAACCTCTGGACATATCAAGAAAATATATTCTTGATAGTTCTGTTCTCGGTGATTCTGATAATTTGACAAATCAAATCGTGCTACTACCTTTCCTTTCTACCTTGTATATCATGCTAATTCGAAACTCCATACCTACGAATTCTGGACCATTACTTGCGAAAAGAAAACAAAAGCATGAAGCTCTGAAATAAAAAGGGGGTATAAATCGCAGCAAATAAGAGGGGGCATTAACTATGAATGACAATGTTTATAGAAGACGAAAGAAGGGATTTCGAAATATAAGAGAAAATATAAAGCCCAATAACAACACGGAGATTACAAACCATGGGTGTTAATACGATTAGCAATATAAAGACACGGTAGAATTAAGAATAGTATCACCCCAAGGTAATAGTAGGAGTAAACAGATTTTTCTGGGGGAAGATTGAAAAGAAGGAAGACAGAAATGATAATTAGAAAATATCAAGGATTAGAACTAGATTAATCATTTTCACAATCTTTTGGATGTAGGAACTAAGATAGAAAGTATGGGAATGGTGAGAATAATGGAACGGAAGAAGTTTAATTTATAATGGAAATATCAGACAGAGTAATCGAGGAAGATAACCGTATTTAATTACAGTGATCTTAATCTCTTTATTCGCCATAGAATCGAATCCCTCAAATTTCGAAGATTTTCTTTAAATCCCTTGAATTCCAGAATTCAACCAAGGCAATGTCGAAAGTTAAGACGCGCCTTATTTTCTAAATTCAAACCTGACTACGTCATAAGCTAAAAACAAATCTTTGTTTCTCATTTCATTCTTTTGTGAATAGCTTCACTCGTGCTCTTCGAATAATTGAATTATTTTTATCCATATTACTCAATGATGATAAAACTCAAGTTATCAACTCATATTCGTCATGAAAACATTTTTATGGTTAGCCATGACCACCTCACTCAAATTTCGGGACGAAATTTCTTTAACGGGTAGGTACTGTGATGACCCGGAAATTTCCAACCAAATTTATTCTTAATCTTTATATGAATTCGACATGATAAGCAAAGTCTGCAATATTGAGTCTTAAAAATTTGAATTTTAAAATCATTTGACTTCGATCACTTCCGACGATTCACGAACCATTATTTGTAAATAGATAAATAAATATAAATAAGTAAATATAAATAATTATGCATAAGAATATTAATAAACTATTATATACAATATACAATTTGTTATAAATAAATATGTAAATTAATATAAGATATATTAAAATTTATTATAAAAGTGAACATATAATGTATGTTATATATATATATATATATATATATATATATATATATATATATATATATATATATATATATATATATATATAATAAATTTCGAATCTTTTTATTAAACGACGGTAACACTCAACTGCCATTCAATGGATGTTAAACAAGTTAAATACGAACTTATATTATTTTAAAATAAACGGAGATTCGAAAATGAGTTCTATAAATTAGACTTATTAAAAAAATGTATTTAGGAGTTGTTTGTTAAATTTTAGAACTTGTTATATTTTACCCCGAATTGAGAGGGACAGTTGATGTGATTTTTATTTAATAAATTAATGATCAAACTTTATACCATAATGACTAAAAGAAATAAATATAATTACTGTGAAAATTTGGGATTTTTCCGTGTACTTTTATCCTCCACTATTCAACAACGAAGTACGGAATTTAGTTCGTGAAAGACGAAGGCTAATATTATGGCACGTTTATTATATTATGATTATTTAAATCATCAATTATTTGATTGATATTGATATTATTGTATATTACTAACTTCCCACTCATTCATTGCATTCTCGTCCGTAAATGATTGTTAGTAATATTCACTGTGTTTGTCAATCAACAAACCCATCAACTCTTATATTTTTATTGTTACTCAAATAATTCATGGTTTTATGTAAATGGTCGACACACAAGGACACACCAAAAACTGTTTCAATTGTTTCCTTTTAAACTTTAATAATATAATATGATTGATATAGTGATTATGAATTTCTACTGTAATTGTTTCCTGGCTACTTTACATCTAACATAAAAATAAACATAGTTGATCAAATTGGTTACTAGTCTCTTTCTACTTTTTCAAATCACGACTATCTGACATTTTAATTATTCTTAATTGTACATAATTACTATTCTCCTTTTAATTAAATATGATTTATGTTATATAGTGTTTAGTGGGTTAGCATGCATATATATTTATACCTACATATGTAGGCTAGATATACCATGATTATTGAAACCGAGAACCACCTTCCGCCATCAACCATCAACCTCAGCCTCCAACCACCGAAACAACCACCTTGTACAACCGCCGACAACCACCCTACGAACCACCAAGAGAACCACCACCTTCATCACTCTCTCTCTATCTCTCTCTTAATTTTCTTCATAAACCCACAACATCCTGGTACTCATTTTTGTTACAGCACATTTTACAAGCTGCTGCTGCTACAGCTTATTTCCTGTATAAACCGACACCTCTCTCTCTCTCTCTCTCTCCTGTATATCTCTCATATTTTTTTTTCTTAAGTCGATAATAGCTGCCATATGTCTATTCAAGTCGATATAACACCACAACCCCTTTTTTACTTCTGTTGCTTAGTGAAATAAGATCTCTGCTTCACGATTTCTGTTTTCTGTTCCCGGTTATAACAACAAAGAAGATGAAGTTAGTACATAAAATAATAATAACGGAATGATGGGAACGATGATGGTACCGTGGAGTTGGAATAATTAAGATGACGATGTGATTATGAGATGATGATGATCGTGAATGTTAGTGACGATGAAATGGAAGATGTTGATCACAAGTACGATGAAGATAAAGGATGGTGAATGATGTCGATTTAATGTGAAGAAGAAGAAGTATACAGCAAATAGTTTATAGCAGTTAGTTTGAGTATTAAAACAGAAAGAGTGAGATGGAGGGACGGTTCTGGGTGTTTATGAGTAATTAGAGGTCTTGGGTTCGAACCCAGACCACTACCATTTTTTTATTATAAGAGAAAACTGATGTGGGCCGTGATTATTCATTGTTGGGCTGAGATCAAATGGCTAATCAGGCCGAAGCCTCTTAAATTACTGTTGGGCCGTGAGTTGCACTTGGGCCGATGACACACAATCACATAGCTGGGCTTGAGTGTTGGGTCTAATGGAAATCTTACGGGTTAAATTGTTTAGTTGGAAGTTATAAACAGAAATGTCATCCCTGAGCAGTGGTTAAGTGGGTTTTTTGGTGAGCGAGAGGTCTTGGGTTCGAGTCTCGTCTCGAGCAGTCTATCTCTTTTTAATGCTACAAAGGGTATAATCATTAATCTTTCATTATTATTATTATTATTATTATTATTATTATTATTATTATTATTATTATTATTATTATTATTATTATTATTATTATTATTATTATTATTATTATTATTATTATTATTATGATTATTATTATTACTTATTAATACTTGTTATTATTATTCTTAATATGATTATTATTATGGTTATTATTGTATTGTTAATAATATTAGCATTATAATTATTATTGTTATTAATATTACCAATATAAGTAGAAATTATCATTTATTATATTTATTAGGTATTAGTGATATTATGATTATTATTATTATTATCATTTTACTATTATGTAGCATCAGTAAGTAATATAAATGTTATTTTTAGTGTTATTAATATCAATATAAGTATTATTATGATTAAGGTTATTATTATAATTATTGTTATTATGAAAATAATACAAATTATATTTACTATGATACATATTAGTATTAGTATCATTATAGACTTATTATTAATATTATTATTATCAAAATTATTATTTTCCTTATTAGTAAACTTTTCATCTCAGTAAAAACTATGGTTATTATCATTATTATATAGAATTATCATTTAAAACCATCATTAATAAAAAAATTATTAATATTACTATCATTAATATTAATACTAGTATATCAATATTATTATCACCACTAATATTATTCTAGTATTATTATAATTACTATTTTAACGACACAAATGAAAAATATATATATGTATATGATACTTAATACCTATAACATAACAAAACTAATGTTTTATATACAAAATGAAAATATAAAATATATACAAATTTAAATATATATATATATATATATATATATATATATATATATATATATATTTGATCGGTTACGATTATGTATATTAATAAATATATACAAATGTTATAGGTTCGTGAATCCGAGGTCAACCCTACACTTGTTAAATGACGTCATATGTATTTTTACTACAAAATACATTAGGTGAGTTTCATTATTCCCTTTTTAAATGCTTTCGCAATATATATTTTTGGGACTGAGAATACATGCGTTGTTTTTATAACTGTTTTACGAAATAGACACAAGTAATTGAAACTACATTATATGGTTGAATGATCGAAATCGAATATGCCCCTTTTTATTAAGTCTGGTAATCTAAGAATTAGGGAACAGACAACCTAATTGAGGCGAACTCTAAAGATAAATCTATCGGGCCCAACAAGCCCCTTCCAAAGTACCGGATGCTTTAGTACTTCGAAATTTATATCATGTCCGAAGGAGGATCCCGGAATGATGGGGATATTCTTATATGCAAATTGTGAATGTTGGTTACCAGGTGTTCAATCAATATGAATGATATTTTTGTCTCTATGTATGGGACGTATATTTATGAGAACTGAATATGGAAATCTTGTGGTCTATTAAAATGATGAAAATGATTATTTATGTTAAACTAATGAACTCACCAACATTTTGGTTGACACTTTAAAGCATGTTTATTCTCAGGTATGAAAGAAATTTTCCGCTGTGCATTTGCTCATTTTAGAGATATTACTTGAAGTAATTCATGACATATTTCAAAAGATGTTGCATTCGAGTCGTTGAGATCATCAAGAGTATTATTAAGTCGATTATAGTTAGATATATTATGAAATGGTATGCATGCCGTCAACTTTCGTTGTAATGAAAGATTGTCTTTTCAAAAACGAATGCAATGTTTGTAAAATGTATCATATAGAGGTCAAGTACCTCGCGATGTAATCAACTGTTGTGAATCGTTTATAATCGATATGGACTTCGCCCGGATGGATTAGAACGGGTCCTTTCATTAGGGCCCATTATCGGGGGTAAAAATGTGGCTTTTTGGCCGATATCAAATACCCCACACTTAGCTTTGCTTGTCCTCAAGAAAAAAGCGGGAATATAAGGTTCTTTCTAATAGATTCTTCCTCGCCTACCCTAGAATCTTTTATTATGCCTTCATCAGAAGTCGTCACATCCTTCGAAAGTATTAGAAAAAGTTTCGAACTTCGATGGTTTTAATAGTTAGATTTCAATTGCGTCCATAGTGAGAAAGGCGTACTTCTCAACTCTCAGATGTAGAGTATACATGATCAGGCTCCTCACTAGCGGATCACTCAAATTACTCAAGTGTTTTCGGTGCCCTAATCTAGTTGTATTGTCGCTTAGAAGCCAGTCGTGTAACAATTCTAATCATAGGCTTGGTAAAGCATCGATATCTCCACCGGTTGAGTAAGGACGACACTGATCTTCTTCCTAGGCATTCTTTCAAGAGGGAGACGGGTTATAGGGTTGGTTGAGGAGTTTATGGAAAGAGTGAAAAGGTGTCTAGATCTTTTGATTTTCAGAGAGAACTGATAGATTTCAATTCTTCAGAGTATCCTTTTTGGATAGAGAACGGCTTAATTCCGTAAGAGTTTTCTTCGTAAAATGCGGATTTTGCTAAGACTTTGTCTAGAATTTTCTCAGCTCTTCTGGCTATTCTTTTTGGGCAACTTCTCGGGTTTTTCTTGCCTTTATTGAGAGAATTTGCTCTTTCATCATCAATTTTTTTTTAAACATACCCTTTATTCATAACTTTTGTTATTTATTCCTGGTGCCCAGAGAGGAAGTGACATTTCATCGAAAATAGGTCTTTGACCTATCAAAGACAGTCAGGGGTTTGGAATCTTTTAACAAGTGCTTTTGAAGCGAATTTGATCGATCTATCCCTTCATCAATCTCTGGATCTTTTGATAAACGGAAAGGGAATGAAGGTGAATGGGTAATGTATTTTGGGATTGAATTTGGGGTGAATATTTCTGATTCATCAACTCTTTGTGAGTTGGTCACGTTTAAATTGCGTGGAGTGGAAACGAAAATGGATGGATTTTTGTCTTCTCTATTCAGAATAATTTCGGAAGGAGTATCGCATCTGCACCACATATGGCCTTGAAACGTATTAGCAAAGTACTGTAGATTTACTAACCATTGGCCTTGAAACGTATGTTAAAACCAAGTTCAAACTTGAACCATACACCGGCATGCTCATCAATGGAATTTACAAAGTACTGTAGATTTGATGGGTCATACAGATACTTTGGGTCCAAAAGTCCTCACTTTTTGGAGTCGGGGTCGTGCTTGGTCATGCGTAGCCTTTAACATATTTTATCGAAAGAAATCTTTTGACGTAAATAATGAGTTTTAGCTTAATCGTTCCGTTCTAGTAAATGTTTTGAAACTGATTTCTGGCAATTTTATAGAATCTTTTGGGTAAAATGAGGTAAAAATTTTTCGAAATTACCTAAATATTCTTTGCTAGTTACTTTTAGATAAAAGAATTTTTTCAAAACTTTGGCGTTATTATGGTTACTTGTCCTTAAACCTTTACCCAATACCCCACACTTAGAAGAACATTGTTCCTAATGTTCTCTGAAATAGAATATTTTAGTATATAATAAATTAAGGACGGTGCTTCTAGAATCTCTGAGTTTGGTGTGGGGATAACCCCATACTTATGGATTTTAGTGTGTGAAAAGAGATTTGAGGAAAGATTACTTCCCTATGGTTAGGTTACTCTCCTAGTGCTGTGCTTTCCTACGGTCAGCTTCTCTTAGTGCTGGAAAGGACCAGTCTTTTTGATAAAATTCTGCATGAAGAACAAAAAGAGAAAGGCAGCATTTCCACTAGATATATAACTTTTATACAATGCTTCAAAAAGATAAACTAAAATTAAATAAAGTAAAATAGTCTACGGAATACTATCCTGGCCAATGTACTGAGTGGTGTCTACGAAATATCCATTAGGTCCGAAGGGATCATCGTCATCCTCATGGGTCGGCAAATACTCGAGCGGCTGTCCTACATCCAATTCGGGACTCAAAAGTGTGTCTAGACAAAGGTCCGATGGCAACTCCAGGTGTGATATGTAACAACCCTGATTTTTCCGTTAGTTTTGTTAACCTTCTGTTAGTTTATTTAACGGCGATTATTTAACTTTTATGTGTTTACGTGTATTAAATGCGTACTTGACCTTTGGAGGGTTTCAATAATTAATATGGGTTGATATTAATGCAAATAAATATTTCGGATAATGAAATACGATAAAAATGAAACGATTTTGATAATAGCTTTTTGAGCAACGAAACGCTCGGGTTTATTTTAATAATTACTTTTATTAATTATTAACTTTTTAAAATATTTAATTTATTGGATTTTTAATAAATTAAGCGATTGGTTGCGTTTAACGATCGGATTAGCGTTCCGGGCCTTAGGTACGACTAAACGACACTTAAAACGGACCACGAATACGCGCTTTTACAAAACGAGAGCCCGAGAACCCATCCCATGGGGCCCATCGGCCGAAACCCCCTCCCCACCCCTTTTATGTCTAAAACTTGTAACTTTAGGGACTTATGTGTAATTTAGGATAACTAGGGATGATATAAATAGAAGTAATAAACCTAATTAGGATTAAGAACATAAAAATGCAGCTTTTTCTTCCCTCCTTCTCCCTCCCATCGTCGACATCATCACCACCACCATACCATCAATTTTTGATTTTTAGAGCAAGCCTTGAACACGAAAGTTGCAATTCTCGATCTCCTCTACGCGTGTGTATCGTTAATTTTGTGATCAAAGGAATAATTGCATAAACCCTAATTCTTAAAATCTGAATTTTATTAAAGTTTCATAGTTATGTTGTCAATTGCTCAACTCTATACGCGTACGTGTTAATCGTTATCGTTATTTTGATTGTTTGATGCTCTAGGGTTTAAAAACGGATTTGTATTTGTTTGATCAGAAAAATTAAGTTTTTCAAATGTTAATTATTATGTTATAATCAGATTCCTTGCGAAAAACTATTGAGTTTAGGCTTTGGATTTGCTTGATTTCGTTTCCGTATGATTAAGTTATGTCGATTTGAATTATCGTTGTGTTTTTGTGGCTTGATCAGAAATATGATATTGATAGAAAACTAATTGGCATCTGAGACTTATACCACTGGAAATATAATTTAAAAACACTCAAGTTGGACTAGGATATCATATCGTTTGCTTATGTATCACCCGAGATATGCTAGAATTAGTGTAAATGAAATTTTATATAGCACTTGCATGAAAATAACCTTGTATGATAAAATGTGTTAACTTTTATGATTAAAGCTTTGCATATTTGAAAATTAGACAAAAATTAATTCATCTTTCATGTAGATATCATAGGTTAATTGTATCTAGATCTTCATATAATTGTATGCGAATGTGACTAACGAAATGGGAATCGAATCTGTAAATTGAACACGGTTTTGTACTTTGTGAATTTTGTATATTGATTGAGCATGTATGCTTTTGGAAAATGAAACTTAATATGATATGTGAATTATTTTTAGTTTATGTCAATCTCTGAAACCTTATGCATTGGGCACAATAGAGCCATACTTTATGTGAATTCTGATTTGAGCTGAAAACTGAATGATCAACTTGCACGAATAAACTGTATCAATTGGCTAAAAAAAGTTTCTATATTTTTTATATGTGTTACTTTGATTTGTCCTTGAACTATTTCCACTGGTATTGTATCAATTGTATGTTCCTAACTCCGGTTATAGCCGAAATGAAATCAGTGCGCGGTCAGAAACTGACTTGGCAAACCTCAAATGTATCCCTTCTGATTCCTGACTTTTAATTTTCATATGAGTCCCTGGCTGGACTTTTTGGAATCAATTTTAAGTCTAATTGTGATCTGAAGTTTGTCATATTTACTTGAATTTTGTACTATGAGATAATGTGCTAAGTATGCTACGTGTTCATAAACTTTGTGCATAACGATAAACTGAAATTGTGAAAATGATCATTCATGACCTGAAATGTATTGTTTGACTTAGGTTTGATATGTTGACCAATATTTGATATGAACCTACTGATTTTGACTTTAGTTGACTACTTTGACCAAGTTTGACTTTTGGTTTGACTTCGGTTGACTTTGTTTGACTTGCATGATATAGTTGACTTTTACTTTGAAATGCGTCGAGTCGAGCAATAAGACAACGTACACTATGAAACCATACCTATATAAGATATATATATTGACCAACCTACATACGTATACTTAGGTTACATTACTCGGGTCTAAACCGTACAAGTCATTTGTCTTTCATTCCGAGCTTATTCAAAGGTGAGTCTACAGTCCCGCTTTTTAACATGTTTTCAGGGATGAGAATACACGCTGTTATGTTTACATTTTCAATTACTTTTATATTGACATGAGTACTACACATATGCATAATGAGTTTGTACAAAAAGCCTCTAGCTTGAATACTTTTAATACCATCGGTGTAAGCACAATTTAGATGGATGGATCCGTTAGGTTGACAACCTCACCCGCTATAAAAACTGTGGTGTATAACATTAAAAATATGTTTATTGTTTGGTTTACTACTTTGGAATTTGGTTTATCACTTTCGGATTTTATTTATATTAATGGTGGATTATGCTATTAATACCTATTATCTTTTATTGCATGCGGTAATATTCTGTATTTAGTAACTTGTATGATCATAATACTTGTGTTATGTTATACTACTATTATTTTCATTAATGTTACTACTTAGTGTTACTACTATCACTACTATCACTACATAACACCAGTACCGCTACTACTATCACTAGTGTTACTACTATCACTACTTACACTACTTCTCACTACTAGCAAATCTTTTCGTACTATTATTTACTAGACTTCAACACTCGTTGCTAGTATATTTTCATATATAGCGTTGTTTTGACACTGACCTGGTGTGTTTTTCTGTGTTGAAGATGCCTCCGAAGGAATCAACCGCCGCCCAAATCAGGAGAATGGTCGTCGAAGGAATCGCGGCTGAAAGAGCTGAACTACTGAGAGAATTCAACAACGCTAGAAATAGTAATGATCGTGGTGGCTTGAGCAACACCAATGGAAATGGCACACAAGGCCGTAATGGATGTTCCTACAAAACGTTCACTAGTTGCAACCCACATTCTTTCAACGGAACTGAGGGACCAGTTGGTCTCACTAGGTGGTTTGAGAAGCTCGAGTCGGTTTTCCGCATTAGTGGTTGTAATGATAACGACAGGGTAGGCTTTGCAATGGGCACACTGGTAGACAGTGCGCTCACCTGGTGAAACAACTATGCTCAATCCCTGGGCCATGATCAGGCCTATGCCCTACCTTGGGACACACTGAAGCAGAGAATGATCGAGGAGTATTGTTCGAGGAACGAGGTTAAGAAAATGGAATGCGAGTACCGAGAACTGAAGTTAGTAAGCAACGATCTCACGTCCTATAACAAGAGGTTCTTTGAGCTGGCGTTAATGTGTCCTAAAATGGTAACTCCAGAAAGGCGTAAGGTAGAACTGTACATTGAAGGTCTGAGTGAGAATATTCAAGGTGGGGTCACTACTTCAAACATGGACTGTCTCTATGACTGAGGTAGGCGAAACAGCTAGTACTGGCAGCGTGATGGGAGCAGCGTGAGTCAGAACGTTGTCTGAGGTGACTGAATGGACTAAGACTGGAGTGGAATGCCTGGGGGTAGCTTGTCGTGTCGGAGGGACACGGCGTGCTAGCCTGAATGATGAAGGGCAAAAAGTACTCTTGGGCATTCCTTCACGATGAAGGTATGCTCTGAAAGCTCGGTAAAGTCTTTGTTGTTCTCTAAGTACTGCCCAAGTAACATCTGGATCATTCAAGGTGGCTCCATAATGAAGCACAGTCTGCGGCTCACGTGTCTCTGGTAGCTCTCGAAAGTTAGCTGGTCTAGAGGATAAACGTCGAGAGCATCGCACTGGAGGGGCTGGTGTTGTCGTACTAATGTCCTCCTCAACACTCTCAAGGATCATACGTCTTGGACCTAGCTGTCCTGTAGATGGCCTAAACTGATATGTGCTGCTCTTCGATAGGTAAACTCGGGGAGTCCTCCTCCTGCAAACTGGAATACAATAAGAAGCTCTTGAGCTTGACATTTTGCTTGAATACATTCAACAAACTTGTAAGTACTAAGCGCAAATTATGGCGCTTAGGGTTAGTGCACAGGGATAATATATTTGTAGACTGAAAAATAATTTGAAATAATAAAAAGGATAAGCAAGGGGTGCCTCCCAAGAGCGCTTCGTTGATCAAGTCGTTAGAGCTCGAATTTTTCATACCAGATCTTCAGAATGGATCGAAGGAGAAGAGGTGCTCCTCCTTATCGTGGTCTTCTAGACAAGCTTTCAATCGGTGACCGTTGACTTTGAAATTGCCACTGGGTCCTTCTAATTCCACGACTCCATGTGGAAAAGCATGTATAACTTTGTATGGCCCACTCCATCTTGATCTGAATTTTCCACCGAACTTTTTGAATCGGGAATTAAAGAGTAGAACTTTATCTTCAGGAGCGAACTTTGTAGGTATCAGTTTTGCATCGTGTGTCAGCTTCGTTCGTTCCTTGTAGATATATGACGTCTCGTAAGCTTAGTCTCTTATTTTGGCGAGTTCATTCATCTGCAACTTTCGATGCCTAACGGTTACTGAAGGATCGAGGTTACAGGTTTTCAGTGCCCAGAGAGCTTTATACTCTAGTTCTAGCGGAAGATGACAAGCTTTTCCATAGATCATTCGGTAGGGTGTAGTTCCTAGAGGATTCTTGTAAGCAGTCCGGAATGCCCACGGAGCATCATCTAGTTTCTCGGCCCATTTATTCCCATGATGGCCGATGGTGCATTCTAGAATTCTCTTTAGTGCTCTGTTAGTGACTTCTGCTTGTCCGTTAGTCTGCGGATGATAGGCAGTGGACATTTTGTGGGTAACTTCGTATTGTTGCATCACCTTCATAAACTGATTGTTACAGAAGTGTGTGCCTCTATCACTTATTATAGCGCGGGGAGCTCCGAATCGGCAGAAGATTCTCTTCAGGAAGTTAGTGACGACCTTGGCATCATTGGTTCGAAATGCTTGGGCTTTGACCCATCTGGAGACGTAATCTACTGCTACGAGGACATATTTTTTCCCATTAGACTTAGGGAATGGCCCCATAAAATCTAATCCCCATATATCGAAGATCTCGCAAGCTTGGATATTAGTCCGAGGCATCTCATTCTTCATAGAGATAATACCTTGCCTTTGGCATGTGTCGTAACGCTTTACAAGCTCTTGCGCATCTTGGAATATAGATGGCCAATAAAATCCTGATTCGTAGACTTTTCTTGCGGTTAAGTTTGCTCCATGATGACCTCGAGTTGCTCCATGGTGACATTGGTGAAGGATCCCTGCTGCTTGTTTCTCATCTACGCACCTCCTGATTATCTGATCAAGGCAAATTCTGAACAGGTATGGATCTTCCCAGTAGTAGTACTTAGCGTCTTTGAAGAACTACCTTCTTCGAGATGTGCTCATTCCTTTCTGTACTACTCCAGCAACTAGGTAGTTGGCCATTTCAGCGTACCAAGGGGTATCAGTAAATTGTGATCCTATGTTAGCTTCTCCTATGCTCATAAGCTTTTCTTCCAGAAATTTGTCTCTGATATCTTGTTCAGGAAGTTGTTCCATCGCTGGGTTCTCCAAACGACTAAGATGGTCTGCTGTGAACTTCTATGCTCCTTTCTTATCTTTGATCTCGATATTGAATTCTTGTAGGAGTAAGATCCATCGTAGGAGACTTGGTTTAGCATCTTGCTTAGTGAATAGATATTTAAGGACTGAGTGATCTGTGTAAATCGTAGTTTTGGACAGGATGAGATAGGAACGGAATTTGTCAAAGGCGAAAACTACAGCTAGCAGCTCCTTTTCCATGGTGGCATAAATCTCTTAAGCTCCGGTCAAGGTCTTGCTGGCGTAATAGATTGGATGTAAGTTTTTATCTTTCCGTTATCCGAGTACAGCTCCAACTACGAAGTCGCTCACATCACACATGTTTTCGAAAGGTAGACTCCAATCAGGAGCAATCATGATGGGTGCATGTGTGAGCTGTTCTTTCAGATAGTTGAATGCTTGCACACATTCTTCATTAAAGACGAACAGAACTTCCTTTCCGAGGAGATGAGTAATAGGTCGAGTGACCTTTGAAAAATCTTTGATGAAGAGTCGATAGAAACCGGCGTGTCTAAGGAAACTCCTTACCGCTTTTACTGTGGTAGGCTCTGGAAGTTTAGCTATGGTCTCGATCTTAGCTTTATCGACTTCTTTTCCTGAATTTGAGATCTTATGTCCTAAAACTATACCTTCTTTTACCATGAAATGACATTTTTTCCAATTTAGAACTAAATTCGAATCTTCACACCGGGTAAGCATCTTGTCAAGGTTTGAAAGGCACAAATCAAAGGTACTACCAAAGACTGAGAAGTCATCTATGAAGACTTCCATACAACGTTCAATCATGTCGTGGAATATTGCTACCATGCATTACTGAAATGTAGCTGGTGCATTGCATAACCCAAAGGGCATGCGTCGATAGGCAAATGTTCCATAAAGACATGTGAAGGTTGTCTTTTCTTAGTCCTTTGGATCGAGAGGAATTTGAAAGTAGCCGAAAAAACTGTCAAGGAAACAATAAAATTCATTTTTTGGTAGACCTTCCAACAATGGATCGATGAAAGGTAATGGAAAATGATCCTTTCGGGTTGCATCGTTAAGTTTACGATAATCTATGAAGACCCTCCAACCGGTGACCTCCCGTGTTTGAATAAGTTCATAACAGGACTGACCCATGGTGAATCAGAAATAGGATAGAATAGATCGTCATCCAGAAGTTTGATTACTTCTTTCTTGATGATTTCTTAAATCATAGGGTTGACCCTTCTTTGCCTCTGAACTGATGGTTTCAAATCATCTTCCATGAAGATCTTGTGGGTGCAATAGTTGGGAATGATTCCTTTTATGTCGGAAATCTTCCAAGAAATTGCTTTCTTATGTGATTTCAGAACCTGAATCTGTTTCGCCTACTCATGTGTTGTGAGGTCTTTCGAAATGATTACAGGGAGTTGCGATTTTCCTTCTAAGAATGCATACTCCAGATGTTCGGGTAACTTCTTCAACTCCAATTCCGGAGGCTCCCCGATAGATGGCTTCATTCTAGCTATTTCTGCTCTGTCTAACGAGTCATACCTCTCCTAGAATTCTGATTCTTTATTCTTAATAGCGGCCATTGATGGTATATGTTCTTTGGTTCTGGAAATTGTCCTTCTTAATGCTTCTTCTTCAGAAATGTCTTCCTTAGTTTCGATGATTGGTTCAGGAATCTCCACACAGTCCTTTTCTGACTGGGATTCCTGAAATATCAGAATGAAATTCGTTTCTTCATTTGGTCTTCTCCTTAACAGAAAATAGTACGTATGGTGGAGTGGTGGTGATAGGGTCTCGGTTATAACAAGAAAATGGGTTTGATGATGATGGTAGTTCGAAAGTGATGGTTTGGTGATGGAAAGTTGTCGTGGGTGATTATGAAGACTGAAGGTTGTGAAGTTTCGATGAATATGGAGTTTTTCAAAGGTGATGATTGGTGGTGTGTGGTGATAAGGTGTTCATGGTGGTTGTTCAAAGGTTTGGTGATGATGATGGGGTTGTAAGTGGTAAGGTGGAGTGGTGGTTAATGACGGTTGTAAAAGGTAATGGTGGTTGAAGGTCAATTGTAATTGTTTGATTTATATAACCAAAAATTTCATGATACCGTTTGTAAGTAAGTTGCAAGAATGTCTGAATTTTGAATAACAAACCCAAAGCAGTTTGTTATCTTTTGTTTTTGTATGTTAAGTTTGTGATGACCCGGGAATTTCCGACCAAATTTAAATTTTAATCTTTATATGATTCCGACACGATAAGCAAAATATGTAATGTTGAGTTTCGAAAGTTTTGAAATTTATATTCATGTAATCAAATAACCTCTGATGACTCCCGACGATTCACGAACCTTTAATTGTAACCAGAAAAGTAAATATAAATAATTATATATGTAGATATCATATTAATTATATTAATGAACTATTAAGTAACTTAGTTGTTATAAAAAAAAAATAAAATAAAAAATAACTTTAAATAACTAAAGCTTGTTATTTTTAGTACATTGTATATAAATGATTCAAACTTGTTTTGCCAACATTATCAAAATATTAAATATAAAATGATGTACGTTGAGGTTAATTGTTTAATATATATAGTTAACTATATACTAAACATTTAAAACATAATTGCGTATATGTATAGTATATATCCATATATATGTATAAATATAAATCTATGTGTGTTTTTCTAATCAAGATTATATTGTAATATATAAAATGTATAAACATTAAACATTCAATGAATGTTATCATATAATATTACATAAATTAGTAAATTGTACATTAATATATTATATGTAATCACAAGTTAAAATTTTAATTGTTATATTAATATTATCATTACCTTCATTAATATTAAACTTTATATTTGGTATATATATATATATAAGTTTGATAAGTTTAAGTTGATATATTACTATTGTTAATATTCATATTAATATTTCTATTAGCTATATTATTAGTTTCAATAGATAATGTATAGATATATGAAAATTTATATATTTAATTTGTTATGTCATTAATATTATTGTTATCATGGTTAATATCATTATTACCATAACTAGTAGTAAAATTTTAATTTTAGTTACTATGATTAATATTAGTATTATTAATAGATATTATTATAGTTATTAGAAAATGATAAAAATTTATTAGTATTATCATCAATAATATTATTATTACAATTTTTATCAGTATTATTATCTATTAGTATTATTATTATAATTATTAATAATATGTTATTATTAGTATTATTATTAATATTAATATTAATATAGTTAATATTAATATTTATTAACTACTCTAGCTTTAACACAACTTTATATACAATTCTATTTGATGTCGTTATCTAATCTATCTAATTTGTCTACCTAATTGAATTGAATTCCAGTTACAAGACAAATCTGTAAATCATCTTTTTTTTTCTCTTTTTGTTTTATTGTTTTGTTTTATTTCCTTCTTTGATTCGACTCTGTGCTATTGATTGGAAGTGTCGACCACCAACACTAAACAACAATCAATTATACTGCTCAAATGACTAGATTAAGATCCTTATTATCATTTACATATTGCTGGTATTAGCTGCTATCGAAACCAAAACATGAAATTAAAGAAAACGAAATCCAATATAAGACTTGCTATCATTTTCTCTTACACTCTAAACTGCTTCATCGTGACAACCGAAAATATCACCCTCACCTGCAAAAATCATCACCTTCAACCATTCGAATTTATGTGCTCCTCATCCCTTTGTTTCTTTGCTGCTACAACAATTCCATACCATCATCACCCCTCCATTATAGCTGCTGCTGGCTGTAAATCATCAGACAAATCCAAACAATCCCTGTTATATGTTTTATTTACTTGAAAACTATCAAACTATCACCATCATGACAAACCACCGCCACCTTCTTCCACCATCCTACAATCGATCTCCATCACCAAGGTAAATCATAACATCATCTTTATATATATACACATACATATTCTTATTACCTGAAACTAAAACCATTCTTTCCCTGTTCTTCGATAAGCATCATTACCATCCCCAACTAGTCACCTTAGTTCTGCTTCATTCTGTTTCGAACAGCTATAGTTGTTGCTTTTGTTCTGTCCAACATGAGAACCATCAATAAGCATCCCAAGATCGAACACCTTGGTCAAACACTTGTTGCTGCTACTACCTTCTCCTGTTTTAAGCTCAACACAAAAACAAACTTCCATTTATCAAAACTCAAATTCAAAATAACACAAGAAGAACATACCTCATTGCAACTCCAGATTCGAATTACTAAAACCTCATTATTCATCGCCACAGTTAAACAAGATCCACCATAATCATGTTTTCCATCAAACTCTTACTTACTGCTCGTCTTGATTCTGATCGAATAAAGAACAATCGAGACCATTGTTGCTACCCTAAATCAAAAACCACCAAGAACACCCTTTATTATTATATACGTTTGATCTAATTAAAGAATACAGGATAGATATATAGAGAGACGAATGAATTAAGAGAATAATAAGGAATCAATTACATACTTGATTAATTATTGAACCGATAACAAGGATCAATGGATGATGATTAGATTGATGATGATGATTTGATGAAGTTACACGCTACTGTGTTTTGAGTTCTTCCTAGCTCGAATACACCAAAACTGAACCCCAATTTGTTAAAGGCTGTTGCTTCCCCAAATCGCAGGCTCTACTTCTGATTGATCGAATGAGGAAAAATTTGACCTAGATCGATTGTTTGGTGGTTGCGTATTTCTTCCATTTGTTTTTATTTTTATTGAACGGCATCAACACACCATTCAATTGAACGGGCCTCTTAAATTAAATTTCTGGATTTCAAAGTTGGGCTAACATGATTTGTTGGACCGTGTCCCATTTAGTGTTTTTTTTTTTGGGGCCGAACTATTAATAAATGGGTTAAGTAGTTTCGCTAGGAGCATAAACAAGAAAGACAGTAGGCGGATCAATGGTCATGGGTGTGTTCGGGTGTTCGAGAGGTTGCGGGTTCGAGCCTAAGCGGAGGCACTTTATGTTCTTTATTTTTTTTTGGCAGCTTGTTCTATGAGGTAGCTACTTGTATATTATTGTTAATATTACTCTTATTGTTATTATTATTAATAATTATTATGATTATTATTATTAGTAAGTATTATTATTATTATTATTATTATTATTTTTTTTTAATGAAAGTATTACTATTAAGATGACCGTAAGTAAAAAGGTTGTTACAATTATTATTACCAAGTACAAAGTATTAATATTAAAAATTATAATTTTCATTATCATTATTATTAATATTAGTACTATCATTAATGTATCATTTCAAATATTATCTTGTAATATTAAAATACTATTTTAACAAAACAAATGATATATAATTATTACATATAACATAACAAAAATTTATATTTTTACATTACAAAATGAATATAAGTTATTGATATAAAAACTATATCACTAATGATAATAATTAAATTTGTTCGATTACAATTATATATTTTAATATATATATATATGAATAATATAGGTTCGAGAATTCGAGGCCAACCCTACATTTGTTCACTGTCGTTATATGTATTTTTACTACAAAATACAAGAGGTGAGTTTCATTATTCCCTTTTTAAATGCTTTCGCAATATATATTTTTGGGACTGAGAATACATGCGCTGTTTTTATAACTGTTTTACGAAATAGACACAAGTAATTGAAACTACATTATATGGTTGAATGATCGAAATTGAATATGCCCCTTTTTAGTTAGTCTGGTAATCTAAGAATTAGGGAACAGACACCCTAATTGACGCGAACTCTAAAGATAGATCTATCGGGCCCAACAAGCCCCATCCAAAGTACCGGATGCTTTAGTACTTCGAAATTAATATCATGTCCGAAGGAGGATCCCGGAATGATGGGGATATTCTTATATACATATTGTGAATGTCGGTTACCAGGTGTTCAATCCATATGAATGATATTTTTGTCTCTATGCACGGGACGTATGTTTATGAGAGATGGAAATATGAAATCTTGTGGTCTATTAAAATTATGAAATAATTATTTATGTTAAACTAATGAACTCACCAACCTTTTGTTGACACTTGAAAGCATGTTTATTCTCAGGTATGAAAGAAATCTTCCGCTGTGCATTTGCTCATTTTAGAGATACTACTTGGAGTCATTCATGACATATTTCAAAAGACTTTGCATTCGAGTCATCGAGTTCATCAAGATCATTATTAAGTTAATTATAATTGAATGTATTATGAAATGGTATGCATGTCGTCAATTTTCAATGAAATGAAAGTTTTTCTTTTAAAACGAATGCAATGTTTGTAAAATGTATCATATAGAGGTCAAGTACCTCGCGATGTAACTAACTATTGTGAATCGTTTGTAATCGATGTGGACTTTGTCCGGATGGATTAGGATGGGTCCTTTCAGTTGGTATCAGAGCGGTGGTCTTAGTGAACCAGGTCTTGCATTAGTATGTCTAACTGATAGTTGTTAGGATGCATTAGTGAGTCTAGACTTCGACCGTGTCTGCATGTCAAAAGTTTTGCTTATCATCTGCTTATCATTCTTAGTCTAGACACATCTTACTGCATTGATTGCATGAATTGTGTATAGACAAAATTTATATCTTAGCGTATCTGCTAATTCATATCTTAGCGTATCTGTTATTGTTAACGTTGCCTGACAACTTCCGTAGATTCCTCCATAACTTATGGGATTTTAGTATTATATATGCATATGTAAATTATGTATTGCAGGGTACTAATCTACATCCTATAATCTATTTCTTATCGAAAATCCTTCATCTGATCGTACGAGATGAATCCCTTAACCAGTTCGAGTCCTTTAGACTTCGATAGCTATTCCGATAGTTATTCCGATAACTATTCCGACATAGATATTCACCTAAGCTCCGAAGCGGTGTCACCAGAATGAATCAGCCAATCAGCCATTATCAATTCATCTGATGGGTTCGTAGTCGACTTAAATAATGAAAATACGCAGAAGGCAATCTCTTCCACTAATCGAATTCACCTCTTGACAATGAACCTGGAGCGTTTACCGGCGAACCTATTCAAGACACCATTTTCAGTCTCATTTCCAGGGTAACTCGACAAGATTATATTCTATCCACAATTCTGAACCTTATTCATCCGCTCGTTCCGACCGACAATCATCCTGGAGTAATAAGTCAATGAACTTCATGCTCGAATAATCAATTCGGAGAATATGGTGCAAAATGTACCAGCTTCAGCAACATCACTGGCACCAACAGTACCACCATCAGCAGCATAACCAGTACCAACAACAACAACATCATCACATGTCTCAACCTCGCAAACTATACCTCAAGCATAATCATCGTTCTACGAATCGTTCTACATAAACTATCTTCGTCCTTCGTGATGATTATGTAATCTCTAATGTTTTAGAGATTATGTAATCTAATTCTAGCCGTAAATCAGATGAGTTTAATATCACATTGACTCATTAAATCCATGATTACATCTGAAGAAAATATATATATATATATATATATATATATATATATATATATATATATATATATATATATATTTTCATAAAGATTATAATTAAAATTTTTTGCATACAAACTGTTAATGGTGAAAATATTTTAACGGGTAGGTAATACCCGAGGAGTATTTAGATCTCACATTAATAGGTTACACTGTACATTATTTGAAGCTAATTCAACAGTCAGTTATTATCCTACTTACATCCACCGATATACGAATCTGATTCACCACAGAATAACCATATCCATCCAATTTCATATTTGGATTTTGATTTATCAAAAATCAAGTGGCATAATGAAGGAAACATTTGACAAAATAAAATTTGTTAGAAACAAACAAATTAACTATGAGAAATTTTGTTAAGAATTCACGCTAACTGTTCCGAGCTAATTGTTCCCAGCTAATTAATTACACTTTATTTATCGCAATTTAATTATCGCAATTTACATTCTCACAATTTTATTTATCGTCATTTAATTTCTATATTTATTTTACGCACTTTAAATATCGGGTCACGATACGTATTAATTAATTCGAATATTATATATTAAACTATATATGAATTATTGAATTGCTAACTGTGGACTATCAACTGAGGACTACCAACATTGGACAATTAAAATGAATTAAAATATTGATTATAACATATGAAACTAAACAATTCTTCAAGTTTGCCACTTGATTTCATCTTAAACCTCATTGTATCTCGACAATTACAATCTGCATTCAAACCTTTCATGATTCTTGAAAACACCTCAATCAATAGGATGAATCAACTGCACTTCATCTACGGAAGGAAAGATTTATGCATATAGTTATGCACCTGAAAAACTCTCGACAATTGAGTAAAAGTTTAACACGTAGCCGCATTAGATGCTTTGGCATTTATTAGCAAAAATAACTTTGCGATCCCTTTTCAAAGTAGCCTATTTTGTCACAGCTCCAGCAAGTCAGCTTCGACCTTTCATTCGAAGTAGCTTTACTATAATCCAGATATATACAATTACCCTTTTGATACCGGAGAATTCTTTTATATTCCACCATACTACCAACAGACATACCAGCAACCTCGTTGCTTCTTGACTTGAATCTCTCTGACAAATCATTATATTTATTCATTGAAACCCTATCATATAATCATTCGCATCTTGTAACGAGAACTACCATACCAATTACCGGGAATCAGCAATCAGTACTTTGAAAACTCACAGCATATCTACATCAACAGTTATATGTATGAAATTTATCTCTTAGAATTATGATCTCTCATTCTGAAATTCTGAAAAGCACTCAGTCACAAATCAATACTATAAATGTTGAAAAAGTTGAATGAAGCAGCAGAAACCATAGACAACCATAAACGACCTTAATCATCGAAAGTTTGATGATAAACAATAGTATGTTGGAAAAGCTCAGAAAAGTTGAAACTGGAAAACGGATTGAGCTAACCACGAAGGAGAACAAGGACAAATACAAGGACCATACCATATATTCAAAGAATCCAGGTAATTCTGGATCCGATGAAACCTTCAACGAATATCTTGCTCCGTACTCATGTTAAAATCTTGCGGAAAATCTTCCTCATCAATCATCGAACTTAGAAATTCCAAAATATCATCATAAATACCTTCGATATTTCTGAAGATATTTTCATAAATATTCTCGTCCGAAATTATTTATCTCTTCATGCTATCTATATTACATCATAAAGGAAACTACTTTAGTTTCTAAATTTCTTTAAAAATTCGAGTTTAAATTATGAATGTTTTTGAGGTAGTGTTGGGAACTGATGCATGAGTTAGTATAATATAATGACACTTGATCAACGTGATTATATTACAGTAAGTCTTGCTGACTTTCTAATGGGACGTGATGATTCACAGATCATAACGTCATCATGTGCCATGTTACATAACTCTTTCATTCTACTCAACTCATGAACAAATCAAGAAAATGTATTCTTGATGGTTCTATCTTCCGTGATGTTGTTAAATTTGAAAATCAAATCGTGCTATCACGTTCCTTCCTGGTTAGAACATTATAATCATTCGAAACTCTATATCTACAAATTCTGGACCATTATTTGCTTGACTTGAAGTCGAGAAGAGAAAACAAAAGCATAGAGCTTTGAAATTTAAGGGAGAATATAAATCCCGATAGCAACACATAAATTACAAACCGTATATATCAATGTTTATAGCAACATAAATACACGGGAGAATTAAAAACATTATAATCCCAAGGGCGAAGTAGAAGAAAGCAGATTCCTCTGGTGGAAGTTGAAAAAGGAGAATGATTGTTGTGATAGTAAGGATGAGGACAAGGATCAGAAATGGATTAAACATTTTCAGAATCTTTTGGATGTATGAAACAAGAAGGAAAGTATAGGAATGGTGAGAATTAGGGAACGGAAGAGTTTAATTTATAATGGAAATATCAGACAGAGTAATCGAAGCAGATCACCGTATTTAATTAGAAAGATCTTAATTTCCTCATTCGCCGAAGAATCAAATCTTTTAGATTTCGAAGATTTTCTTTAAATCCCTTGAATTTCGAAATTCAACCCTCTACGTCAAAGGTTAAGACGCACCCTATTTTCTAAATTCAATCGTGACTACGTCAAAAGTTAAGATGCATTTTACTTTCAAAATTCAACCCTGACTCTGTCAAAAGTTACGATGAATTTTCACTTATCCTATTTCAATCTTTTGTGATAATTTCACTCGTACGCTTCGAATAATTGAGTTGTTTTTATTCAAATCATCTGATGGTGATAAACTTTAATTATTGACTCATATTCGTCATGAAAACATTTTTATTGTTAGCCATGACGACCACGCTCAAATTTCGGGACGAAATTTCTTTAACGGGTAGGTACTGTGATGACCCGGGAATTTCCGACCAAATTTAAACTTTAATCTTTATATGATTCTGACACGATAAGCAAAATATGTAATGTTGAGTTTCGAAAGTTTTGAAATTTATATTCATGTAATCAAATAACCTCTGATGACTCCCGACGATTCACGAACCTTTAATTGTAACCAGAAAAGTAAATATAAATAATTATATATGTAGATATCATATTAATTATATTAATGAACTAGTAAGTAACTTAGTTGTTATAAAAAAAAAATAATAACTTTAAATAACTAAAGCTTGTTATTTTTAGTACATTGTATATAAATGATTCAAACTTGTTTTGCCAACATTATCAAAATATTAAATATAAAATGATGTACGTTGAGGTTAATTGTTTAATATATATAGTTAACTATATACTAAACATTTAAAACATAATTGCGTATATGTATAGTATATATCCATATATATGTATAAATATAAATCTATGTGTGTTTTTCTAATCAAGATTATATTGTAATATATAAAATGTATAAACATTAAACATTCAATGAATGTTATCATATAATATTACATAAATTAGTAAATTGTACATTAATATATTATATGTAATCACAAGTTAAAATTTTAATTGTTATATTAATATTATCATTACCTTCATTAATATTAAACTTTATCTTTGGTATGTATATATATATAAGTTTGATAAGTTTAAGTTGATATATTACTATTGTTAATATTCATATTAATATTTCTATTAGCTATATTATTAGTTTCAATAGATAATATATAGATATATGAAAATTTATATATTTAATTTGTTATATCATTAATATTATTGTTATCATGGTTAATATCATTATTACTATAACTAGTAGTAAAATTTTAATTTTAGTTACTATGATTAATATTAGTATTATTAATAGATATTATTATAGTTATTAGAAAATGATAAAAATTTATTAGTATTATCATCAATAATATTATTATTACAATTTTTATCAGTATTATTATCTATTAGTATTATTATTATAATTATTAATAATATGTTATTATTAGTATTATTATTAATATTAATATTAATATAGTTAATATTAATATTTATTAACTACTCTAGCTTTAACACAACTTTATATACAATTCTGTTTGATGTCGTTATCTAATCTATCTAATTTGTCTACCTAATTGAATTGAATTCCAGTTACAAGAAAAATCTGTAAATCATCTTTTTTTTTCTCTTTTTGTTTTATTATTTTGTTTTATTTCCTTCTTTGATTCGACTCTGTGCTATTGATTGGAAGTGTCGACCACCAACACCAAACAACAATCAATTATACTGCTCAAATGACTAGATTAAGATCCTTATTATCATTTACATATTGCTGGTATTAGCTGCTATCGAAACCAAAACAGGAAATTAAAGAAAACGAAATCCAATATAAGACTTGCTATCATTTTCTCTTACACTCTAAACTGCTTCATCGTGACAACCGAAAATATCACCCTCACCTGCAAAAATCATCACCTTCAACCATTCGAATTTATGTGCTCCTCATCCCTTTATTTCTTTGCTGCTACAACAATTCCATACCATCATCACCCCTCCATTATAGCTGCTGCTGGCTGTAAATCATCAGACAAATCCAAACAATCCCTGTTATATGTTTTATTTACTTGAAAACTATCAAACTATCACCATCATGACAAACCACCGCCACCTTCTTCCACCATCCTACAATCGATCTCCATCACCAAGGTAAATCATCACATCATCTTTATATATTTACACATACATATTCTTATTACCTGAAACTAAAACCATTCTTTCCCTGTTCTTCGACAAGCATCATTACCATCCCCAACTAGTCACCTTAGTTCTGCTTCATTCTATTTCGAACAGCTATAGTTGTTGCTTTTGTTCTGTCCAACACGAGAAGCATCAATAAGCATCCCAAGATCGAACACCTTGGTCAAACACTTGTTGCTGCTACTACCTTCTCCTGTTTTAAGCTCAACATAAAAACACACTTCCATTTATCAAAACTCAAATTCAAAATAACACAAGAAGAACATACCTCATTGCAACTCCAGATTCGAATTTCTAAAACCTCATTATTCATCGCCACAGTTAAACAAGATCCACCATAATCATGTTTTCCATCAAACTCTTACTTACTTCTCGTCTTGATTCTGATCGAATAAAGAACAATCGAGACCATTGTTGCTACCCTAAATCAAAAACCACCAAGAACACCCTTTATTATTATATACGTTTGATCTAATTAAAGAATACAGGATAGATATATAGAGAGACGAATGAATTAAGAGAATAATAAGGAATCAATTACATACTTGATTAATTATTGAACCGATAACAAGTATCAATGGATGATGATTAGATCGATGATGATGATTTGATGAAGTTACACGCTACTGTGTTTTGATTTCTTCCTAGCTCGAATACACCAAAACTGAACCCCAATTTGTTAAAGGCTGTTGCTTCCCCAAATCGCAGGCTCTACTTCTGATTGATCGAATGAGGAAAAATTTGACCTAGATCGATTGTTTGGTGGC
Source organism: Rutidosis leptorrhynchoides (assembly GCF_046630445.1). Classification (NCBI taxonomy): domain Eukaryota; kingdom Viridiplantae; phylum Streptophyta; class Magnoliopsida; order Asterales; family Asteraceae; genus Rutidosis; species Rutidosis leptorrhynchoides. The sequence continues at coordinate 293,516,896 of NC_092336.1, forward strand.
TGCGTATTTCTTCCATTTGTTTTTATTTTTATTGAACGGCATCAACACACCATTCAATTGAACGGGCCTCTTAAATTAAATTTCTGGATTTCAAAGTTGGGCTAACATGATTTGTTGGACCGTGTCCCATTTAGTGTTTTTTTTTTTTTTGGGCCGAACTATTAATAAATGGGTTAAGTAGTTTCGCTAGGAGCATAAACAAGAAAGACAGTAGGCGGATCAATGGTCATGGGTATGTTCGGGTGTTCGAGAGGTTGCGGGTTCGAGGCTAAGCGGAGGCACTTTATGTTCTTTATTTTTTTGGAAGCTTTTTCTATGAGGTAGCTACTTGTATATTATTGTTAATATTACTCTTATTGTTATTATTATTATTATTAATTATTATGATTATTATTATTAGTAAGTATTATTATTATTATTATTATTATTACTTTTTTTAATGAAAGTATTACTATTAAGATGACCGTAAGTAAAAAGGTTGTTACAATTATTATTACCAAGTACAAAGTATTAATATTAAAAATTATAATTTTCATTATCATTATTATTAATATTAGTACTATCATTAATGTATCATTTCAAATATTATCTTGTAATATTAAAATACTGTTTTAACAAAACAAATAATATATAATTATTACATATAACATAACAAAAATTTATATTTTTACATTACAAAATGAATATAAGTTATTGATATAAAAACTATATCACTAATGATAATAATTAAATTTGTTCGATTACGATTATATATTTTAATATATATATATGAATAATATAGGTTCGTGAATCTGAGGCCAACCCTACATTTGTTCACTGTCGTTATATGTATTTTTACTACAAAATACAAGAGGTGAGTTTCATTATTCCCTTTTTAAATGCTTTCGCAATATATATTTTTGGGACTGAGAATACATGCGCTATTTTTATAACTGTTTTACGAAATAGACACAAGTAATTGAAACTACATTATATGGTTGAATGATCGAAATCGAATATGCCCCTTTTTATTTAGTCTGGTAATCTAAGAATTAGGGAACAGACACCCTAATTGACGCAAACTCTAAAGATAGATCTATCGGGCCCAACAAGCCCCATCCAAAGTACCGGATGCTTTAGTACTTCGAAATTAATATCATGTCCGAAGGAGGATCCCGGAATGATGGGGATATTCTTATATACATATTGTGAATGTCGGTTACCAGGTGTTCAATCCATATGAATGATATTTTTGTCTCTATGCACGGGACGTATGTTTATGAGAGATGGAAATATGAAATCTTGTGGTCTATTAAAATTATGAAATAATTATTTATGTTAAACTAATGAACTCACCAACCTTTTGGTTGACACTTGAAAGCATGTTTATTCTCAGGTATGAAAGAAATCTTCCGCTGTGCATTTGCTCATTTTAGAGATACTACTTGGAGTCATTCATGACATATTTCAAAAGACTTTGCATTCGAGTCATCGAGTTCATCAAGATCATTATTAAGTTAATTATAATTGAATGTATTATGAAATGGCATGCATGTCGTCAATTTTCAATGAAATGAAAGTTTTTCTTTTAAAATGAATGCAATGTTTGTAAAATGTATCATATAGAGGTCAAGTACCTCGCGATGTAACTAACTATTGTGAATCGTTTGTAATTGATGTGGACTTTGTCCGGATGGATTAGGACGAGTCCTTTCAAAGTTTAGAATTAATCTGCCCCACTTTGTAATAAATGGATAGACATGGTGGATCATGCTTTTAGTTTATCTAAAGAGGCTTAAGAATTGTAGGGGCAAAATCTTTAAATGGGAAAAGTAGTAATGTATTTAGTTGTGGTTTGGTTTGATGATCAAAGATGTTGAGATTGTGTGATTGTATTCATCAGAAGAAAAGAAATAATAGATAGATGGTTGAAAAGTGATGAATGCAACACCTATCTAACTCATTTATGTATACATACAACACAATAATACTTTAATTTTATTTAAAATTGCACACTAGGGAAAGCCATGTGCGGAAAGGAATTAAAAAGAAACAAGTTGTCACCTATCTTTTCCTATTTATTATTTCTCTCGTGAATGTTGATTGTTTATTCTACCGACAGTTTTCACGGACTATTATTTCGTACTCCGTTGTTAAATTAGTGGCAGATAAAAGTGTTCAGAAAAATCCCATATTTTTAAATTAATTATATTTATTTATATTGGTTATTATGATATAAAATTTGATCATTAACTTATTAAATAAAAATTACATCAACTATCCCGCTCAATTCTGGGTAAAATATAAAAAGTTCTAAAATTTAACAAACAGCTCCTAAATACATTTTTAGTAAGTCTATAATTTATAGAACTCATTTTCGGATCATCGTTTATTTTAAATCATATCAGTTCATATTTTACTTGTTTAATATCCATTGAATGACAATTGAGTGCTACTATCGTTTTCCAAATAATTTCAAAACTATATATATATATATATATATATATATATATATATATATATATATATATATATATATATATATATATATATATATATATATATATATCACTTTATATAGATACTTCTTAAATAATAATCTTTATAATATCCTATTTTTATTTTACTTTACGTAAATAAATTTTAGTGACAACAATATACAATATTTAAAATTATATTTCCAACTATTATTTATATATACACATATCAAGTTACAATTAATTGTTCGTGAATCGTCGAGAGCGGTCAAAGGGTAATTGAATATATGAAACAGTTCAAAAAAATTTTGAGACTCAACATTACAGACTTTGCTTATCGTGTCGAATTCATATAATGATTAAGTTTAAATTTGGTCGGAAATTTTCGGGTCATCACAGTACCTACCCGTTAAAGAAATTTCGTCTCGAAATTTGATTGGGATGGTCATTGATGACAATAAGCATGTTTTCGTAACTCATATGAGCTGGAATTTCGAGTTTTATCATCAGTGAGTGATACGGATAAAACAAATCGTTTATGTGAAAAGTACGAGTGAAGCTATCACAAAATAGTGGAATGAGGAAAATAAGCTTCGTCATAACTTTTGACGTAGTCTGGAATTCAAGCGATTTAAAGAAAATCTTAGAAATCTAAAAGATTTGATTCTTCGGTGAGTAAAGAAATTAAGATCTCTATACTTAAATGCGATGATCTGTCCCGATTACTACGTTTGATATTTCCATTATAAATTTACCTTTTCCATTCAATTAGTTTTTTTTACCACTTCTATACTTAATTCCCAAATTCAAAAGATTTGAAAATGCTTAATCCAGTTCTGATCCTTGTCCTTATCCTGACTATCGCAATAATCATTCTCCTTTTCCAACTCCCACTGGAGGAATCTGTTTACTTCTACTTCGCCCTTGGGGTCATAGTACTTTTAATTCTCCCGTGTCTTTATGTTGCGATAAACATTGATATCCACGGTTTGTAATTTATGTGTTGTTATCGGGCTTTATATTCTCCCTTATATTTCAGAGCTCCATGCTTTTGTTTTCTCTTTCTGACTTTAGATAAAGCAAGCAATGGTCTAGAATTTGTAGGTATGAAGTTTCAAGTGAACATGACTAACGTTCTAAGAGAGAAATTGTAATAGCACGATATTGTAACATCCCGTTTTTCCCGTACATATTTAAAGGTACAAACTTAATTTTTAGTACGCTTATAACTTGTGCATTTATATGATTAAAAGACCTAAGTGTTAGTAATTGTGTAATTATATATATATATATATATATATACGAATATGTATGTATATATATATGTGTTTAGAATATATGCATGTATAGTTATATGCATGAGTCTTTGTTGATGATAAGGCTTGTGCGACTAAAGATGAGGTTTAGACGTGCATAGGAAATGTGAACAAAGTGTACAAGTTAGATAAATCATTAAGTTGTGTAAAGTTGTCGAATGGCTCAGTTGAAGGCCATTGCCGCGCCGCGAAAGCCTTTGTCGCGCCGCTACATTGGACTCAAACCAGAGTCAGGAGGCATGTTAAGAAGGGTCGAGTTTCCCTTTATATGTCGCGCCGCGGAGAAGAGGGTCGTGCCGCGACAAATAACTAGAATCTGAGTCAGTAATGATTTAAAAAAGCTCGTAAAATACGTTAAACGCCGCGCCGCGACAATTGGCGCCACGCCGCGACCCACTGGGTGAACTGGTTCCGGATTTTTTTTAAAAAAATAGGTGGTTCAAGGGCAAAATCATCATTTTACGTCTAGATCTGATTGGAGCACTAAATCTCCACCACTTATCCATTTTATTTATTTTCATTTCCCTTTTCTTTCTCCATTTACTCTCAAAACTTAAAAACCCATTTGATTTCAAGTGAGATTTGAGAGTGGATATTGGTGAATCAAACCTTGGAGCAAGAATTAAAGTCATTCTCCTTGTTCTTAGCTACAAGAGGATAGTGTTGGTAAGTCCAAACTCCATGTTTTGAGTTTTAATTTGTTTATGCTAGGGTTTGGTTCATTTGGAACTTGTAAGACCCATTTGGGGGTAATATGGGTGGATTTGGGTTAGGTGATAAAAGAAAAACCTAAATAGCCATAATCTAGGGCTTGGTCTTATGATTTGGAGTTGCAAGTGTTAAATGGTGTTTTTAGTCACTAATGCACTTGTAATTGAAGGAAGAATTGTAAATGGGTCATGTTTGACTAAAATTATAAGTTTAAGTATTAAAATGGGTCAAAAGAGTAATGTTGACCTAGTTTGGGAGAAATGAGTATGAATTACCCTAAGTTTGCGTTAGTTAAAGTTAATAGACATTAATTCACTAGCTTTAGTGATTGAAGGTGAGTCTTGGCCATTTATGGGTGGTTTTGATGTAGTTGAGCCATTTAATGCAAATTGGGTCATTAAATGCTCAAGAGTGAGTAAGGTGGTTAATTCCACTTGTTGTGTATTAAATGTGTACTTATGTACTAGGTACTTTGCTCGAAGCATACGAAAGCATTAAATCATCACCGAATCGTTAAGGTGAGTGGAATAATTATATGTGTAGGTATATAATGTATCTATTTGTTGTAGCGTGAGATGTGAAGTGTCGAGGTGCTAAGACACAATGTTTCACGTGACGAGTGAAGCATCGAGGTGTTAAGATGCCACTCAAGATGAAGCATCGAGGTGTTAAGATGCCACCAAGGAGTGAAGTGTTGAGGTGTTAAGACGCCACTCCATAATAAAGGGTGAAGTGTCGAGGTGTTAAGACGCCACCAGAGGGTGAAGTATCGAGGTGTTAAGATGCCACCCGGGGGTTAGTGATACGAGGTGTTAAGTACACTAATGGATGTTGTGAACTCTGATGGTCTTTCGCGGGCACCATTCCCCTGTACGATTGGTTAACCATGGTTATTGTGTTGTAAGCGAAGGCTTATTATATTGTTCGAGTTATATATATATATTTATGTGATTGTTATGCTAGCTTGTGGTATTGGAGGTTGGTAGCCTCGTATGGATGATAAGCTAATTGTGTTGCTAGCATGTATTTCGGTTTGTGTATTGGAGTGTTTGCAAGTAGGTATATTATATATGTATGTGTATAATTATTGCATTCACTAAGCTTTAGCTTACCCTCTCGTTGTTTATCCTTTTAGATGCAGGTGCGGATAGGGGAAAAGGGGTTGTTGGGCACTAGGTGTCCTTTGATGATGTTTCGTTGGAGCTTTTGGAAGTTGGCCTAACGTTTTGGATAGTTTAGTCCCAAACCATGCTCGAAGTGTCATTTGGATTATAAACTATCATTTGTAGTGGGTCGAACTTGTATTAAACTTAATTAATGGCCTTCGTGCCTTGTAAAGATTTAAATTGTGGTACGTTTTAAATGGAACTTGTGGAATGGTTTACAAATTTAATTGGAGCGTAAATGTGTATTAATAATTAAAAAAAATTATCGTATGGAATACGGGTTGGGTTGTTTCAGATATTGATTGGTTAAATTACTAGAATTCAAGAGAAAAGATATAACTATCAAGAAAATATGTTCTTGATATGTTTATGGATTTGATAGAATGTAAGAGTTGTGTAACATGATACATAATGATGTTAAAATCTGTGAATCATCACGTTCCATTTAGAAACTCAGCATGACTTACTGTAATATAATCACGTTGATCAAGTGTCATTATATTATACTAACTCATGCATCAATTTCCATCACTACTTCAAAATCATTCATAATTCAAACTCGAATTTTAAATAAATTTAGAAACTAAAGTAGTTTCCTTTATGATGTAATATAGAAAGCACGAAGAGATAAATAATTATGTACGAGAATATTTATGAAAATATCTTCAGAAATATCGAAGATATTTATGATGATATTTTTAAAATTTCTAAGTTCGATGGTTGATGTAGAAAGATTTTCCACAAGATTTTAACATGAGTACGGAGCAAAATATTCGTTGAACGTTTCATCGAATCCAGAATTACCTGGATTCTTTGAATATATGGTATGGTTCTTGTATTTGGCCTTGGTCTCCTTATGGTTTGCTCAATCTATTTTTCAGTACTAATTTTTCTATCGAGCGTTCCTAACACTCCCTTCTTTGTCATCAAACTTTTGGCCTTTTAGACCATCTACAATTTTTCTGTTTCCTCTGCATTTAATGCTACCATACCTGAATCATCAGTTATCAATCCGAGGTGGTTGCAAGAGAATTGTGTTTTAGATGATTAAACGCTGATGGTAATATGGTGGAATATAAAAGGTTCCCCGGTAACAATAAAAGAGCACGCATATATATCAAGGTTATAATAAGGTTTTTTCAAAAGAAAAGTCGAAGTTGGTTTGTTGGAGCTGTGACAAAATTGGCTAATTTGAAAAAGATTTAGAATGTTATTTTCAGTAATAACAATGCCTAAAGAGCTAACACAGATACGTGTTAAATGTTTACTCAGGTTCCGAGTGTTTTCAGGTGCATATCTATATGCATCAATCTTTTCTTCCGTGGATGAAGTGCGGTTGGTTCATCCTCTCAATTGAGGTGTTTTCAGGAATCATGAAAGGTTTGAACGCAGATTGGAATTGTCAAGCTACAAATGAGGTTTAAGATGAAATCAAGTGGCAAACTTGAAGAATTGTTTAGTTTCATATGTTATAATTAATATTTTAATTCATTTTAATTGTCCAATGTTGGCAGTGCACAGTTAGCAGTCCATAATTAGCAATTTTATAATTCATATATAGTTTAATATATACTATTCGAATTAATTAATACGTGTCGTGACCCATTATATACATGTCTCAGACTCGATCACAACTCAAATTATATATATTATTTAGAATCAACCTTAACCCTGTATAGCTAACTCGAACATTACTGCATATAGAGTGTCTATGATTATTTCAAATAATATATATAGATGCGTCGATATGATATGTCAAAACCTTGTATACGTGTCCCGATATTTAAAGTGTGTAAAATAAATACAGAAATTAAATGATGATAAATAAAATTGCTAGAATTTAAAATTGCGATAAATAAATATAATAAGGAATCAACAGTTAGCTAGGAACAGTTAGCTAGGAATAGTTAGCGTGGATTCTTAACAAAAATTTTCATAGTTAATTTTTTTGTTTCTAACAAATTTTATTTTGTCAAATGTTTTTATTCATTATGCCACTTGTTGGATTCTGATAGATAAAAATCCGAATATGAAATTGAGTGAAAATGGTTATTATGCGATGAACGGACACGTATATTTGTGGATGTAAGTAGGATAGTAAATGACTGTTGAATCAGATTGGAAGAATGTACCGTGTAACTTATTAATGTGAAATCTAAATATTCCTCGGGTATTACCTACCCGTTAAAATATTTTCACCATTAACAGTTTGTACAAAAGAATTTTTAATTACAATCTTTATGAAAATATACTTACATATATATTTTCTTCAGATGTAATCATGGATTTAATGAGTCAATGTGATATTGAATTCATCTAATTTATAATTATAACTATGATACATAATCTCTAAAACATTAGAGATTACATAATCGCCATGTAGAACGAAGATAAATGATATAGATCGATTCGTAGAACGATGATTAGGGGTGTGATGTTGAAACTTGGGTTGTTGGTGGTACTGGTATTGATGTTGGTGGTACTGTTGGTGCCGGTGATGTTGTTGAAGCTGGTACGTTTTGTACCATATTTTCCAAGATTACAACTCGGGCGCGAAGCTCGTTGACTTCTTCCATTATTCTGGGATGGTTGTCGGTTCCGAACGAGTGGATGAATAAGGTTTAGAATCTGAGTTATGATATAGTCGAGGCGAGATACTCTAGAAATGAGAGAGAAAATGGTGTTTCGAACAGGTTCGCCGGTAAGTGCTTCAGGTTTTTCGCCAAGAGGGAAAATCGGTGGGTGGAAAGGATCACTTTCTTCTTGTCTTCTTTGGTTTAGTCGACTATGAACCCATCCCCATTTCATCCAAAATAGGTGATGGATAATTGGTTGACCCATTCCGGTTACACTTCTTTCGGAGCTTAGGTGAATATCCATATCGGAATAGCTTATCGAAATTAGAGGGACTCGAACTGGTTGAGGGATCCATCTTGTACGATCAGGGAATTGAATTTCGATATGAAATAGATTATAGGACTTAGATGGATATTCAAAAATCCCATAAGTTACGGAGGATTCTTCGGAACCGTCAGGCAAAGTTTACAGTAATAGATACGCTAAGATATGAATTTTGTCTATACACTATTCATGCAATCAATGCAGTAAGATTTGTCTAGACTAAGAATGATAAGCAAGTGATTCCCTAAGAATGATAAGCAGGTAATTTTCAACACAAAATGATAAGCAAAACTTTTTGACATGCAGACACGGTCGAAGTCCATACCCACTAATGCATCTAAACAACTATCAGTTAGACACACTAATTCAAGACCTGGTTCGCTAAGACCACCGCTCTGATACCACCTATAATGACCCGTCCTAATCCATCTGGATGAATACATCACATTTGGTTACATCGCGAGGTACATGACCTCTATATGATACATTTTACAAACATTGCATTCGTTTTTAAAAGACAAACTTTCATTACATCGAAAGTTGAAGGCATGCATACCATTTCATAATATATCCAACTATAATTGACTTAATAATAATCTTAACGAACTCGACGAATCGAATGCAACGTCTTTTGAAATATGTCATGAATGACTCCAAGTAATATCCCTAATATGAGCAAATGCACAGCGGAAGATTTCTTTCATACCTGAGAATAAACATGCTTTCAAGTGTCAACCAAAAGGTTGGTGAGTTCATTAGTTTATAATAATCATTCATTTTCATCATTTTAATAGACCACAAGATTTCATATATTGACACGCGTAACTCGCGAATTTAAATTCAATCATAGGGTGAACACCTGGTAACCGACCTTAACAGGATGCATATAGAATATCCTCATCATTCTGGGACTCACATCAGACATGATAAATCGAAGTACTAAAGAATCCGAGACTCGAATGAGGCTTGTTGGGCCAAATAGATCTATCTTTAGGATTCGCGTCAATTGGTGGAAATTATCATTAACACCAATTCTTAGGCTACCAAGCTAAAAAGGGGCATATTCGGTTCGATAATCCAACCATAGAATGTAGTTTCGATCACTTGTGTCTATTTCGTAAAGCATTTATAAAAGTAGCGCATGTATTCTCAGTGTAATGACCCTGGATTTACCAACGTTTAATTAATAATATTTATTATTAATACTTGTGATTTAATAATATTTATTATTAATACTTGTGATTTAACAAATGTATTTTTATACATTTACTTGTTACCGTACTTGACTTTGCATGCCCCGATTCGTCTTTGTGACACACGAACTTTTCACGAATAATATTTAGAATATTGTTTACATTCATGATTAATTTTTATTAATCATTTTTAATTAACTAAGGTTACTAGTTAATTACTTGGGCTTTGTTTATTTAATTGTTACTTGCTTACATACTTGGGCTTTATAAATGTACATGGACTTAGAAGCCCACTCTACACACTTAATGGACTAAGTTAACCCATCTTTTATGCAAGCATTACATTTAGATGAAACTAGATTAATTAGCTTGTAAGGAGACTAGTTACTTGCACAATTACAACACTTTCCCATACCAACTTAACTGTATTACCATTTCAAGCCAACATCTCCTCCGCATGCATGGAAATAAGCTTGTGACCACCCTCTTTTAGCCCCATGACCGTCGGCCATCACTTGGGTAATGGGGGGTTTCACTTTTTCTTTTTGTGTTACATATTACTTGTATTACTTCATTATTCTCACACACAAACTTACACTTTATTTCTCTCATTTCATTTGCTCTCTAACTTGTAAGTATCAAGCTTATCTTTCTTTCTTTTTCCCTCATGAAAACCGATTCATAAACACATAGATATCATCATCATTTATTTGTTTGTTTACTTGTTCATTGTTTGTTATTTTGTTACTTGTTCTTAGTTGTTATTTACTTACTAGTTGTAAGAATCAAACTCTCTAGTTTATTCTTCATATCATCTTGTTATTTACTTACTAGGAGAATCAAGTTTATGTTTTAATTCTTCCATAAAACTTGTAAAAAAAAAGTTCATGAGTTTATAATCATACTTGAGTTCATGTTGTAAACTTAAGGTTTACTTCCTTAAAGATCAAAGCCTTGGCTTGAATCTTTAAAAGTATGAACAACCATGAACTTATTACTTGTAGATTTCATTTATTTCTTCATTTTGTACATGTTTAATTTCGTGATTCTTGTGTTGATTGGTCAAGTATTACTAGTTAATCTTGATCTCATTTTTCTTGAACTAAAGCTAACTTTATAAGTTCAAGAACATGGAAGTATAACTTTCTAGTTATAACTTCACATACTTATGAAAGATCTAAGTTTGTATAGCTTATGGTCTACTTATTTTGTTGTAAACAAGAGCTTATGAGCTTACATACACTTTACAAGATGAAAATCTGAGTTTCATAACTTATGGTTTCATTAAAGTAAAGATTAATGTCTTATAACTTAGGATTTAACTTAAGAACTTTAGATCTAGACTTTTGGGTCTAGGATCTTCAAGATCTAACTAAGAACTATGTTCTACAACTTAAGATCTTGATTAGTTAGTTTACTTTCAAGTTTGTAGCTTTATATTACTATTAGAACTCATGTATGTGTCGGATCTAAGATCTTGATGTAACTTTGGTTCATAAAACTACATACAACTCTTAAGTGAGTTGTGAAACTTATCTTAGACCTACACAAGTGTTATGATGGTCAAACCTTGGTTAAGATGATTCAAACCCATCAACGAGTTGTACACTTGAAGCTATACGCATCAAGGATGAGAACCGTGATGAGCATCAAGCACCAAGAACCCACCGGAACACCTTTAGCTACTGTTTCTGGAACTGAAAAGACTACCTGAGCTACTGTAAATTTGATTTTCAGTTAGTTCGGTTCGATTATATGATTTTCCATTTAGACCTTGTCTTAATCCGAGTTACGGTTTAGGATTTATGGCCTCCCGAAAGTCACTACACCCTATTAACGTTGTGCTGAAATTTCTGACCTACTCTCACATAAACCGTCACCACGGTCAAACGAAGATGAGTTTTGTTCTAGAAATTGGTCAGCCTCTAGGGAACTCATATACGGAGTCATGGCCACTGGTCTCACCCCATTTCAGTTTGTATAGAGGTCGTGGCAACTGAACGAAATCAGCCTTTGTTTTAAACCCTAGTCTTGACTTAAAACTTACTTTACACTTTTTGTTTAATGATGAATGATAAAGGTACTTAAGACCTAATTTACATACTTTTAAACCTATTGGGACAATTCACAGACTTAGTAACTTTTGACTTAGGTTGAGGACCTTTTCGGACAACCATACTTGCTTACTTTTCCAGTGTCAACTTTACTACTACTTATCACTGTGAGTTATAGTATCCCTTTTTACTTTAACTATTTTCAGAACTGAGAATACATGCGCATTTTATGTTTTACATACTAGGAATGAGTACTTAAACTTTATATATGTGTGGGTTATACAATGGCATAAACTTTCCCCTTAGGTCAGTAACGTTTAGTCATTGGTCTTTGAACCGGTGAACGCGAATCTTAGATATGGATCCATAGGGTTTGACATCCCCACTCGGGCTAGTAGCGCTAACATTTAATGGGTGTTTAATACTTTTTGGGGGTGATAAACGTTAAGTTAGTTACCTAGTACCAATTTTTAAACATATATTTTCATACTGTTTTGAAACACTGTTGAAGCACTGAAATATCGTGGCCTACCTTACATTACTGTTACACTTAAACTATAGCTCACCAACTTTTGTGTTGACGTTTTTAAGCATGTTTTTCTCAGGTGCTTAAGGTTTGCTTGCTTCCGCTGTACTAGTCATGCTTTGTAGACACCCGCTGCGCGTGTTAGAGTTGTCACTGCATGAAACATTTTATTTACATTCAAACTATGTTAACTTTTGAAACAATGATTTGTAACGACCATTGGGGCACGTACTATTACTAATTGCTTCCGTTCATTGAAGCATACTTTTGTTGTAAGACATTGATGTTGGTTAAGACATCACCTTTATTCATGAATTTAAACTTCTTTTGAAACCACATATAGTATTTGACCTTGTAATGATCCTGTTGTTGATGATTTGTACCCGATGGTTTTGTACGGGGCATCACATTTGGTATCAGAGCATTGGTTGTAGGGAATTAGGTTGCATTAGTGAGTCAAGACCCGACCGAGTAGGATTCACTAATAGGACTAATCTACAACTTGCTAGTTTACTTGTTTCTGCGGAACTTGCTGCATGCTGCTGCTTACTTTTACTGCTATATGCCGTATATCGTTACTTGCTTTCACTTCTGCATGCTATTACCTGTTTTCGATTGCATGATACTTGTCGTTATTGCCATGCTACTTACTGCTATACATGATCTAGACTGTCTTAGTTACTTTGCCTAATACGTGTTTGCTTTATGACTTACTGATATGGAAAAAGTTATTTTTCCTTGTTCAGATGTCGGATATTCCACCTGTTATCATTTTGGAGAGCAGTTCAGACTGGTCCACCACCTCGCCTGCCGTCGTTGCCGATCCTCAGATCCCGACGTCGACACCTTCCAGCGACTCTGGCGATTCATCCTCCGGAGCCAGTAGCCATGCACCCGGCCCAGTGATTACCTCAGACAGAGCCGAGGACCTATAGGAGATTCCAGCTCCACTTGTCCCAGGACCCTCGGAGCCACTGCACCATTCCGGTGGTGCTGTGATTCCCGCGGAACTTGGGGAAGGTCCAGTCCGTAATGAGCATAACCATTGGTGCCGATGCCTTCATGATGGACGTCTCGTGCCGATCGAGCCCGGCAGATACCGACAGATGATGGCCGCCTGAGGAGAGCCACCCGTGCAGCCACCCCCAGCTGATCTAGATGACCCATCATCCGCCGATTCTTCATCCGATGACTCTTCCTCTCACAACTTTAGTGACGAGGATTCAGATGAGGACCCTGATGAGGCACCTGTATAGCCACCCTCCACCCTGCCGAAGAAGTGGTACCGTTTTGATGGTACCGTCATTCCAGGGATTAATGGAGGTCCACCATTCATTGACGCTCATGGTCGGTGTCGTAGGGTTACCGCCCGAAAGCGGCTTTTGCCGTATCCTGCTGATCCCTTCATCCGTAAGCCTTACCGCTTCGCAGCCTCTACTTCTGGAGTCGGACCGTCTGCACCACCAGATCCACCAGCACCACCCATACCGACTGCACCACCTGCCCCACCATCTCCCTCTGTCGAGGAACTGATGAGGGAGGTGGAGATCCTCCGTGCTCGGGTAACTGAGCTCGAGGACCAGATGTCCCACGTATTGGACATCCTAAACCCATCATCACCTTAGGACTTTTGTAGTAGATTTCATTATGTAATCTAGTTGTAGTTTCATGGTTTACTTATGTATTGTACGAACCTATGCTGATGTATGCAACTTATTATTAATGAATGGAACTTTGTGTTGTTTAATTCTTGCACAGTGTTCTATTTACGTTACTGTGTGATGATTCTGTGGTATCTGAATCTATTTGCATTACTTAATAAACATGTGATGTGTTGATTCCATGCTGGTTACCATGTACTGTATTATTACTATTTGATTACTGGATTTTGACTTGAGTCAAAATTTTTGTTTAGAACATCAATGGCAAACAGAAGATCAACGCTAACCGCGGCACAAATCGAGGAAATGATCAATGAATGAGTCGCCGCAGCTTTAGCGGAAATGAACCCCCAAGCTCCACCGCCACCGGTTATCCAACCCATTCGTAATGGGTGCACATACAAAGAGTTTCAAAGCTGCAAGCCCCACAACTTTAGCAGAACTGAGGGGCCAGTTGGTCTCACTAGGTGGTTTGAGAAATTAGAATCTGTGTTCCGAGTTAGCAACTGCTCAGAGGCGAACAAGACCAAGTATGCCTCATGTACGCTGTCTGACGACGCACTAACTTGGTGGAACACATTGGCTCAAGCAAAGGCTATTGATGAGGCATTTGCTACCCCATGGGAGGAATTCAAAGGAGCCCTGATTGAGGAATATTGCCCTAGGACAGAGATCCAGAAGATGGAGATGAGGACCCTGATGAGGAGACCAAGTATGCCTAATGTTTAACTTGTTCGAAAGTTAAGGCTGAACATCAGAAGCCCTCTGGATTACTTCAACAACTGGAAATCCCGCAATGGAAGTGGGAAAGGATAACAATGGATTTCATTACGAAGTTACCAAAGACGGTGGGCGGATACGATACCATCTGGGTTATCGTATACCGTTTTACCAAATCTGCACACTTCTTAACCATGAAGGAAACTGATACGATGGAGAGACTCACGCAACTATACATCAAATAGGTTGTATCTCATCATGGTGTACCTTTATCGATCATCTCAGATCGCGATCCCCGCTTTGCTTTCAGATTTTGGCGTTCTTTGCAAGAAGCCTTGGGAACACGTCTCGACATGAGCACTGCATATCACCCACAGACTGACGGACAAAGCGAACGCACGATTCAGACTTTGGAGGACATGTTGCGTACATGTGTCATTGATTTTGGAAAGGCCTGGGAAAGGCATTTGCCGCTAGCCGAATTCTCTTACAACAACAGTTATCATTCGAGTATTAATACCGCACCTTTTGAAGCGTTGTATGGACGCAAGTGCCGATCTCCTATTTGTTGGGCCGAAGTAGGCGAAACACAAATCACCGGACCCGAGATAGTCCATGAAACCACTAAGAAGGTTGTCCAGATTCAAGCGAGACTCAAGACGGCCCGTGATCGTTAAAAGAGTTATGCCGACCTAAAACATAAAGGCTTTGAATTCAACGTGGGTGACCGTATGATGTTGAAGGTCGCACCTTGGAAAGGTGTGATCCGTTTTGGAAAACGTGGGAAGCTCAACCCGCAATACATTGGTCCTTTTGAAATCTTGGAGCGTGTTGCACCCGTTGCTTACCATTTGGATCTTCCAACTCAATTGAGCTCCGTTCATCCTTCTTTTCATGTATCGAATTTGAAGAAGTGTCTTGCTGAACCGGAACATGTCATACCTTTGGAGAAACTTACAATTGATGACAAACTCCACTTCGTGGAGGAACCTGTTGAAATTATGGACCGTGAGGTCAAAACTTTGAAACACAACAAGATTCTGATCGTCCTAGTACAATGGAATGCCAAACGAGGACCTGAGTTTAGCTGGGAACGAGAGGATCAAATGATGCAGAAGTATCCTCACCTTTTCCCGACTCCTCCATCTACCTCAGCTTAAAATTTCGGGACGAAATTTTCTTTAACAGGTGGGTAATGTAACGACCCTGGATTTTCCAACGTTTAATTAATAATATTTATTATTAATACTCGTGATTTAATAAATGTATTTTTATACATTTACTTGTTACCGTACTTGGCTTTGCATGACCCGATTCGTCTTTGTGACACACGAACTTTTCACGAATAATATTTAGAATATTATTTACATTCATGATTCATTTTTATTAATCATTTTTAATTAACTAAGGTTACTAGTTAATTACTTGGGCTTTGTTTATTTAATTGTTACTTGCTTACATACTTGGGCTTTATAAATGTACATGGACTTAGAAGCCTACCCTACACACTTAATGGACTAAGTTAGCCCATCTTTTATGCAAGCATTACATTTAGATGAAACTAGATTAATTAGCTTGTAAGGAGACTAGTTACTTGCACAATTACAACACTTTCCCATACCAACTTAACTTTATTACCATTTCAAGCCAACATCTCCTCCCCATGCATGGAAACAAGCTTGTGACCACCCTCTTTTGGCCCCATGACCGTCGGCCATCACTTGGGTAATGGGGGGTTTCACTTTTTCTTTTTGTGTTACATATTACTTGTATTACTTCATTATTCTCACACACAAACATACACTTTCTTTCTCTCATTTCATTTGCTCTCTAACTTGTAAGTATCAAGCTTATCTTTCTTTCTTTTTCCCTCATGAAAACCGATTCATAAACACATACATATCATCATCATTTGTTTGTTTGTTTACTTGTTCATTATTTGTTATTTTGTTACTTGTTCTTAGTTGTTATTTACTTACTAGTTGTAAGAATCAAACTCTCTAGTTTATTCTTCATATAATCTTGTTTATTCAAGAACATATAAGAACCTAGGAGAATCAAGTTTATGTTTTGATTCTTCCATAAAAATTGTAAAAAAAGAAAGTTCATGAGTTTATAATCATACTTGAGTTCATGTTGTAAACTTAAGGTTTACTTCCTTAAAGATCAAAGCCTTGGCTTGAATTTTTAAAAGTATGAACAACCATGAACTTATTACTTATAGATTTCATTTATTTCTTCATTTTGTACATGTTTAATTTCGTGATTCTTGTAGTGACCCGAACTTTTCCATGTTTATATATATATTAAATGAAATTGTTATTTACATGATCAAGTGTTTCCAACATGTTAAGCAATCAAACTTGTTAAGACTTGATTAATTGAAATAGGTTTCATATAGACAATTGACCACCCAAGTTGACCGGTGATTCACGAACGTTAAAACTTGTAAAAACTATACGATGACATATATATGGTTATATATATAGTTAACATGATTTTATTATAAGTATGTATCTCATTAGGTATTTTAACAATGAGTTATATACATAAAAATGAGACTATTAATTTAAGAAACTCGAAAACGATATATATAACGATTATCGTTATAACAACGTCTTACTAGGTACATATGAATCATATTATGATATTGATACACTTGGTTAATTATGTTAAATGATAAGTAAATATATTATTAAGTGTATTAATAATGAAATACATATGTAAAAATAAGACTACTAACTTAATGATTTCAAAACGAGACATATATGTAACGATTCTCGTTGTAACGACATTTAACTGTATATACATCATACTAAGATATATTATATATCATAATATCATGATAATATAAAAATTTAACATCTCATTTGTTATAATAAACAATGGGTTAACAACATTCAACAAGATCGTTAACCTAAAGGTTTCAAAACAACATTTACATGTAACGACTAACGATGACTTAACGACTCAGTTAAAATGTATATACATGTAGTGTTTTAATATATATTCATACACTTTTGAAAGAATTCAAGACACTTATCAAAATACTTCTACTTAACAAAAATTCTTACAATTACATCCTCGTTCAGTTTCATCAACAATTCTACTCGTATGCACCCGTATTCGTACTCGTACAATACACAACTTTTAGATGTATGTACTATTGGTATATACACTCCAATGATCAGCTCTTAGCAGCCCATGTGAGTCACCTAACACATGTGGGAACCATCATTTGGCAACTAGCATGAAATATCTCATAAAATTACAAAAATATGAGTAATCATTCATGACTTATTTACATGAAAACAAAATTACATATCCTTTATATCTAATCCATACACCAACGACCAAAAACACCTACAAACACTTTCATTCTACAATTTTATTCATCTAATTGATCTCTCTCAAGTTCTATCTTCAAGTTCTAAGTGTTCTTCATAAATTCCAAAAGTTCTAGTTTCATAAAATCAAGAATACTTCCAAGATTGCAAGTTTACTTCCAAGTTTTCTAAATCCATTCCAAGTAATCATCCAAGATCAAGAAACCTTTGTTACTTACAGTAGGTTATATTTCTAATACAAGGTAATAATTATATTCAAACTTTAATTCAATTTCTATAACTATAACAATCTTATTTCGAGTGGAAATCTTACTTGAAATTGTTTTCGTGTCATGATTCTGCTTCAAGAACTTTCAAGCCATCCAAGGATCCTTTGAAGCTAGATCTATTTTTCTCATTTCCAGTAGGTTTATCCAAGGAACTTGAGGTAGTAATGATGTTCATAACATCATTCGATTCATACATATAAAGCTATCTTATTCGAAGGTTTAAACTTGTAATCACTAGAACATAGTTTAGTTAATTCTAAAATTGTTCGCAAATAAAAGTTAATCCTTCTAACTTGACTTTTAAAATCAACTAAACACATGTTCTATATCTATATGATATGCTAACTTAATGATTTAAAACCTGGAAACACGAAAAACACCGTAAAACCGGATTTACGCCGTCGTAGTAACACCGCGGGCTGTTTTGGGTTAGTTAATTAAAAACTATGATAAACTTTGATTTAAAAGTTGTTATTCTGAGAAAATGATTTTTATTATGAACATGAAACTATATCCAAAAATTATGGTTAAACTCAAAGTGGAAGTATGTTTTCTAAAATGGTCATCTAGACGTCGTTCGTTCGACTGAAATGACTACCTTTACAAAAACAACTTGTAACTTATTTTTCCGACTATAAACCTATACTTTTTCTGTTTAAATTCATAAAATAGAGTTCAATATGAAACCATAGCAATTTGATTCACTCAAAACGGATTTAAAATGAAGAAGTTATGGGTAAAACAAGATTGGATAATTTTTCTCATTTTAACTACGTGAAAATTGGTAACAAATCTATTCCAACCATAACTTAATCAACTTGTATTGTATATTATGTAATCTTGAGATACCATAGACACGTATACAATGTTTCGACCTATCATGTCGACACATCTATATATATTTCGGAACAACCATAGACACTCTATATGTGAATGTTGGAGTTAGCTATACAGGGTTGAGGTTGATTCCAAAATATATATAGTTTGAGTTGTGATCAATACTGAGATACGTATACACTGGGTCGTGGATTGATTCAAGATAATATTTATCGATTTATTTCTGTACATCTAACTGTGGACAACTAGTTGTAGGTTACTAACGAGGACAGCTGACTTAATAAACTTAAAACATCAAAATATATTAAAAGTGTTGTAAATATATTTTGAACATACTTTGATATATATGTATATATTGTTATAGGTTCATGAATCAACCAGTGGCCAAGTCTTACTTCCCGACGAAGTAAAAATCTGTGAAAGTGAGTTATAGTCCCACTTTTAAAATCTAATATTTTTGGGATGAGAATACATGCATGTTTTATAAATGATTTACAAAATAGACAAAAGTACGTGAAACTACATTCTATGGTTGAATTATCGAAATCGAATATGCCCCTTTTTATTAAGTCTGGTAATCTAAGAATTAGGGAACAGACACCCTAATTGACGCGAATCCTAAAGATAGATCTATTGGGCCTAACAAACCCCAGCCAAAGTACCGGATGCTTTAGTACTTTGAAATTCATATCATATCCGAAGGGTGTTCCGGAATGATGGGGATATTCTTATATATGCATCTTGTTAATGTCGGTTACCAGGTGTTCACCATATGAATGAATTTTATCTCTATGTATGGGATGGATATTGAAATATGAAATCTTGTGGTCTATTGGTACGATTTGATATATATAGGTTAAACCTATAACTCACCAACATTTTTGTTGACGTTTTAAGCATGTTTATTCTCAGGTGATTATTAAGAGCTTCCGCTATCGCATACTTAAATAAGGACAAGATTTGGAGTCCATACTTGTATGATATTGTGTAAAAACTGGATTCAAGAAACTTATTTCGTTGTAACATATTTATATTGTAAACCATTATGTAATAGTCGTGTGTAAACAGGATATTTTAGATTATCATTATTTGATAATCTACGTAAAGCTTTTTAAACCTTTATTGATGAAATAAAGGTTATGGTTTGTTTTAAAATGAATGCAGTCTTTGAAAAACGTCTCATATAGAGGTCAAAACCTCGCAACGAAATCAATTAATATGGAACATTTCTAATCAATAAGAACGGGACATTTCAATTCTTGTGTTGGTTGGTCAAGTATTACTAGTTAATCTTGATCTCATTTTTCTTGAACTAAAGTTAACTTTATAAGTTCAAGAACATGGAAGTATAACTTTCTAGTTATAACTTCACATACTTATGAAAGATCTAAATTTCTATAGCTTATGGTCTACTTATTTTGTTGTAAACAAGAGCTTATGAGCTTACATACACTTTACAAGATGAAAATCTAAGTTTCATAACTTATGGTTTCATTAAAGTAAAGATTAATGTCTTATAACTTAGGATTTAACTTAAGAAGTTTAGATCTAGACTTTTGGGTCTAGGACCTTCAAGATCTAACTAAGAACTATGTTCTACAACTTAAGATCTTGATTAGTTAGTTTACTTTCAAGTTTGTAGCTTTATATTACTATTAGAACTCATGTATGTGTCGGATCTAAGATCTTGATGTAACTTTGGTTCATCAAACTACATACAACTCTTAAGTGAGTTGTGCAACTTATCTTAGATCTACACAAGTGTTATGATGGTCAAACCTTGGTTAAGATGATGTAAACCCATCAACGAGTTGTACACTTGAAGCTATACGCATCAAGGATGAGAACCGTGATGAGCATCAAGCACCAAGAACCCACCGGAACACCTTTAGCTACTGTTTTTGGAACTGATCAGACTACCTGGGCTACTGTAAAGTTTATTTTCAATTAGTTTGGTTCAAGTAGATGATTTTCCGTTTAGACCTCATCTTAATCCGAGTTACGGTTTAGGATTTATGGCCTCCCGAAAGTCACTACACCCTATTAACGTTGTACTGAAATTTCTGACATACTCGCACTTAAACCGTCACCACAGTCAAACGATGATGATTTTGGTTCTGGAAATTAGTCAGCCTCTAGGGGACTCATATACGGAGCCATGTCCACTGGTCTTACCCCATTTCAGTTTGTATAGAGGTCGTGCCGACTGAACGAAGTCAGCCTTTGTTTTAAACCCTAGTCTTGACTTAAAACTTACTTTACACTTTTTGTTTAATGATGAATGATGATGGTACTTAAGACCTAATTTACATACTTTTAAACCTATTGGGACGATTTACTGACTTAGTAACTTTTGACTTAGGTTTAGGACCTTTTCGGACAACCATACTTGCTTACTTTTCCCGTGTCAACTTTACTACTACTTATCACTGTGAGTTATAGCATCCCTTTTTACTTTAACTATTTTGGGAACTGAGAATACATTCGCATTTTACATTTTACATACTAGGCACGAGTACTTAAACTTTATATATGTGTGGGTTATACAACGGCATAAACTTTCCCCTTAGCTCGGTAACGTTTAGTCATTGGTCTTTGAACCGGTAGACGCGAATCTTAGATATGGCTCCATAGGGTTTGACATCCCCACTCGGGCTAGTAGCGCTAGCATTCAACGGGTGTTTAATTCTTCGTAAACATACGCACTCGCCAAGTGTACTTTTAGGGGGTGATAAACGTTAAGTTAGTTACCAAGTGCCCACGGTTAAACATATACTTTTCATACTGTTTTGAAACGCTGTTGAAGCACTGAAATCTCGTGGCCTACTTTACATTACTGTTATACTAAATCTATAGCTCACCAACCTTTGTGTTGACGTTTTTAAGCATGTTTTTCTCAGGTGCTTAAGGTTTGCTTGCTTCTGCTGTACTAGTCATGCTTTGTAGACACCCGCTGCACTTGGTAGAGTTGTCACCGCATGAAACGTTTTATTTGCATTCAAACTATGTTACCTTTTGAAACAATGATTTGTAACGACCATTGGGTCACGTACTATTACTAATTGCTTATGTTCATTGAAGCATACTTTTGTTGTAAGACATTGATGTTGGTTAAGACATTACCATTATTCATGAATGCAAACTTCTTTTGAAACCGCATATAGTAATTGACCTTGTAATGATCCTGTTGTTGATGATTCGTACATGATGGTTTTGTAAGGGGCATCACACTCAGTCCCAAAAATATATATTGCAAAAGCATTTAAAAAGGGAGCAAATGAAACTCACAATACGATATTTTGTAGTAAAAATATGCATACGACGATACTGAACAATGCAAGTTTGGCCTCGGATTCACGAACCTATATCATTTATATATTTATCAACACATAAAAAGGTAATCGAAAAAACTTATATATCATTAGTGATTTAATTGTTATATTAATTACGTGTTTCATTAATAACCTAATTAATTACATTTATTAATATTTATTATAAAAGTATTAATATAATTATGTTATATTTAGTAAATATATTTTTCTTACATATATAATATTTATTTAGTACATTAATAATAATAATAATCCTAATAGTGATAATGAAAATAATAATTTTGATAGTAATAATAGCCATTTTGTTTGTAGCAATAATAATACTGTAATCATAATAATATTAATGATAATAATGCTGATAATAAAAATAATGTAAATAAAATTATATAAAAGTCATTTTAATAATAATAATGATAATAATAATACTAATAATAATAATAAATTTACTACTAATGATAATAATGATAATAATAATAATAAGAGTAATAAGTAAACTACCTCAAACAAGTAGTCCGGAAAAAAATGCCCAAGTCCGGGTTTGAACCCGCGACCTCCCGCTAACCCAATAATATCCTTAACCGTTCCTCTGTTGCTTACTTTCTTCTTAATAAATTGACCAGAGTAATAACAATCCTAATCACTATCATCTTTTAATTACCATTCTTATTATTATCATCATCAACATCGTCATTCATCATCAAACATCATCCTTATCACCATGATCAACAATATCATTTTCAATCGTCATCAACTTCCTCGCGTCATCATAAACGTATCATATCAATTTATTGCTATAGTAATATTGATAGTCCAACTAAAACTAAAATGAGCCCATGGGTACTCCGGCCCAACAGGCCCAATACCAAGGAGTCTAGTAACTAACAATTTTGAGACGTTTTCATTATACAACCCGGTTCTATTTGCATGTGGAATTGAGATCTTTGGTGATCCATCACCATCATTCTCGTACTGTATCATTATGTCATCACACATGTATTGATTTGGTAATCATACACATTCGTATTATCACCTTAATGTATATCATTTATATAGAATCACCATTCTTATAATCGAACACTATCATCATCTACTCAACCCATCGACATGATATATCCTTATCATACCATTTCTGTTTCATCATCACTATCATCGACTTAAGCATCACAACCATCAACTTATTACTGTAATATTATCGTTATGGGCATTATCATGTATAATACCCATTATTATTCGGCCCAAACAGCAAAACTGATGCATACAGTCTAACTATCCTAAGCCCAACATAACTACTTGGATCACAACCCAAAAATAGAAGCTGACAAGTAACGGCCCAAATAAATTGGATGACTAGTTCTGCAAACTAAATAAGTCGACAGGTGAAGCTTCCCGTTCATATCGATTATAAACGTCACGTACTTATTGGTGTCATTGCGAGGTATTGACCTCTATATGTGACATTTTTCAAAATCTGCATACGTTTTTATGATACAAACCATAACCTTTATTATAACCAAAGGCTTAAACAACATAATAATGATTATCGTTTAGCGATAATCTTAGTCTTACAAACTTTACATTTGATAATAACAATACTATTTCCAACATATTTCACATTACAAATCTTTCGATATGCAGTTTTATTTTTGACACAAATATGCATACTCCAAATCTTGCTTAAATTCAGCATAATGTAGCGGAAGCATTTATTTATCACCTGAGAATAAACATGCTTAAAACGTCAACATAAAGTTGGTGAGATATAGGTTTAATGCTACCAGCGTTATAAATATAGACCACAAGATTTCATATACACAAACGTTTTAATAAAAATATTCTAAGTGGTTGAGCACTTGGTAACCATACTTAACATTTAATCAACGTCGCATATTTCCTTTATTATGAAATCTCACTACACTGTACCAAATGTAGTCACCGAAACGAAGTACTGTGCAACCATTGAATACTGGTCGTCCAGTCCGGTTGGGGTTGTCAGGCCTGATAGATCTATCAACAGGATTCGCGTTTACAATACCGCATGTAAATAGTAGTTACCAAGCTACAGGGAAGTATGCCAGTGGTACAACTCAATGTAGAATATATATTTTTAATCACTTGTGTCCATAACGTAAGTCATAAAATGCATGTATTCTCATCTCGAAATATTTAGAGTTTAAAAGTGGGACTATATACTCACTTTTGCCTTAAAGATATTTAACACGACTTGGTCTCCGATAGATATCATGAACCTAACCATATATATATATAATATATCAACATATTTTCTTTTCAAATAATCGTTACATATATACTTATAATACTTTTAATATCTATTAGTCCGTAGTTAGCAGTCCGATGTTAGTGGTCTACAATTATTTGCTCAATAAAATAAATAAAGACCCCATCGTATTCGTGTTGATCGAAATTAATCTCGACCCATGGTACCGTGTTATCAAATGACATGTTGCGTACATAAAGTACCGTGTTGTCAAATGACGTGTTGCGTACAATCATGAAGTCTTATAATTAATCTTCTCGTGTTGTTTACGGGTAGTCCTGAAATATGTAAAATCAAATCATGAATAAAAATATATAAAATATCATGTTAATTAGCCAAGATATGATTAGTTTGGTTTTAGGAAAAATATTTTCGTAGCTAAACTAGCTTCGGATACCCGATTTTGTTTTAGTCGTAGTTTCTTCAATACAACTCCGTTTTTGTTGATTCAACTTGCCACTTCCTTGGATCGAGTCATTTTTTATGAATATGAACTGTAAATACCTTGGTTTACATTCTAAATCATAGGTTATAGGTCAAACTTGGGTGAATCTTATGAAAGTGATCATTTCCATCATAAAAACAACATCTAGATGATCATTTTTATAAAAATACTTACACCTTGAGTTATACCATGAGATTTTTATATATTAACATATTCATAAGAAATATCATTTTTCCAGAATATAAACTTCCAATTCATAGTTTAAGATGGTTTTTAATTATCCAACCCAAAACAGCCCCCGGTTGCACTCCGACAACGTAGATTCAGTTTTAAGGTGTTCTTTGTAAAATCAAGTTGTATCTTGTTAAGTTAGCATATCATTATAATATATTACAGGTCTTGAAGTGTTTTAAAAGTCAAGTTAGATGGATCTATTTAGTTTGCGAACAAGTTTGAAATCATTCAAACTATGTTCTTTTTGTTATATATATTCGTAGTAAGATAGTTATATATAAATTGAACAAGATGATGAACCAAGGTTATACCTTTAATATGATGAAGAAATTTACTGAATAAACAAGATATGAACTTGTTCTTGATGACTTGAAAGATTAAGAAGTGAAATCATGAAAAGAAACAAAGGTTATAAGTAAGTTATATCTTGATTTAAGATAATTAACTTACATGAATTGAATCAAAGTTTAAACATAGTTTTACCTTGATTATGAAGCTAGCAACTTATGAAGACCTTGAAGAACACTTGAAGGTTGAAGATAAGAGAGTTTAGAAGATAATCTAGCTTGAAAGAAAGTTGATATGAAGTGTATGTATGTATATGTATTTCGTGAATATGCATAGATATATAAAGATTTTATGTTTTGATTTCTAGCTCATAAGTCTTCCTAGATGTTAACACTTGATCCCACATGTTGTTGACTAACAAAGGCTACTAAGAGCAGATAATTGAGGTCTAATATTAGGTATTTATCAATACTAAATACATCTAGAAGCTGCGTACAATACGGTTACATATACCCTAGGTATACGTGTAGAAATCTTGAGGAAACGGAATGAGAATTCAAATATAACGATATCTTGTGAATATACTTATATTGTTTTATGTATTTAAGAGCTTTTAAAGTAATTAAATACGTATTTATACGATACTTGTATAAGCATTATAGGTTATAGGTATATATGTCAAAGAACGTTACGTATAGTTACCGTTTTGAAAACTTAAGTTAGTAATCTCAAAGTATACTAATAACTCATTGCTATTAGTACACAATGAGATGTTAAACCCTCCTTAGATCATGTTAAATATATATAAATACCTATATGTACACAATCGTATAATTATCGTATGTTATATAGTTCGTGATATCATCGGTCAAATTGGACGGTCAAGCGTTGTGTAAAACCCTTTTTCAAAACACAAGACTCAACAATTTGGATTACTTATCATGTTGGTAATGTTTAATTTATGTAAATATTAACCTCATATGTATAAAACGATCGAAAAAATCCGGGTCATTACAGTACCTACCAGTTAAATAAATTTCGTCCCGAAATTTTAAAGTTGTACCTATTTTGCGTTCTCGGGAAACAAATGTGGGTACTTTTGTTTCATCTGATCCTCTAATTCCCAAGTAAACTCGGGACCCCTTCGAGCATTCCAACGAACCTTAACGATTGGTATGTTGCTCTGCTTGAGCTGTTTAACTTCACGGTCCATGATTTCGACTAGTTCTTCTATGAATTGTAGTTTCTCGTCGACTTGGATTTCTTCAAGAGGAATGGTGAGGTCTTCCTTTGCAAGACACTTCTTAAGGTTTGAAATGTGAAACGTATTATGTACTCCAGCTAGTTGTTGTGGTAACTCGAGTCGATAAGCTACCGGTCCAATGCTTTCGATGATCTTGAACGGGCCTACATACCTTGGGTTTAGTTTACCCCTTTTGCCGAAACGTATTACACCTTTCCAAGGTGACACCTTTAGCATAACCATATCATCGATCTGAAACTCTAATGGTTTCCTTCGGACATCGGCGTAGCTCTTTTGGCGACTACGGGCTGTTTTCAATTTCTCCTTGATTTGTACTATCTTCTCTGTAGTTTCGTGTATGATCTCGGGACCAATTAAAAATCGATCTCCTACTTCATTCCAATAGATAGGGGATCTATACTTCCTTCCATACAGTGCTTCGAATGGTGCAGCTTTAATGCTCGCATGATACTATTATTATACGAGAATTCTGCTAATGGTAGATATTTATCCCATCCGTTTCCAAAATCGATCACACATGCCCTGAGCATGTCTTCAAGAGTCTGAATTGTTCTTTCACTCTGTCCGTCAGTTTGCGGATGATATGCGGTGCTCATATCCAAACGAGTTCCCAGGGCCTCATGTAGTGATTGCTAGAACTTTGATGTAAATCTACTATCACGATCGGATATAATGGAAATAGGTATTTCATGCCTTGAAACAATTTCCTTTATGTATAATCGTAATAGTTTCTCCATTCTATCCATTTCTTTTATAGGCAAGAAATGTGCAGATTTGGTGAGACGATCAACTATTATCCAAATGGTGTCATAACCCCATGCAGTCTTGGATAACTTCGAGATAAAATCCATGGTAATACCGTCCCACTTCCATTCTGGGATTTCTGGTTGTTGAAGTAACCCTGACGGCTTCTGGTGTTCTGCTTTGACTTTGGAACAAGTTAAACATTCCCCGACATATGTTGCAACATCTGTCTTTAAATTAGGCCACTAATAATGCGTCTTAAGATCTTGATACATCTTTCCAACTCCAGGATGTATCGAGTATCTTGTCTTATGTGCCTCGTTCAATATCAACTTCCTTAATCCACCCAACTTTGGTACCCAAATACATTTTGCAAAATATAGAATTCCATCTTTCCGTATAACGAGTTGCTTCTCATACGTCTTCATTATTTCATTTCCTATGTTTTCTTTAGTAAGAGCTTCTCGTTGAGCCTCTTTGATTTGTGAGTTGAGATTCATGCGAATTTTTATGTTCATCGCTCGTACTCGAATTGGCTCTCGTTCCTTTCTGCTTAGAGCGTCAAATTCGCTTTCCCGGGATGATAGCGAATCTCACAATCATAGTCGTTTATCAGCTCGACCCACCTACGTTGCCTCATGTTTAGCTGTTTTTGATCGAAAATATGTTGAAGGCTTTTATGATCGGTAAACACAGTGCATTTAACCCCATATAAGTAGTGTCTCCATATCTTCAATGCAAACACTACTGCTCCCAGTTCTAGATCATGCGTCGTATAATTTCGCTCGTGAATCTTCAATTGTCGGGATGCGTATGCAATAACTTTCTTTCATTGTATAAGGACGCAACCAAAACCTTGTCGCGAAGCATCACAATATATCTCAAAATCATCGTTCCCTTCAGGTAACGATAAAATAGGCGCCGTAGTCAACTTCTTCTTCAGTAATTGAAATGCACTCTCCTGCTCAGAAGTCCATTTGTACTTCTTCCCTTTTTGCGTTAACGCTGTTAATCGTTTAGCTATTCGGGAAAAATCTTGAATAAACCTTCTATAATAACCGGCTAAACCCAAAAATTGATGTATTTGTGTTGGTGTCTTAGGAGTCTCCCATTTTTCAATGGCCTCAATTTTAGCTGGATCCACCTGAATTCCTTTACTACTAACAACGTGGCCAAGAAATTGCACTTCTTTCAACCAAAATGCACACTTAGAAAATTTGGCGTATAACTGTTCTTTTCTTAACAATTCTAATACCAACCTTAAATGTTTCTCATGCTCTTGCTCATTTTTGAAATAGATGAGAATATCGTCAATGAAAACGATAACAAACTTATCTAAAAAACTCGATTCATGAGGTCCATGAATACAGCTGGCGCATTCGTCAATCCAAACGGCATGACCAAAAATTCATAATGACCGTAGCGTGTCCGAAAAGCAGTTTTTGGAATATCTTCTTCTTTGACGCGTAGTTGATGATAGCCCGAACTTAGGTCGATTTTCGAGTAAACACATGATCCTTGCAGTTGATCAAATAAGTCGTCAATTCTCGGTAGTAGATACTGATTCTTGATAGTTAACTTATTTAATTCACAGTAATCTATACACATTCGGAAGGATCCATCTTTCTTCTTGACAAATAAAATCGGAGCTCCCCACGGTGAAGTGCTCGGTCGAATGAAACCACGGTCCAGTAATTCTTGTAACTGGCTTTGTAACTCTTTCATCTCAGATGGTGCAAGTCTGTATGGAGCACGAGCCACTGGTGCAGCTCCTGGTATTAGATCTATTTGAAATTCTACAGATCTAAATGGAGGTAATCCTGGCAACTCTTTCGGAAAGACTTCAGGAAAATCTTTTGCTACAGGCACGTCGTTGATGCTCTTCTCTTTTTTCTTCGTTTCGACTTTATTAACATGTGCTAAGATAGCATAGCACCCTTTCTTCAAGCACTTTTGGTCTTTCAAACAGCTAATGAGTTTTAGCTTTGAGTTACTCTTCTCTCTATAAATCATTACTGGCGTTTTATCCTTACGAGGAATGCGAATTGCCTTCTTAGCACACACAACTTAAGCTCCTATTTTGGACATCCAGTCCATAGCGACTATTACATCAAAACTTCCTAATTCTACGGGTATCAAATCAATTTTAAACGTTTCTCCGGCTAAATTTATTTTACAATCACGGCAAATTTTATCGGCTTTAATTAGTTTACCATTAGCATCTAGAGGTAATGATGAACAATTCAATTTAGCGTAAAAGTCTCTACACATATAACTTCTATCGGCACCACTATCAAATATAATAGATGCTGATAAGTTATTAATGGTAAACGTACCCGTAACAAGCTCCGGGTCTTCATACGCCTCTCTAGCATTAATAATAAATGCTCTTCTACGTGCAGATCCGTTATTCTTCTCTGGATTCGGGCACTGGCTCTTATAATGACCCTGTTTCCCACACCCATAACAAGTAACAGTGTCCAGGGCAGTTCTATTTGCATTGGTGGCAGGAGTCTTGGTGCCATTTGTATTTGTAACAGGAACCCTACAATCTTCAGTAAGATGACCCCTTCGATTACAATTGTTGCACACCACATTACAATAACCAGAGTGATGTTTGTGACATCTGTTACATAAAGGATTTCGTCCTTTGTAACCTGAGCTTGAACCACTACCCGCACCTTGCGTGGTTTCTTGTTTCTTAAGAGATTGATGTTGATGACCTCAATCACGGTTTCCATCCCACTTTCTTTTATTATACGATACCTTGGCATCGGTATTTGTTGTGTAATTATCCAGGATGATCTGATCCATTAGCTCGTTTGCCATGGTGATAGCTTCATGAATTGTCTTGGGTTTGGATGCTGTAATATTTGCCTTAACATTTTTAGGCAAATCATCTTTGTACAATTCTATCTTCCGTTCTTCGGTTGGTACCAATTCGGGACATAGAAAAGCTAATTCCATGAATCACTAATTGTAGTTGGTGAGTTCAGTACCAACAAATTTCAGGCTTCGTAATTCAGCTTCCAACTTCCTAACCTCGTTCCTTGGACAATACTCGTTGATTAGCATTGTTTTGAATTCTTCCCATGGAGTATCATAAGCTACATCTCCTCCTACGGCCTTCACATAGTTTTTCCACCACGTGAGTGCACTATCTTGTAAGGTGCACGATGCATACTTGGTCATGTCCTTCTCAATACAACCACTAATTTTAAACACAGACTCAATCTTTTCTATCCACCAGGTTAAACCGACCGGTCCTTCTGTTCCACTGAATGATGAGGGCTTGCAACCTTGAAAAGTTTTGTAGGTTCATCCCACACGAGGATTTGGATTAACTGTAGCAGCTCTTGCAGCCTCGACCCATAACATTCTGTCATTCACTCACTGATTGATGAGTTCCTCGATTTCTTATTCCATCATTCGGTTCAATCGCGCCATATTCTTCAATAAAAATGAAAAAAATAATTATTCACATGGAATATTATAGATGTAGTGTGTATTTACAGTACATCGTAGCTTATTAATAATATGAACCAGTTATTATTATAAAAGCCTTTTCTTCTTATTAGCATTTTATAATTATATCTAGGGTAGTACCTACACGTTAAAGTTCATACTTAATAGCTTAGTACGGAAATTAATTACTACCATCCAAATAATACTCCACCATGGAAAATTATTTCATTTCACACTTCACTATTTTACATATGCTTATCTTACATCAAACATTAAGCAAACCACACTAGTAATATTATACAAAACGTTATATGATCACATGGTTTAAAACAACAGCGCATCATTTATCCCAAAACTTTTGTGTTCAAAAAAAATCGCTTAACGCTTATCCTGGCTGTCTCCCAGCGTTTTGGCTGAGGGGCCGAAGAACTGAATGCCGGGATAGAACTAATAGGAATAGCTGGAATAGGGGTGGTAGTATTTGGTGGAGTTAGTGCCACAACATCCTCACTAAACTCGGGATTTAGATTTTTCAATTCAGTAGCCTTTCGTTTCTTTCCTCGTTCGAACTTGTCTTTCGTAATTTCCTGTATTTCTTCCTCCTCGGGATCACTTTCCAGTTCCTCTTCAATTGGTTCATCCAGAAATTGTGAGTCTTCCCCAAAGGTGTCGTTTTCATCGTCGAATAGGTTAATGACTGGAACACTATCTGGGAATTCTGGTTCGGAGTCACTGAATGTGATAACAAATTTTGAACCAGACATCTATCACACAACAACTAGCACGTTAGTACCACATAATATTTACATATTACTTTTTAACCAACAATGATAAGCCTTAATTTTTGAAATCAGTCACGGTCAAAGTCCAGACTCACTCATGCATCAAAAACTAGTTTAGACACGTTTTATGCAAAAATCTGGTTCGTTAAGACCACTGCTCTGATACCAACTGAAGCGTCCCATTCAAATCGATTATAAACGTCACGTACTTATTGGTGTCATTGCGAGGTATTAACCTCTATATATGACATTTTTCAAAATCTGCATACGTTTTTATGATACAAATCATAACCTTTATTATAAACAAAGGCTTAAACAACATAATAATGATTATCGTTTAACGATAATCTTAGTCTTACAAACTTTATATTTGATAATAACAATACAATTTTCAACATATTTCACATTACAAATCTTCCGATATGCAGTTTTATTTTTTACACAAATATGCATACTCCAAATCTTGCTTAAATTCAGCATAATGCAGCGGAAGCTTTTAATTATCACCTGAGAATAAACATGATTAAAACGTCAACATAAAGTTGGTGAGATATAGGTTTAATGCTAGCAGCGTTATAAATATAGACTACAAGATTTCATATACACAAACGTTTTAATAAAAATATTCTAAGTGGTTGAGCACTTGGTAACCATACTTAACATTTAATCAACGTCGCATATTAACTTTATTATGAAATCTCACTACACTGTACCAAATGTAGTCACTGAAACGAAGTACTGTGCAACCATTGAATATTGGTCTTCCAGTCCGGTTGGGGTTGTCAGGCCCGATAGATCTATCAACAGGATTCGCGTTTACAATACCGCATGTAAATAGTAGTTACCAAGCTACAGGGAAGTATGCCAGTGGTACAACTCAACGTAGAATATATATTTTTAATCACTTGTGTCCATAACGTAAATCATAAAATGCATGTATTCTCATCCCGAAATATTTAGAGTTTAAAAGTGGGACTATATACTCACTTTTGCCTTGAAGATGTTTAACACGACTTGGTCTCCGATAGATATCACGAACCTAACCATATATATAATATATCAACATATTTTCTTTTCAAATAATCGTTACATATATACTTATAATACTTTTAATATTTATTAGTCCGTAGTTAGCAGTCCGATGTTAGTGGTCCACAATTAGTTGCTCAATAAAATAAATAAAGACCCCATCGTATTCGTATTGATCGGAATTAATCTTGACCCATGGTACCGTGTTGTCAAATGACGTGTTGCGTATATAAAGTATCGTGTTGTCAAATGACGTGTTGCGTACAATCATGAGGTCTTATAATTAATCTTCTCGTGTTGTTTACGGGTGGTCCTGAAATATGTAAAATCAAATCATGAGTAAATATATATAAAATATCATGTTAATTAGCCAAGATATGATTAGTTTGGTTTTAGTCAAAATATTTTCGTAGCTAAACTAGCTTCGGATACCCGATTTTGTTTTAGTCGTAGTTTCTTTAATACAACTCCGTTTTTGTTGATTCAACTTGCCACTTCCTTGCATCGAGTCATTATTTATGAATATGAACTGTAAATACCTTGGTTTACATTCAAAATCACATGTTACAGGTCAAACTTGGGTGAATCTTATGAAAGTGATCATTTCAATCATAAAAACAACATCTAGATGATCATTTTTATAAAAATACTTACACCTTGAGTTATACCATGAGATTTTTATATATTAACATATTCATAAGAAATATCATTTTTCCAGAATATAAACTTCCAATTCATAGTTTAAGATGGTTTTTAATTATCCAACCCAAAACAGCCCTCGGTTGCACTCCGACAACGTAGATTCAGTTTTAAGGTGTTCTTTGTAAAATCAAGTTGTATCTTGTTAAGTTAGCATATCATTATGATATATTACAGGTCTTGAAGTGTTTTAAAAGTCAAGTTAGATGGATCTATTTAGTTTGCGAACAAGTTTGAAATCATTCAAACTATGTCCTTGTTGTTATATATATTCGTAGTAAGATAGTTATATATAGATTGAACAAGATGATGAACCAAGGTTATACCTCAAGTATGATGAAGAAAGTTACTGAATAAACAAGATATGAACTTATTCTTGATGACTTGAAAGATTAAGAAGTGAAATCATGAAAAGAAACAAAGGTTGTAAGTAAGTTATATCTTGATTTAAGATAATTAACTTACATGAACTGAATCAAACTTTAAACATAGTTTTACCTTGATTATGAAGCTAGAAACTTATGAAGACCTTGAAGAATACTTGAAGGTTTAAGATAAGAGAGTTTAGAAGATAATCTAGCTTGAAAGAAAGTTGATATGAAGTGTATGTATGTGTATGTATTTCGTGAATATGCATAGGTATATAAAGATTTTATGTTTTGATTTCTAGCTCATAAGTCTTCCTATATGTTAACACTTTATCTCACATGTTGTTGACTAAGAAAGGCTGCTAAGAGCAGATAATTGAGGTCTAATATTTGGTATTTATCAATAGTAAATACATCTAGAAGCTGCGTACAATACGATTACATATACCCTAGGTATACGTGTAGAAATCTTGAGGAAACGGAACGAGAATTCAAATATAACTATCTTTTGTGAATATACTTATATTGTTTTATGTATTTAAGCCCTTTAAAAGTAATTAAATACATATTTATACAATACTTGTATAAGCATTATAGGTTATAGGTATATATGTCAAAGAACGTTACGTATAGTTACCGTTTTGAAAAATTAAATTAGTAATCTCAAAGTATACTTATAACTCATTGCTATTAGTACACAATGAGATGTTAAACCATCCTTAGATCATGTTAAATATGTATAAATATGTATATGTACACAATTGCATAATTATCGTATGTTATATAGTTCGTGATATCATCGGTCAAATTGGACGGTCAAGCGTTGTGTAAAACCCTTTTTCAAAACAAAAGACTCAACAATTTGGATTGCTTATCATGTTGGTAATGTTTAATTTATGTAAATATTAACCTCATATGTATAAAATGATCGGAAAAATCCGGGTCGTTACAACAGGAAAGTAAAGGGTGGGGTTCGTCTGGGACAAATCACACGCATCATCAACCATCACTACCTTTCCATTTAACTTATTACCACCAATCATATAATAATCATCTTTTAATATCATTATTATTTCCCCATCGTTGTAAAACTAATAGATATAAAATAGATATAGAATCGCGAAGTAGTAACAGCAAATGAAAAAAGATAGTTACAGTGTAAATAATGAAGCAAGCCAGACAGCAGATTTGGGTGTTTGGTGGTTGTTGTTCAAGAAAGTGAGGGTTCATGATGGTCATGGTGGTTTATGGTGGTTTGATGGTGGGTTTGTTAGTTCACGGTGGTGATAGTTATGAGCTGAAACAGAAACATATTTGCAGTAGTAAAAATTGAAATTTCAGGTTTTAGTGATGTATTTGGTGATCGAGCAAGAAGGTGGTTCTCGTGTTTTGTTGTGGGTTTAGTGCTTGATGAACCTGAAAGAAACATAAAATAGTACGTATGGTGGAGTGGTGGTGATAGGGTCTCGGTTATAACAAGAAAATGGGTTTGATGATGATGGTAGTTCAAAAGTGATGGTTTGGTGATGGAAAGTTGTCGTTGGTGATGATGAAGACCGAAGGTTGTGAAGTTTCGGTAAATATGGAGTTGTTCAAAGGTGATGATTAGTGGTGTGTGCTGATAAGGTGTTCATGGTGGTTGTTCAAAGGTTTGGTGATGATGATGGGGTTTTAAGTGGTAAGGTGGAGTGGTGGTTAACGACGGTTGTAAAAGGTAATTGTGGTTGAAGGTCAATTGTAATTGTTTGATTTATATAACCAAAAATTTCATGATACCGTTTGTAAGTAAGTTGCAAGAATGTCTGAATTTTGAATAACAACCCCAAAGCAGTTTGTTATCTTTTGTTTTTGTATGTTAAGTTTAGAATTAATCTGCCCACTTTGTAATAGACATGGTGGATCATGCTTTTGGTTTATCTAAAGAGGCTTTAGAATTGTAGGGGCAGAATCTTTAAATGGGAAAAGTAGTAATGTAATTAGTTGTTGTTTAGTTTGATGATCAAAGATGTTGAGATTGTGTGATTGTATTCATCAGAAGAAAAGAAATAATAGGTTGATGGTTGAAAAGTGATGAATGCAACACCTGCCTAACTCATTTATGTATACATACAACACAATAATACTTTAAATTTATTTAAAATTGCACACTAGGGAAAGCCATGTGCGGAAAGGAAATAAAAAGAAACAAATTGTCTCCTATCTTTTCCTATTTATTATTTCTCTCGTGAATGTTGATTGTTTATTCTACCGACAGTTTTCAAGGACTATTATTTCGTACACCGTTGTTAAATCAGTGGCAGATAAAAGTGTTTAGAAAATTCCCATATTTTTAAATTAATTTTATTTATTTATTTTGGTCATTATGGTATAAAATTTGATCATTAACTTATTAAATAAAAATTACATCAACTGTCCCTCTCAATTCTGGGTAAAATATAAAAATTTCTAAAATTTAACAAACAGCTCCTAAATACATTTTTAATAAGTCTATAATTTATAGAACTCATTTTCGGATCATTGTTTATTTTAAATCATATCAGTTCATATTTTACTTGTTTAATATCCATCGAATGAAAATTGAGTGCTACTATCGTTTTCCAAATAAATTCGAAACTATATATATATATATATATATATATATATATATATATATATATATATATATATATATATATATATATATATATATATATATATATTCAATACACTTTATATAGATACTTCTTAAATAATAATCATTATAATATCCTATTTTTATTTTACTTTACATAAATAAATTTTAGTAACAACAATATACAATATTTAAAATTATATTTCCAATTATTATTTATATATACACATATCAAGTTACAATTAATTGTTCGTGAATCGTCGAGAGCAGTCAAAGGGTAATTGAATATATGCAACAGTTCAAAAAAATTTTGAGACTCAACATTACAGACTTTGCTTATCGTGTCGAATTCATATGAAGATTAAGTTTAAATTTGGTCGGAAATTTTCGGGTCGTCACAGACAAGTCCTGATCACAACCTAGGTTGGTCAATCCTTCAGATGATAGCATACAAATCTATCAGACTCACAAGTTCAGCATAATAAAAGTAACCGTACTAATTTAACATAACTACACTAACCCAAACTTCTATCATGGCAACATACAGATTAATTAAGCTATCATGGTAATATCGGAATGCATTATTAAATATAAAAGGTAAGAACACATGTTTAATACAAAAGACAAGCGTTTCGGATAAACACCTAAAAAGCCTGAAGAAATCTGCCCGAGATCGCAGGGACTCGCCGGGATATCCTCCAAAAAATAAAAGCTAATCTAGCTACTACTAAAAACTAACTAAAACTTGAAAATATAAAATGAATTGTAAATTGAGTGTGTCTTGAAATGGATGGCGAGAGCCCTTTAAATAGACTTGATTTTTTTCTTCAAACGGCTGGCAGACCGTTTGGCAAGCCGTTTGGCAAGGCGTTTGCAGGTGCTGTTTGCCAGACCAGGCCGTTTGGTGAGGCCGTTTGCTAAGGCCATTTGCTGAGGGCGTGTGACAGGCCATTTGCAAGCCATACAAGCCATTTGGTAGGCCGTTTGCTTGCCTGGTCAGCTAAAATTCACTGGATCATAACTTGATTTGTTGTCTTCCACCATTTTCGCTCTAGATTCTTCGTTTTAGCTCCGTTTTGCTTGATTCTTTTTGCATCGCCTTCGTAATTACTTAATCTATAAAATCAACTGACAAAGTGATTATTTTTGAAATAAAGTTTGGAACTTTATGGATTATAGGGCCCAATATCGGGGGTAAAAACGTGACTTTTTGGCTGATATCATAGGGCCAGGGGTAAATGTGACTATTCGTATCGACCAAAAAATTGGTATAACAATTCATTTTAGGAAGACAACACTTGCTAAAGCTTTACTTGAATTCTGATATGTCAAACTCATAATATGTAATTGAATTTTGAATAAAAACAGTTGTTCTTTAGTGAACGAATACATATACCTTGTGGATCTATAGTTACTGGTTATTGAATTAGAATTTGAAGAATGTACAATGTGAGATATTAATGTGAGATATAAATATTTCTCGGGTATTACCTACCCGTTAAAATATTTTCACAATTAACAGTTTGTACAAAAGAGAAGATATACGTTTATATATGTATTCTTCAGATATAATATAGATTTAATGAGTTATAAAACTCATTTGATTTGTGGTTGAAACGAGAATAAATAATCTCCAAAACCTTAGAGATTTCATAATTGTCACGAAATATTTCGCTAATGAAGTTATGAATCAATACTTCATCGTTCATTGTTATTGATATACCTCGGTATATGATGTTGATGCTCGTGAAATCCTTGTGAAATTCACAAGGCATGAATAATTGTGACGCCCCGTACTAAATCATCATGTACGGACCATCATCAACAGGATCATTACAAGGTTAAGTACTATATGCGTTTTCAAAACAGAGTTTGCATTCATTAATAAAAGTGACGTCATAACATACGTCAATTGTTTTACAAATCAAAAGTATGCTTCACTAAGTAGAAGCATTTAATAAGTGTACGTGACCATAATGGTCGTTACATAACATAAGTTCATAAGTAAAAAGTTTGAATGCAAGATAAGTAGTCATGCGAATACAACTCTAGGCAGCGGGTTCTACAGCAAAACAAGTATGATAGCGGAAGCGACCTCAAGCACCTGAGAAAATACATGCTTAAAAAGGTCAACACAAAGGTTGGTGAGCTATAGTTTA
The DNA here is from genome assembly GCF_046630445.1 of Rutidosis leptorrhynchoides. Taxonomy (NCBI): domain Eukaryota; kingdom Viridiplantae; phylum Streptophyta; class Magnoliopsida; order Asterales; family Asteraceae; genus Rutidosis; species Rutidosis leptorrhynchoides. Next base: position 293,555,748 of record NC_092336.1, read on the forward strand.
AGTATAACAGTAATGTAAGTAGGCCACGAGATTTCAGTGCTACAACGAGCGTTTCAAAAGTATGTAAAAGTATATGCTTAACCGTGGGCACCCGGTAACTAACTTAACGTTTAATGTACCCCCTTAAAGTGCACTTGGCAATTGCGTATAACCTCGAAGTATTAAACACTCGTTAAATGCTAGCGCGACTAGCCCGAGTGGGGATGTCAAACCCTATGGATCCATATCTAAGATTCGCGTTCACGGTTCAAAAAACCAATGATTAAACGTTACCGAGCTAAAGGGAATGTTTCTGCCGTTATATAACCCACACATATATAAAGTTTAAGTACTCGTGCCTAGTATGTAAAACATAAAATCCGCATGCATTCTCAGTTCCCAAAATAAGTTAAAGTAAAAAGGGAATGCTATAACTCACAATGATTAGTAGTAACGGTAAGGTAGTAGTCGGAAAGTGGTGTGCAAGTAACGGTCCAAACGTCCTCAACCTAAGTCAAATAGCACTAAGTCAATAAGTCGTCTCAAAAGGTTTACAAGTACGTAATTAAGGTCATAAGGGTCATCATCAATCATCATTAAACAAAAGGTAACAAGTAAGACTCGTTTATGAAAGTCGTTTAAAACAAAGGCTGACTTCGGTCAGTCATCACGGCCTCTACACAAACCGAACAGAGGTGAGGCCAGTGGCTATGGCTCCGTATATGAGTCGCTTAAGTGTGGTTAAATTTACAGAAGTTAACTCGTCTTCGTTTGACCGTGGCAACGGTATAAGTGCGAGTAGGTCTGAAATTTCTGCACAACGTTAAACGGACATAGTGACGATCGGAGGGCCATAAATCCTAAACCGTAACTCGGATGAAGACGAGTCCTAAATGAAAAATTATCTACTCAAAAAGTTCTATCCAAAAATCAAGATGGGATCAGCCCAGACCTACTGGTCTGGTCCAGAAACAGCTGAACAGACCCTGTTGGACAGAAACAGTGGGTTTTGGAGAGTTCCGGTTGTCTCGGTGCTTGATGTTCATCACGGTTCTCATCCTTGATGCGTATAGCTTCAAGTGTACAACTCGTTGATGTGTTAACATCATTTTGACCAAGGTTTGTCCATCATAACTCAAGTGCAAGTGTTGTAAGTGTTTTGATGAACCAAGGTTACATCAAGGCTTAGTTTCAACACTTACATGAACTTTAGAAGTAAAAACAAGTTATAAACTTAAATCAACGACTAGTAAAGTGTATGTAAGCTTTATAGCTTTTGTTTATGACAAATTTTGAAGACCATAAGCTAGATAACTTAGATCTTTCAAAGGTATTTGAAGTTGTAACTAGTAAGTTACACTTCCATGTTCTTGAAACTTATAAGTTAACTTTTAAGATCAAGAGTATTATGAGATCAAGACTAACTAGTAGCACTTGACCAACAAACCAACAACCAAGTAATCTAAGTGCATAAAAGTAAAGAAACAAGTTAATTAAACAAGTAGCTAGTTCAAGTGTTGTTCATACTTTAAAGATTCAACCAAAGTTGATCTTTAAGTAAAGTAAACCTTAAGTTTACTTCCATGACTTGCAAGTATGATTCTAACAACAAAGAACTCATAATCTTTGAAACAAATGAAGTAGAAAACTAAATAAACAAGAAAAATGATTCATGGTTGCTCATACTTTTAAAGATTCAACCAAAGTTGATCTTTAAGTGAAGTAACTTTAAAGTTACTTCAAGAACTACAAGTAATGAGTTTATACAACTATGAACTTTAGTTATTTTGAAACAAAATATGTAGAACATAACTAGAGAGATTATGTTCTTGATGTTCTTGTTAAATGCAAGATATAAATGAAGAATCGAACTAAAGAGTTGATTCTTGAAACATGTAAAAGAAGAAGTAAGTAAGTAAGTAGTAAACACCTACTAGTAATCAATTACAAGTAACAAAAGCTTTAACAAACAAAGTATGATGGTGATGATTCAAGTAGCTAATGCTACGGTTTTGGTTAAGCAAGGAAGAAAGAAAAGTCTTCAAACTTACAAGATTAGAGAGCAAAAGATGGGAAAGAGAGTTGCAAGTTTGAGAGAGTGTTGTGTGTGTGAGAAAATGAGAGAGTTCTAATGAGTTTGAAATAAAAAAAAAGAATCAAAATGCTCCTATTACACTCCATGGCCGACGGCCAGCAGGTGGGTCAAGGGGAGGTTTTGGTTTGTTGGATAATTGCATGTAAAGAGGCTTAAAGTTGGATCTTAGATGGGTGTGCATGGGGATAGTGAGTAACAAGATTCCTAATGAATAAATCTAGCTAGTTAACATGAAACTAATACTTACAAGTTGCAAGGGTTGGGCTAAATGCCCATTAATAAGTGTAGGGTGGGCTTGGAAGCCCAAGTCATGAGTCCATTTCATTAATTAAAGCCCAAGTTCAATAAATCTCTAGTTAAACCAAATAAAGCCCAAGTAATTAATCTATCACCTTAGTTAATTAAAATGATTAATAAAATTAATCATGAATGTAAATAATATCTTAAAATATTATTCGTGCAAGTTCCGGGTGTCACAAAGACGTTTCGGGCATTTAAAGTTCAAGTACGGGCAATCAAAGCAACATGTAAATGTAATAACATACATTCGTTTAATCAAGCGTATTAATAATAATAATTATTAATAAATAACGTTGGAAAAACCAGGGTCCAACACGTTCCAAAATTTCAAATGGACCAATGTACCGCGGGTTTAACTTTCCGCGTTTCCCAAAACGAATCACACCCTTCCAAGGTGCAACCTTCAATATAACAAGATCACCAACGTTGAATTCAAAGTCTTTACGTTTAAGATCAGCATAACTCTTTTGGCGATCACGGGCTACCTTGAGTCTGTTTTGAATCTGAGCAATCTTTTCCGAGGTTTCATGGACTATCTCGGGCCCGGTGAGTTGCACTTCACCTAGCTCGGCCCAACAAAGAGGAGAACGGCACTTGCGGCCATACAACGCTTGAAAAGGTGCAGCTTTAATGCTCGAGTGATAACTGTTGTTGTACGAGAATTCGGCGAGTGGCAAATGCCTTTCCCAGGCCTTTCCAAAATCAATAACACATGCAAGTAGCATGTCCTCCAAGGTTTGAATTGTTCGTTCACTTTGCCCATCAGTCTGAGGGTGATATGCAGTGCTCATGTCGAGACGAGTTCCCATGGCTTCTTGTAGAGAACGCCAAAATCTAGAAGCAAAACGAGGGTCGCGATCGGAGATGATTGATATAGGTATACCGTGTCATGATACGACCTCTTTGATATAAAGTTGAGCAAGCCTCTCCATTGTATCGGTCTCTTTCATTGCTAAGAAGTGTGCAGATTTTGTAAGACGATCAACAATAACCCAAATGGTATCATATCCGCCCACCGTCTTTGGTAGCTTGGTGATAAAGTCCATAGTTATCATCTCCCACTTCCATTGTGGGATTTCCGGTTGTTGAAGTAACCCAGAAGGTTTTTGATGCTCGGCTTTAACTTTTGAGCAAGTCAAACACTTACTAACATAAGATGCAACATCTTTCTTGAGATTGGGCCACCAATACTGTTCTTTAATATCATGATACATCTTGCCCGCTCCGGGATGAATCGAATATCTAGACTTATGAGCTTCATCAAGTATGAGACTCCGTAGATCTCCATAACGTGGTACCCAAATTCTTCCGGCATAACATCGGAGTCCGGATTCCCTAACTTCGAATTTGGAGACGAGGATGTTCAAATACTCATACCGCAAGTGCTTCTCTATGAGAGCCTATTCTTGGGCTGCTCGGATTTGGTTCTGGAGATTGGAATGAATCGTGATGTTCAATGCTAGAACACGAAGAGGTGCCGATCTCTCCTTTCGGCTTAATGCGTCAGCAACAACGTTGGCTTTACCCGGATGATAGAGAAGTTCACACTTGTAATAATTTAGTGTCTCAATCCATCTTCGTTGTCTCATATTCAAATGTTTCTGATCGAATATATGCTGGAGACTCTTGTGATTGGTGAAGATAGTGCATTTAGTCTCATACAGATAGTGCCTCCATAATTTTAGTGCGAAGACAACGGCTCCAAGTTCAAGATCGTGTGTGGTATAGTTTCGTTCGTGGATCTTAAGTTGACGAGAAGCATAGGCGATGACCTTCATGCGTTGCATCAGTACACAACCATAACCAGTTTTCGAGGAGTCGCAGTAAACAACAAAATCGTCATTACCCTCAGGAAGTGATAAGATAGGTGCGGTGGTTAACTTCTGTTTCAAGAATTGAAATGCCTTCTCTTGTTCGTCTCCCCAAACAAATTTCTTTCCTTTGTGAGTGAGTGCGGTTAACGGACGTGAAATCAGAGAGAAACCTTCGATAAACCTTCGGTAGTAACCGGCAAGACCCAAAAATTGGCGGATGTGAGTCGGAGTAGTGGGGGTCTCCCACTTGCTAATCGCTTCTATCTTGGCGGGATTAACTTTGATGCCCTGGTCACTCACAACATGACCCAAAAACTGAACTTCCTTCAACCAGAATTCACACTTAGAAAACTTCGCGTAGAGTTGCTCTCGTCTCAAGAGCTCAAGTACTAATCGGAGATGATGCTCGTGTTCTTCTTCGCTCTTAGAGTAGATGAGGATATCATCAATGAAGACTATAACAAACTTGTCCAAGTACGGCTTGCAAACACGGTTCATAAGGTCCATAAATACAGCAGGTGCATTGGTTAGACCGAATGGCATTACAAGAAACTCATAATGACCATAGCGGGTTCTAAATGCAGTTTTCATCACGTCGCTTTCTTTCACCCTCAACTGGTGATAGCCCGATCGCAAATCGATCTTTGAGTAAACACACGATCCTTGCAGTTGGTTTATAAGATCGTCAATCCGTGGAAGAGGATACCGATTCTTGATTGTTAATTTGTTAAGCTCACGGTAGTCGAGACACATTCGGAAGGATCCATCCTTCTTCTTCACAAACAATACAGGTGCGCCCCACGGCGAAGAACTTGGTTGAATAAACCCTCGATCAAGTAACTCTTGTAGTTGGCTTTGCAATTCTTGCATCTCGGAAGGTGCAAGTCTATAGGGTGCGCGAGCTACAGGTGCAGCTCCTGGCACTAAGTCAATCTGAAACTCTACTGCCCTCGGTGGCGGTAATCCAGGCAGTTCTTCGGGAAAGACATCGGAAAACTCGTTCACAATACGCACATCTTCCACTTTCTTCTCCTCGGTTCCTACGGTTTTCACATGAGCTAGGACAGCAAGGCGTCCCTTTTTCATTATCTTTTGCGCTTTCACGCAACTAATGAGGTTCAGTTGTGAGGTACATCTCTCGCCATAAATGGTTACTGGCTCACCATCTCCTTGGGGTATACGAAGAGCTTTGTCTCCACAAATAATCTCGGCTCTAATCTTAGTCAACCAATCCATACCAATAATAACATCAAAACTTCCCAACTTAATGGGAATCAAGTCTATCTCAAAGTCTACACCGGCTATGTTGATAATAGCCCCTCGGCCAATTTGGTCCACTTTTTCAAGTTTTCCGTTGGCTACCTCGACAAGCATACTTTCCTTTAAGGGAACTAACGACCAATCTAACTTATCACAAAAATGTCTACACACATAGCTCCTATCGGCACCAGTATCGAATAGGACAGAAGCTAAAAGATTGTTGATTTTGAATATACCTGTTACCAAGTCGGGGTTGTCGCGTGCATCTCTTGCATTAACATTGAAGGCTCTAGCACGTGGTGGTCCGCCATCCTTACGCTTGTTAGGACACTCGTTTCTGAAATGGCCCGTCTTTCCACATTCATAACACTTCTTAGGCCCATTGTTGTTGTGGTTTGGCTTCACATTCAAAGTGGTAACCTTGCAATCCTTGCCAACATGTCCAGATCGTTGGCACTTCTCACAGATAACATTGCAATACCCAGTGTGGTGCTTGTAGCACCTATTGCATTGTGGTAAGGTTCCTTTGTAGTTCGGATTAGTGCGGTTGTTGTTGTTGGGGTTGGTGTTGTTGTTGTGCATGTTGTTGTTTTGCCTGAACCCTTCATGTCGTTTTGCCGGGTTTTGATCATAGTTCCTACCCCTGTTGTTGTTGTGGTTATTGTCCCATTTCCTCTTTTCACCACTACCAGTTTCAAACTTAGCCTTCTCCGGCTCGTCCAGGATGATTTGATTCAAGAGAGTATGCGCCATGCGCATTGCTTCGGGAACGCTTGGTGGCTTGGATGAGGTAACATTACCCTTGATGGACTTAGGAAGTCCCGAGAAGTATTTCTCCAAACGCTTAAATTCGGGGGTGACCATGGTTGGACACATAAGAGCCAATTCCAAAAACCTACGGTTGTAGCTGTTAAGGTCATTCCCTACGGTTTTTAATTGCATAAATTCGATTTCCATCTTTTGAATCTCGGTTCTCGGACAGTATTCCTCGATCATAGCACATTTAAATTCTTCCCAAGGCGTAGCATACGCCTCATCAATTCCTTGCGCTTGGGCCATGGTATTCCACCATGTAAGCGCGCCATCAGAAAGTGTGCAAGATGCAAATTTCGTTTTGTTAGCCTCAGAACAATTGCTAACCCTGAATACCGATTCCAACTTTTCGAACCATCTGGTGAGACCGACGGGTCCCTCAGTGCCACTGAAGTAGTGTGGCTTGCAGCTTTGAAATTCCTTGTAAGTACACCCATCTCGGACGACAGGTGGATTGACAGGCGGTGGTGGTGGAGCTTGGGGTTGTCTTTCAGCTAGTGCAGCAGCGACTCGCTCGTTAATCATTTCCTCAATTTGTGCCGCGGTGGGGGTAGATCTCCCGTTGGCCATGATGTTCTATACAAACATTTTGACTCAAGTCAAAATCCATTATGCAAATAATAATAGTACATTATATAACAACCAACATGAAAACAGCACAACACATGTTGATTAAATAACGCAAGCAGATATAAGTACCACAAAACCATGAGATGATAACGTAAATAGAACACTTGCGCAAGAAGTAAGCAACACAAATTCCATTCACTAATGATAATAAGTTCATACATTACAATAAGTTCGTACATTACATAAGTGAAATATGAAATTACAAAAGAGATTACAATACAGAATCTAGTACAAAGTCCTACGGCGATGGTGGGTACAAGATGTCCAAAACATGAGCTAACTGCTCCTCGAGCTCAGTAACTCGAGTCTGGAGAATCTCAATCTCCCGCCTCATTTCCTCATTAGAGGAAGATGGTGGGGCAGGTGGTGCTGGCGGTGCAGTTGGAGCCGGTGGTACTGAAGTGGATGGTCCGGCTCTGGGTGGAGACGGTAATATCTGTGGGTCGGCGGGGTATAGCACCAGCCGTTTACGAGCAGTGATCCTACGACGCCGACCATAAGCGTCAGTGACAGTACGACCAGGAATTATGCCAGCGAAGCGATACCGCTTCTTCGGCGGGGTAGAAGGTGCCTGAATCGGTCGGTCAGCGGGATCCTCCTCATCACTGGAGTCGTCAGATGAGGTGTCGTCTGAAGAAGCATCGGTGGAAGAACCGTCGTCTGAATCATGCGGTGGTGGCGCGGGTGGCTCAACATATCCGAAAGCGGCCAACATCTGTCGGTGTCGGCCTGGCGTAATCACGGCTAAGCGGCCGTCGGCAGTGCGTCGGCAAGGTGTGCGCCAGTGATTACGGAAGGGACCTTCCCCGAACTCCGCGGGGATCGCCATGCCACCAATGCGAGCCAGTTGCCTCGGGGGTCTGGAAGAAGACGCCGGGATAGGCACACTAGAGCTAGCTCCAGAACTAGAGGCGCCGGGGTCGCCAGTGGGTGTCGGGGCCGGAATGTCGGCAGCAGCAGCAGCAACAGGTGCAGCAGTGGGTGGAACAACGGGGCCTGAGCCACTCGGGATGTCAGCAGGTGGAACGTCCGACATCTGAACAAGGAAAAATAAATTTTCCATGTCAGTATGTCATAAAGCAAGCAAATAATAGGCCAACAGTTTAAATCATGTATAACAATAAGTAGCATGGCAATATCAGTAATCGTACGAAACTAGCATGCAATCGAAAGCAAGTAATAGCATGCAGTAGTGAAATCACGTAGTAGCATACGGCATATAGCAGTAACAGTAAGCAGCAGCATGCAGTAAGTTCAGCGGAAACAAGTAAACTAACAAGTTGTAGATTAGTCCTATTAGTGAATCCTACTCGGGTCGGTCTTAGACTCACTAATGCATCCTAATTCCCTACAACCAATGCTCTGATACCAAATGTGACGCCCCGTACTAAATCATCATGTGCGGACCATCATCAACAGGATCATTACAAGGTTAAGTACTATATGCGTTTTCAAAACAGAGTTTGCATTCATTAATAAAAGTGACGTCATAACATACGTCAATTGTTTTACAAATCAAAAGTATGCTTCACTAAGTAGAAGCATTTAATAAGTGTACGTGACCATAATGGTCGTTACATAACATAAGTTCATAAGTAAAAAGTTTGAATGCAAGATAAGTAGTCATGCGAATACAACTCTAGGCAGCGGGTTCTACAGCACAACAAGTATGATAGCGGAAGCGACCTCAAGCACCTGAGAAAATACATGATTAAAAAGGTCAACACAAAGGTTGGTGAGCTATAGTTTAAGTATAACAGTAATGTAAGTAGGCCACGAGATTTCAGTGCTACAACGAGCGTTTCAAAAGTATGTAAAAGTATATGCTTAACCGTGGGCACCCGGTAACTAACTTAACGTTTAATGTACCCCCTTAAAGTGCACTTGGCAAGTGCGTATAACCTCGAAGTATTAAACACTCGTTAAATGCTAGCGTGACTAGCCCGAGTGGGGATGTCAAATCCTATGGATCCATATCTAAGATTCGCGTTCACGGTTCAAAAAACCAATGATTAAACGTTACCGAGCTAAAGGGAATGTTTCTGCCGTTATATAACCCACACATATATAAAGTTTAAGTACTCGTGCCTAGTATGTAAAACATAAAATCCGCATGCATTCTCAGTTCCCAAAATAAGTTAAAGTAAAAAGGGAATGCTATAACTCACAATGATTAGTAGTAACGGTAAGGTAGTAGTCGGAAAGTGGTGTGCAAGTAACGGTCCAAACGTCCTCAACCTAAGTCAAATAGCACTAAGTCAATAAGTCGTCTCAAAAGGTTTACAAGTACGTAATTAAGGTCATAAGGGTCATCATCAATCATCATTAAACAAAAGGTAACAAGTAAGACTCGTTTATGAAAGTCGTTTAAAACAAAGGCTGATTTCGGTCAGTCACCACGGCCTCTACACAAACCGAACAGAGGTGAGGCCAGTGGCTATGGCTCCGTATATGAGTCGCTTAAGTGTGGTTAAATTTACAGAAGTTAACTCGTCTTCGTTTGGCCGTGGCAACGGTATAAGTGTGAGTAGGTCTGAAATTTCTGCACAACGTTAAACGGACATAGTGACGATCGGAGGGCCATAAATCCTAATCCGTAACTCGGATGAAGACGAGTCCTAAATGAAAAATTATCTACTCGAAAAGTTCTATCCAAAAATCAATATGGGATCAGCCCAGACCTACTGGTCTGGTCCAGAAACAGCTGAACAGACCCTGTTGGACAGAAACAGTGGGTTTTGGAGAGTTCCGGTTGTCTCGGTGCTTGATGTTCATCACGGTTCTCATCCTTGATGCGTATAGCTTCAAGTGTACAACTCATTGATGTGTTAACATCATTTTGACCAAGGTTTGTCCATCATAACTCAAGTGCAAGTGTTGTAAGTGTTTTGATGAACCAAGGTTACATCAAGGCTTAGTTTCAACACTTACATGAACTTTAGAAGTAAAAACAAGTTATAAACTTAAATCAACAACTAGTAAAGTGTATGTAAGCTTTATAGCTTTTGTTTATGACAAATTTTGAAGACCATAAGCTAGATAACTTAGATCTTTCAAAGGTATTTGAAGTTGTAACTAGTAAGTTACACTTCCATGTTCTTGAAACTTATAAGTTAACTTTTAAGTTCAAGAGTATTATGAGATCAAGACTAACTAGTAGCACTTGACCAACAAACCAACAACCAAGTAATCTAAGTGCATAAAAGTAAAGAAACAAGTTAATTAAACAGGTAGCTAGTTCAAGTGTTGTTCATACTTTAAAGATTCAACCAAAGTTGATCTTTAAGTAAAGTAAACCTTAAGTTTACTTCCATGACTTGCAAGTATGATTCTAACAACAAAGAACTCATAATCTTTGAAACAAATGAAGTAGAAAACTAAATAAACAAGAAAAATGATTCATGGTTGCTCATACTTTTAAAGATTCAACCAAAGTTGATCTTTAAGTGAAGTAACTTTAAAGTTACTTCAAGAACTACAAGTAATGAGTTTATACAACTATGAACTTTAGTTATTTTGAAACAAAATATGTAGAACATAACTAGAGAGATTATGTTCTTGATGTTCTTGTTAAATGCAAGATATAAATGAAGAATCGAACTAAAGAGTTAATTCTTGAAACATGTAAAAGAAGAAGTAAGTAAGTAAGTAGTAAACAACTACTAGTAATCAATTACAAGTAACAAAAGCTTTAACAAACAAAGTATGATGGTGATGATTCAAGTAGCTAATGCTACGGTTTTGGTTAAGCAAGGAAGAAAGAAAAGTCTTCAAACTTACAAGATTAGAGAGCAAAAGATGGGAAAGAGAGTTGCAAGTTTGAGAGAGTGTTGTGTGTGTGAGAAAATGAGAGAGTTCTAATGAGTTTGAAATAAAAAAAAAGAATCAAAATGCTCCTATTACACTCCATGGCCGACGGCCAGCAGGTGGGTCAAGGGGAGGTTTTGGTTTGTTGGATAATTGCATGTAAAGAGGCTTAAAGTTGGATCTTAGATGGGTGTGCATGGGGATAGTGAGTAACAAGATTCCTAATGAATAAAACTAGCTAGTTAACATGAAACTAATACTTACAAGTTGCAAGGGTTGGGCTAAATGCCCATTAATAAGTGTAGGGTGGGCTTGGAAGCCCAAGTCATGAGTCCATTTCATTAATTAAAGCCCAAGTTCAATAAATCTCTAGTTAAACCAAATAAAGCCCAAGTAATTAATCTATCACCTTAGTTAATTAAAATGATTAATAAAATTAATCATGAATGTAAATAATATCTTAAAATATTATTCGTGCAAGTTCCGGGTGTCACAAAGACGTTTCGGGCATTTAAAGTTCAAGTACGGGCAATCAAAGCAACATGTAAATGTAATAACATACATTCGTTTAATCAAGCGTATTAATAATAATAATTATTAATAAATAACGTTGGAAAAACCAGGGTTGTTACAATAATGTTTTCTAGAAAGCTTCGAGTATGTCGAAAATGAAAGTGTAAAACCAAACATGTATTTGAATAATACACTTAGTTTATTATGAAATGGAGTTTATTGTGTTGAAGCAGTGATTAACGTTTGTTAAGTCATTAACAAAGGATGTACATCATAGCATATTGTGATATGAATTAACCAAGTAGTACATACTAGTTAAGATTCACACGTAATAGCTTAGTACGAAAAGATTTATTATTGTTCCAATCCCATATATATATATATATATATATATATATATATATATATATATATATATATATATATATATATATATATATATATATATATATATATATATATAAAGTATACATATATAATTCTTCAGGAAGAATGAGTCAATACATAATATTCCTTGGTATCTAGGGGCATATGATGTTGATATCAGAGGTACTGAGTGTGATGTTGAGGCGTGGGCTGTGGATGTTGTTGTTGATGAAGCTGGTGATGTTGGGTGTGATGCTGATGGTACTGCTGGTACTGGTGGTAATGCTGGTTATGCTGCTGGTGCTGCTGATGCTCTTAGAATTTATACCATATTCTCTAGAGCCACCACTAGAGCGCGAAGCTCGTTGACTTCTTCTATTATACTGGGATGATTGGCGGTTCGGACAAGGGGATGAATAAGATCTAGAATTCTAGATATTATATACTCGTGGCGGGATATTCTGGAAATGAGGGTGAAAATAGTGTTTCGGACTGGTTCGCCGGTAAGTGCTTCAATTTCTTCGCCAATAGGGCAATTTTGATGAGGGGAAAGGATCTCCTTCTTCACTTCTCCATTGATTAAGTTGACTACTCACCCATCCCCAATTCATCCAGAATAGATGATGGCTGATTGGTTCGTTTGTTCCGGTTACGCTGCCATTGGAGCTCTAGGAGTTCTAAGAATCCATATTATGTGTTTAGAATAGGGTTTGATAAGAAATGAGTGTTGGATACTGAATGATATATTCGTCTCCTTGAATACGTATATATAGCAAAAAGATTTCCTTGATTTACGGAGAAAATTTAGGAAAATTGTTAGACAAAGTCTATTAGGATAGATATGATAAGATATGATTTATCTATACTCCATTTATGCAATAATTGCAGTATGACGTGTAGAGATAGAATGATAAGTATGTAATCAGATAATCTTTTGATTAAAGACTTTCAATTCGTAATGGCCTATTCAGGTCTAGGGGCTTGAGCTATAGGATCCTTTAAATCGCTAATCCAAACCCTTCCATTCTAGAGTTTCATAGACGCCATCCGTCAAGAAAGTTCAATGATCAAAATAACGAGAAAGCAAAGATTTTTTAAAGTAATGAATATGAATAGTGATGACATTATAATGTCGTTGAGATTTTCGATAACTCAATGACATTTTTTGGTTCGCAAACCGATGCATAAAGGCATAAGGCATATAGGTACATGATATAACAAGGAGGTTATATACGTTTGGGTATGAATAGTAAAATATAGGAGTTTCAAAAGTCATGGATAATATTTCATGTAATACACAAAACCATGATAGATGACATAGGAATGTCGAGAATTTCAGAAATCATGGTGTCGTATTTAAATATGGTGGCGGAATTGGATAATACTTATGAAAGTGAGCAGAGTTCTTAGATTGGCTTGGCATTCTAAGATAAGTAAAGTTTCTAAAGTACAGTGTAGCATTTAACAGTTAAAGGCAACAATTAAAGGCACTATGGTCAAGGAAAGTTGTAGTCCTATATTGCTAAGGTACCTAATTGTATAAGGCACACATAAAATGCAATCCTGGTTCTCTACAACAACACTGCTCTGATACCAATCTCTGTCAGACCCCAAATAAGGCCTGGGGTATTTGTGACTAATTATATCAAATTACAGTTGTATAAACGAGAACGACTCTATATGAGACGTTTTATTGAGTTTTGCAGCGGAAGATAAATAGATTACAATGTATTTAATGAACAACGCATTAAATGTCTTTAGTTGATATGATATGTAATGAAGACTCCAAGCATAGCAAGCAATCATCATCAGTTTAGCAAATGCAAGTCTTTCAAATTATTCATGAATGACTTGTTGAAATGTTGCTTTCAATTAGCAAATACACAGCGGAAGCATTATGTAGGACCTAAGAATAAACATGCTTTAAAGTGTCAACACGAGGTTGAGTGAGATCATAGGTTTGTCATAATAATGATTTCAGTAATAGTGTTAGACCACAAGATTTTTGTTCATAAGCTTGGTCTCGCAGGGACCAATTAGTAGATCTCGCAGATCCAAAAGTTATGTTGATCTCGCAGGGACCAAAAAGTTATGCCAGTTCGTGATATTTAGACTAAACATTTAAGTTTTCCCTAATGACAGTGTTGTGTCTATACTTGTCGGTTTAATTTCATTATTGAGTAATACAAAGACTTAGTCAAATGTATCGGGGACGTTACTCACGATAGGCCTACCCCCAATAATTAAGAATGCATTCAACGGGCAATTAAAAATATCACTGTAGGGACTTTGTTGGACATAGCCAGGTATAGCATAGTTTAACAGTTAGTACTTGTGTCTAACGTATAAAACAATTATAAAAGTTGCGCACGTATTCTCAGCCCAAAAATATATAAAAAGGGAGCTATGAAAACTCACGATACGATATGATAGTTTGTAATAATTATGTGTATGATGGCACTGAACAAGTGCGAAGTTGTCCTCGGATTCACGAACCTATATCAAGTATATATATTAACACATATACTAGTAATCGAATAAGTTTATATATATATTTTAGTTGTTATATATTTCTATATATATATATATATATATATATATATATATATATTCTATATTTAAGTATTTGTTTGATAAAATGATTTTTAATAATGATAATGAATAAAAAGTTGTATTATTTTGTAAGAACAATAATAATACTAGTAGTAAAATGATAATAATCATAATAAGGTTTAAAAATAACAATAATAATATTATAGTTTTGATGATGGCAAAAATATTAATTTTTGTAAAAATGATAATAACGATAATAATTTTAATAATAACAATACTAGTAGTAAAAATAATACTATAGTTTTTATTAATAGCAAAAAATGATAACTTTTGTAAAAATGATAATAATGATAATACTTTTAATAATAATAATATTAATAAAGATAATCATTTTAGTAATAATAATAATGATAATACTTTTTAATAATAACAATAGTAATAATCATATTAATGATAATATTAATAATAGTATTTATGATAAAAATAATCTTAATATTTAGTAAGTGATACTAATACTAATATTTATAATAATAAGTTGTTTTGTTTTCAAAATAATAATAATAGTAATTCTAAAGTGGTAACTTATACTTTTACTAGTAATAATACTAGTAATACAATAATAATAATACTAATAATGATAATACTAATAATTATAATAATAATACTAGTAATACTTTTTAAATACTAGTAACAATAATTATAATAATAACAATAATAATAATAATTATAATTATAATAATAATAATAATAATAATAATAATAATAATAATAATAATAATAATAATAATAATAATAATAATAATAATAAAAATGAAACTACCTTAGGAAGATTTTTAAAAAAAATGCCAAATACGGGACTCGAACTCGGGACCTCTCACTCATTGACACAACCCTTAACCATTCCCTCTGCTTCAGTTTTTCTAATTAAAACTAATTCTGATTATTATTAACTCGTATTGATTTGTGTTCCACCTTCTTCTTCTTCTTTTAACTAAATCGATCAGAGATCATTACCCAAGGAGTTTCTTATTAAATTATGGGATTTATAAATAATACATAAATGATTAAAGGTTGGTTACATTAATTAAAACAAAAAAAAAAACGCTGTATGTGTACGTATGAACTCACTTTCTAATTCGATTTTTTTGAACATTTTAGACCACGATTTCTACATAAAAGAGTTTGTAAATCGTTCCTAGAATCTTTTCAAATCATCAATTGATCCTATAACATCAAAACGAACTCGAATTTATCAAGAACAATCTGTTTGACTTTTTGAAATTAAATCTTTGACCTCAAAATTTGAATTTGATAAAACGAATTGGAATTTGAAACCTTGTACATAGTTTGAGTATTAGATTCCTAATAAGACTGTATTTTTAGTTTTTGAAATGGGATTCAAGTTTGAATTTTGTAAATATGGAACAAGAACAGAGGTTCGTTAAAGAGAAAAAAGAATATGTTTTTCTGTTTTCTTTTCCAATCAGTAGCAATTTGCAATATATAATCATAATGAAGTTAATAAAACCAAAATTGAAACCAGTAGTAGAATAAAAATTTGGATCACGATTCGAATAATAAAAAAAATGGCGACAGAATAATAAATAAAAAAAATACCACGATTAATGATAAAAAATAAAAGCTGGATCTGATAAATAATTAAAAGCAGATTTAAAAAGAAATTTACATGATTAGTTAGTTCATTGTTTTTGACTTTTAATTTATTTGATATTAATAATTAATATTAATAATAATAATAATTAATAATACTGATAATAATAATTATATTAATAATAATAATATTTTAATATTATTAATAATGAAAATCAATAATAATAATAATAATAATAATAGGTATAAAAATAATAATAATAATATTAGTAATAATAATACTAGTAATGGTAATACTAATAATAATAATTTAAATCATATAATAAATGATAATAATAATAATTTTGATAATAATAATATTAAATGACAATACTGATAATGATAATTACAAATGATAATAATTAATGATAATAGTAATAATTTGTCTTAATTTCATGGTAATAAGGATAATGATAAGTATCAATATTAATAATAGTATTAATAATAATATTATTATTATTAATAATAAGTTGTATTAATAATGATGATATTAATAATATATTAGTTATTATATTAATGATATTAATAATAATAATAATATTAATATTACTGATAATAATAATGATTGTTGAAAGGACCCGTTTATATACATTATAAACGATTCGCAATATTTAATTACATCGCGAGGTACGTGACCTCTATATGATACATTTTACAAACATTGCATTCATTTTTAAAAGACAAACTTTCATTTCATCGAAAGTTGACGGCATGCATACCATTTCATAATATATCCAACTATAATTGACTTAATAATTATCTTGGTGAACTCAACGACTCGAATGCAATGTCTTTTGAAAAATGTCATGAATGACTCCAAGTAATATCTCTAAAATGAGCAAATGCACAGCGGAAGATTTCATTCATACCTGAGAATAAACATGCTTTAAAGTGTCAACCTAAAGGTTGGTGAGTTCATTAGTTTATCATAAACATTCATTTCCATCATTTTAATAGACCACAAGATTTCATTTTTCATAAATAACATTACACTCGCAAGTGTATAAAAATCCATTCGTATGATGAACACCTGGTAACTGACATTAACATAATGCATATAGAATATCCCCACATACTCGCAAGTATGCCATAAATATTGGCAATCACAATCACCATTTAAATCAAAGTACTAAAGCATTCCAAATTCCATAATGGGGTTTGTTAGGCCCACAGATCTATCTTTAGGATTCGCGTCAACTAGGGCCCATTTCCCTAATTCTTAGGTTACCAGACTTGAAGGGGCGATATTCGGTTTAATAATCCAACCATACAATGTAGTTTTAAGTACTTGTGTCTATTTCGTAAAAAAGTTATAAAAGCAGCGCATGTATTCTCAGTCCCAAAAATATATATTGCAAAAAGCATTTAAAAAGGGAGCAAATGAAACTCACTATACTGTATTTTGTAGTAAAAATACATATGAAGACATTGAACAACTGAACAATGCAGGGTTGAGCTTGGATTCACGAACATATATCATTCGTATATATATTAACACGTGTAATTGTAATCGAACGAATATATATATATATATATATAATTTATTAGTTGTATCATTTTTATATTAATAATATACATATATATATATATATATATGAAATATATGAAATATATATATATATATATATATATATATATACATATGAAAATTACTATTTGTATACAAAATAAATATATGAAATATATATATATATATATATATATATATATATATACATATGAAAATTACTATTTGTATACAAAATATATATATATATATATATATATATATATATATATATATATATATATATATATATATATATATATATTTGTATACAAATAGTAATTTTATTATATTATATGTATTAAATATATATATATCATTTGTTTGGAACAATAGTTATAATTTTACTAAAATAATATTAATATTGATAAAATTGACAATTATAATACTTAATATTATTAGTAAAGATAATTATGTTACTAATTCTATTAATCATAATAATAATGATATTAATAATAATAACTGTAAAAATATTAATTTTTACTATTATTGATAGTTATGGTAGTTTTTTTTGGTAATTACATAATAATAATACACATAATAATATAATAATACTTATAATCATATTAGTGGTAATAATAATAATAAAAATTTTACAATTTATATTAATGATGATAATAATAATTATAGTTATGATATTAATACTCATTTTAATGATAATAATATGTAGTTGTATTATTATAGTAATACTAATAATGAATTTAACCATAGTAACAATAATAACCATATTGATAATGATAATCGTCTTAATAATAATATTTGTAATAACACTTGTAATATTAATAATGATAGTTATGATAATCAATTATAAATATGATGATAATACCAATATTTAATGATAAAAGTTTGTATTATTTTCATACTAACAATGTTAATAATCCTAATCATAATATTACTTGTACCAATATTAACACTAATCATACTTTTTGGTGATACTTGATAATAACCATAATATTAATAATATCAATTATATTTGTGATAATAATAGTCGTATAATTAATATTAGTAACAATAATAATTTTCTTCACAACCCTAATATTTATTAATAATGATAATAATAATAATCAATAACAATAATAATAATAATAATAATAATAATAATAATAATAATAATAATAATAACAAATAATAATAACGATAGAATTAAAAATAAGTGTATACCCCTTCAAAAGCTTTGTCTAAAAAGAAATGCCTTGGACCGGGCTCGAACCCATGACCTCTCGCACACCCGCTAACACCCTTAACCAATTGTCTGTATTTGTTTTTCTAAATTAAAGATCACTTTAATTTTTTTTATATAACCCGTAAGTAACTGCTTCCTTTTTCTTCTTCTTCTTCAAATATGAAATCGACCAGGAGAGAAAAAAAATCAAAACCACATTTTTACTTGTTTTTAGTTTCTAAAACGAAGCAAAAATTAGTTAATATTGGGGTGATTGAAATCAGTGGGAAACGAAAGAAAGAAAAAAATAAAAGTCGCTGAACAATAGAAAATATAACGAAGAACAAAATTTTGATTTTTGATTTTTAGAAAGTTTTAGCTAAAACTTACAACACCAATTAGATTTCAAATCATCCCTATAATCTTTCTCAATCATTAATTGTTTCAGAAACATCAAATTGAATCCTAATTTCGCGAAGAACAAAGTTTGACTTTTTGTTTCAAAAACATTGACTCGAAAATTCGAGATCGATAAAACGAATTGAGGGTTGAGATTTTACAGGGAGTTTAGATAGACAATTCCTAACCAAACTGCATTTCCATTTTTTTTAAATTCGTCTGAAATAAAACCTTTAAATTAATCAACTGGAAACAGAGATGTCGAATAAAAAAAATAAAAAATAATAATATCTGTGTTAATTCATTCGACTGCACAAGTGATATATAATGTACGAGTTTTGTTTTGTAGCCTTGATTGCTCGACAGGATTTTTACAAGCAATATATCGAATAAAAAAAAAGATAAAAATGAAAGTGATGTGTAACGGGTTCTTGTTTTTATTCCACTGATTATGTACATTAATTTTAAGTAATATTAAATATAAATTCTGTTAATAGTATTATAAAAATACAAATAATAATAATGATAATAATAATAAAAATAATAATAATATTAATAATAATATTAAAATACTAATAGTATTAATAATAATAATATTAAAAGTAATATGATGATACTAATAATAATAACAATAATAATAATTTTAATAAGTTTAATAATAATTAATAATAGTGGTAACTAATAATATTTGAATTACAATTAAATTATAATTTTTATTATTCTTACAATAGTATTTATATTTAAAGTCTTCATTTCAATAATCATAACTTTAAAAATTATAATTGTAATCATAATAATAATAATAATAATAATAATAATAATATTAATATTACTAATTTTGATACTAATACTAATAAGAATAAGGAAAGAAATGAAAATTTTACCATAACAACTATATTCTTAACTTGTAATTATATTTAATATATTTATATTACAATTTACTAATTATGTAATATTTAATTATCATATAATAACATATATGTATATATATATGTATATATATATATATGTATATATATATATGTATATATATATATGTATATATATATATATATATATATATATATATATATATATATATTCAACTATTATATATATATATAATATTGTTTTAAATATTAAGTTTTGTTACTTAGATAAATATATTAATTATTTATTTTGAAACAAGTAATTCAAGGTATACATTTAATCGTTCACAAATTATATTCGAAATCATTTATAGTCAATATACTCTACATATTCAAATAACAAGTTTTGGGTTATTTTAAGTTATCTTATAATAGTTCAGTAACCTATTTAATTTATTATAAATAATTATTTACATATATAATCATTTATTTATACATTAAAGGTTTGTGAATCATCGAGAACAGTCAAAAGTACTTGAATGTATGAACATAGTTCCAAAATTTTCGAGACTCAACATTACAGACTTTGCTTATCGTGTCGAAACTATATAAAGATTAAGTGTAAATTTAGTCGAAAATTTTTGGGTCGTCACAATTTTAAATGATATAAAATAATTACTGATAATATTGTTTAAAACAATATTAATAATAATACTAATACATAATTATTTTCAAATAATCGTTCGTGAATCGTCGAGAATAGTTGAAAGGTAATTGAACAGTTCAAAATTTTGAGATTTAGTTTAACTGACTTTGATTATCGTGTCAGAATCACATATGGATTAAGTTTAAATTTAATCAAAAATTTCTGGGTTGTCATAGTACCTACCCGTTAAAATAAATTTCGTCTCGAAATTTAGTTGTTGCCATCAATCGGCGTTGTTCGTATATAGACGAGGATATTTACATTTTATTTGGTCTTCACATTCCCAGGTATGTTCGGGGCCTTGCATGAATTCCAACAGACAGTATATTATTTTGTTTCAAGCGTTTATATCATATGAACCCAAATTTCTATAGGTTCTTCTATAAAGTGCATTTTATTATTAATGCGGAGGTAATTCAAAGGAATAACAAGAGTGTCATTTGACTAGGTTATCCTCAAAGGGATGATGGTGCTATACAAGCATTTAAGTAAATTGGATACATGAAATGTGTTATGAATAGTATTGAGCTCATTTTAAACCTTGAGCGTTTATACCACAATATTAGGGCAGACAAATAGAGAGGAGTTCGTTAAAATCACAGTCTTGAAATTTGATAGAGATCGTCATTGTTTACAACGAGAATATTGTAATGATGAATATGAGTTGAAAAATAGAGTTTTATCACCATTTAGTAATATGGATAAAACGATTTGATTATAGGAAGAGTATAAGCGAAGCTATCACAAAAGAGTGAAATGAGGAAATTAAATGTTCGCTTTAACTTTTGACATAGTTATAGTTGTTTTACGGATTTCAAGGGTTTTAAAGAAAATCTTCATAATCTTTATAAGATTTGATTCTCCGGTAATTAAGGAAATTAGGATTTTCTTTAATTAAATGCGGTGATTTGCCTCGATTGCTGTATTCGAAATTTTGCTATAAATTAGCTTCTTCCGTTTCATTATCTTCACCACTTCTATACTTTCTTCCTCAATTCATACTTCCAAAAGAGTTGTTAATATGCTCAATCCCGTATTGATACTTGTTATTATATTGACCATATATATGCAGTCATTCTTCTTTTTCATTTACCACTAGAGAAATCTGTTTACTTCTACTATGCTCTTGGTTTTATAGTGTTTTTAGTTCTCCCGTGTCTTTATATTGCTATACGCATTGATATACATGGTTTATAATTTCGGTGTCATTATCGGGCTTTATATTTTCACTTATATATCGAAGCTCTTTGCCTTTTTATTCTCTTCTCAACTCTAAGTAAAGCGAGTAATGGTCCAGAATTCGTAGGTATGAAGTTTCGAATGAACCTACTGTTCTAAGCGGAAAGGAACGTAATATCACAATTTGATTTGTTAAATTACCAGAATCACTGAGGATAGAACTATCAAGAATATATTTTCTTGATATGTTAAGAGATTAAGTAGAATGTAAGAGTCGTGTAACATGGCAAATGATGATGGTATTGTTTACGAATCATCATCTTTCATTAGAAATTTAGCATGACTTACTATAATATAATCACATTGGCCTGACGTCATTATATTATACTAACTCATGCTTCAATCCCCAACACTTCTTCAAAATATTTATAATTTAAACTTGAATTTTACAGAATATAGAAACTAATACAGTTTCCTTTATGATGTAGTAAATTGCGGACAAGAATCGTTATAAAGATATCTTCAGAAATATAGAGGATATTTATAACGAATGATACGATGATATCTTAGAATTTCTGAAATCGAAGAATAATGAAGAAAATTCTTCTGTAAGGATTTAGAATACGTAAAGAGATCTTTTGTGGTTTTCATTAGAAATCGAATCATCTAGATTCTTTAACTATAGGTTTAATCTTTGTGATTTGTCCATGGCTTCCTTCATGGTTTGCTCAATCCATTTTTCAGTTCCAATTTTCTATTGAGATTTTCTAATGTATCATTCTTTATGGTTAAGCTTTTGGTCATTAAAACCATCTACAATTTTGCTGTTTCCTCTGCATTTAATGCAACCATATTTGAATCATCAGTTATCAATCCGATATGGTTTCAAGAAATTTCGTTTTTAGATGATTAAACGCTGATTGTAATCGTCAACGGGTTTAATGGTTGACGACTAGGCGTTGTTGATTTCAAAAGTAATGAATGATAATTTTGGTGGTTTGATGTGATAATTCATCATAGAATACGAATGAATATAATTCATGAATGTAGTGATCTTTAGGAAGACAACACTTGCTAAAGCTTTACTTGAATTCTGATATGTCAAAATCAGAATATGTAATTGAATTTTGAATAAAAACGGTTGTTCTTTAGTGAACGAATACATATACCTTGTGGATGTATAGTTACTGGTTATTGAATTAGAATTTGAAGAATGTACAATGTAAGATATTAATGTGAGATATAAATATTTCTCGGGTATTTCCTACCCTTTAAAATATTTTCACAATTAACAGTTTGTACAAAAGAGAAGATATACGTTTATATATGTATTCTTCAGATATAATATAGATTTAATGAGTTATTAAACTCATTTGATTTGCGGTTGAAACGAGAATAAATAATCTCCAAAACCTTAGAGATTTCATAATTGTCGCGAAATATTTCGCTAATGAAGTTATGAATCAATACTTCATCATTCATTGTTATTGATATAACTCGGTATATGATGTTGATGCTCATGAAATCCTTGTGAAATTCACAAGACATGAATAATGTTTTCTAGAAAGTTTCGAGTATGTTGAAAATGAAAGTGTAAAACCAAACATGTATTTGAATAATACACTTGGTTTATTATGAAATGGAGTTTATTGTGTTGAAGCAGTGATTAACGATTGTTAAGTCATTAACAAAGGATGTACATCATAGCATATTGTGATATGAATTAACCAAGTAGTACATACTAGTTAAGATTTACACGTAATAGCTTAGTACGAAAAGATATATTATTGTTCCAATCTCATATATATATAAAGTATACATATATAATTCTTCAGGAAGAATGAGTCAATACATAATATTCCTTGGTACTGAGTGTGATGTTGAGGTGTGGGATGTGGATGTTGTTGTTGATGAAGCTGGTGATGTTGGTGGTGATGCTGATGGTACTGCTGGTACTGGTGGTGATGCTGGTTATGCTGCTGGTGCTGCTGATGCTCTTAGAATTTGTACCATATTCTCTAGAGCCACCACTCGAGTGTGAAGCTCGTTGACTTCTTCTATTATACTTGGATGATTGGCGGTTCGGACAAGGGGATGAATAAGATCTAGAAATCTAGATATTATATACTCGTGGCTGGATATTCTGGAAATGAGGGTGAAAATAGTGTTTCGGACTAGTTCGCCGGTAAGTGCTTCAGTTTCTTCGCCAATAGGGAAATTTGATGAGTGAAAAGGATCTCCTTCTTCACTTCTCCATTAATTAAGTCGACTAAGCACCCATCCCCAATTCATCCAGAATAGATGATGGCTGATTGGTTCGTTTGTTCCAGTTAAGCTGCCATTGAAGCTCTAGGAGTTCGAAGAATCTATATTATGTGTTTGGAATAGGGTTTGATATGAAATGAGTGTTGGATACTGAATGATATATTCATCTCCTTGAATATGTATATATAGCAAAAAGATTTCCGTGATTTACGTAGAAAATTTAGGAAAAGTGTTAGACAAAGTCTATTAGGATAGATATGATAAGATATGATTTGTCTATACTCTATTTATGCAATAATTGCAGTATGATGTGTCGAGATAAAATGATAAGTATGTAATCAGATAATCTTTTGATTAGAGACTTTCAATTCGTAATGGCCTATTTAGGTCTAGGGGCTTGTGTAGTGACCCGAAATTTTCCATGTTTATATATATATTAAATGAAATTGTTAATTACATTATTAAGTGTTACCAACATGTTAATCAATCAAACTTGTTAAGACTTGATTAATTGAAATAGGTTTCATATAGACAATTGACCACCCAAGTTGACCGGTGATTCACGAACGTTAAAACTTGTAAAAACTATACGATGACATATATATGGTTATATATATAGTTAACATGATTTTATTATAAGTATGTATCTCATTAGGTATTTTAACAATGAGTTATATACATAAAAATGAGACTATTAATTTAAGAAACTCGAAAACGATATATATAACAATTATCGTTATAACAACGTATTACTAGGTACATATGAATCATATTAAGATATTGATACACTTGGTTAATTATGTTAAATGATAAGTAAATATATTATTAAGTGTATTAACAATGAAATACATATGTAAAAATAAGACTACTAACTTAATGATTTCGAAACGAGACATATATGTAACGATTATCGTTGTAACGACATTTAACTGTATATATATCATACTAAGATATATTATATATCATAATATCATGATAATATAACAATTTAACATCTCATTTCTTATAATAAACAATGGGTTAACAACATTCAACAAGATCGTTAACCTAAAGGTTTCAAAACAACATTTACATGTAACGACTAACGATGACTTAACGACTCAGTTAAAATGTATATACATGTAGTGTTTTAATATGTATTCATACACTTTTGAAAGACTTCAAGACACTTATCAAAATACTTCTACTTAACAAAAATTCTTACAATTACATCCTCATTCAGTTTCATTAACAATTCTACTCGTATGCACCCGTATTCGTACTCGTACAATACACAGCTTTTAGATGCATGTACTATTGGTATATACACTCCAATGATCAGCTCTTAGCAGCCCATGTGAGTCACCTAACACATGTGGGAACCATCATTTGGCAACTAGCATGAAATATCTCATAAAATTACAAAAATATGAGTAATCATTCATGACTTATTTACATGAAAACAAAATTACATATCCTTTATATCTAATCCATACACCAACGACCAAAAACACCTACAAACACTTTCATTCTTCAATTTTCTTCATATAATTGATCTCTCTCAAGTTCTATCTTCAAGTTCTAAGTGTTCTTCATAAATTCCAAAAGTTTTAGTTTCATAAAATCAAGAATACTTCCAAGATTGCAAGTTTACTTCCAAGTTTTCTAAATCCATTCCAAGTAATCATCCAAGATCAAGAAACCTTTGTTACTTACAGTAGGTTATCTTTCTAATACCAGGTAATAATCATATTCAAACTTTAATTCAATTTCTATAACTATAACAATCTTATTTCGAGTGGAAATCTTACTTGAAATTGTTTTCGTGTCATGATTCTGCTTCAAGAACTTTCAAGCCATCCAAGGATCCTTTGAAGCTAGATCTATTTTTCTCATTTCCAGTAGTTTTATAAAAGGAACTTGAGGTAGTGATGATGTTCATAACATCATTCGATTCATACATATAAAGCTATCTTATTCGAAGGTTTAAACTTGTAATCACTAGAACATAGTTTAGTTAATTCTAAACTTGTTCTCAAATAAAAGTTAATCCTTCTAACTTGACTTTTAAAATCAACTAAACACATTTTCTATATCTATATGATATGCTAACTTAATGATTTAAAATCTGGAAACACGAAAAACACCGTAAAACTGGATTTACGCCGTCGTAGTAACACCGCGGGCTGTTTTGGGTTAGTTAATTAAAAACTATTATAAACTTTGATTTAAAAGTTGTTATTCTGGGAAAATGATTTTTATTATGAACATGAAACTATATCTAAAAATTATGGTTAAACTCAAAGTGGAAGTATGTTTTCTAAAATGGTCATCTAGACGTCGTTCTTTCAACTGAAATGACTACCTTTACAAAAACGACTTGTAACTTATTTTTACAACTATAAACCTATACTTTTTCTATTTAGATTCATAAAAATAGAGTTCAATATGAAACCATAGCAATTTGATTCACTCAAAACGGATTTAAAATGAAGAAGTTATGGGTAAAACAAGATTGGATAATTTTTCTCATTTTAGCTGCGTGAAAATTGGTAACAAATCTATTCCAACCATAACTTAATCAACTTGTATTGTATATTATGTAATCTTGAGATACTATAGACACGTATACAATGTTTCGACCTATCATGTCGACACATCTATATATATTTCGGAACAACCATAGACACTCTATATGTGAATGTTGGAGTTAGCTATACAGGGTTGAGGTTGATTCCAAAATATATATAGTTTGAGTTGTGATTAATACTGAGATACGTATACACTGGGTCGTGGATTGATTCAAGATAATATTTATCGATTTATTTCTGTACATCTAACTGTGGACAACTAGTTGTAGGTTACTAACGAGGACAGCTGACTTATTTCTGTACATCTAACTGTACATCTAATTGTAAATATATTTTGAACATACTTTGATATATATGTATACATTGTTATAGGTTCGTGAATCAACCAGTGGTCAAGTCTTACTTCCCGACGAAGTAAAAATCTGTGAAAGTGAGTTATAGTCCCACTTTTAAAATCTAATATTTTTGGGATGAGAATACATGCAGGTTTTATAAATGATTTATAAAATAGACACAAGTACGTGTAACTACATTCTATGGTTGAATTATCGAAATCGAATATGCCCCTTTTTATTAAGTCTGGTAATCTAAGAATTAGGGAACAGACACCCTAATTAACGCGAATCCTAAAGATAGATCTATTGGGCCCAACAAGCCCCATCCAAAGTACCGGATGCTTTAGTACTTCGAAATTTATATCATATTCGAAGGGTGTCCCGGAATGATGGGGATATTCTTATATATGCATCTTGTTAATGTCGGTTACCAGATGTTCACCATATGAATGATTTTTATCTCTATGTATGGGATGTGTATTGAAATATGAAATCTTGTGGTCTATTGTTACGATTTGATATATATAAGTTAAACCTATAACTCACCAACATTTTTGTTGACGTTTAAAGCATGTTTATTCTCAGGTGAATACTAAGAGCTTCCGCTGTTGCATACTAAAATAAGGACAAGATTTGGAGTCCATGTTTGTATGATATTGTGTAAAAACTGCATTCAAGAAACTGATTTCGATGTAACATATTTGTATTGTAAACCATTATGTAAAGGTCGTGGGTAAACATGATATTTTAGATTATCATTATTTGATAATCTACGTAAAGCTTTTTGAACCTTTATTTATGAAATAAAGGTTATGGTTTGTTTTAAAAATGAATGCAGTCTTTGAAAAACGTCTCATATAGAGGTCAAAACCTCGCAACGAAATCAATTAATATGGAACGTTTTTAATCAATAAGAACGGGACATTTCAGTTGGTATCAGAGCGTTGGTCTTAGAGAACCAGAAAATTTGCATTAGTGTGTCTTATCGAGTTTGTTAGGATGCATTAGTGAGTCTGGACTTCGACCGTGTTTTCTTTAAAAATGATTGCTTAACATTTTTGTTGGAAACTATATATTATTAACATGTATATATTATGTGATATATTAATCTCTTAACATGTTTGATATTGTGTGATAGATGTCTACCTCTAGCAAAAATCCCATTGACTCACCTAATAATAACGAAGAGTCGAATATATATTGGACTGATTCACAAGTTCCCGAAGAGGAACCGAAAGAAGAATCAGAACCGGAAGAAGAATCAGAACCGGAAGAGGAGGAACCGGATGAGGAAATAGAACCGGTGGGGGAAATAATAAAACGGTTAAGTAAAAGAAAATCCTCAACCAACCAACCAAGGTTAATTATGGTCAATGGTGTTTCCGCCAAGGAAGCAAAATATTGGGAGGATTACCAATTCTCCGATGAATCGGATTCCGACGAGAATTCCGATGATGTTATAGAAATTACCCCAACTGAATTTAAAAAGGCAAAAGAAAATAATAAGGGAAAGGGCATAAAAATAGAGAAATCTAATTCCAACCCCGATGAACTTTATATGTATCGTCAACCCCCGAAGCCCTTAAGTTGTAACAATGACCCGGGAACCTCTAAACCACCAGGTTTTTCTAAACCGTTGTGGAAAATGACAGCTCGTATTAGGGGAACATCATATATCCCTAGAAACTTGGCAAAATGAACCAAAACCGAAGAAGAAGAAACGAGCGAGTCGGAATAAGATAGTTGTATTCGTGTGGTGTAATATATGTAATATAGTGTGCTTATGCTTTATGATATATGTAAAAATTGCTTGTATTAATAAGTATTTTTTTTTATGAATCTAACTCTTGTCTATTTTACAGTATAAAAACACAAAATGGATAGACAACCCAATATTTTAAGAGACCTACCCGGACATGATTGATGAAATCTTGTCTAGAGTCGGTCAGAATTCCTCGTCACAACTATTTAAGGCGAGATCAGTTTGTAAGACATTCGAAGAACGTTCCAATAATGTCTTGGTTTATAAGAGACTTTTGTTTGAAAGATGGGGGATATCACATTGGGAAACCCATAAGTTACGATGTGTTTACTTTGACGCATATATTGCGGGAAACCCAAATGCTATTTTATGCAACGGGTTAAGAAATTATTTTGACTCAATGTATCCGAATATAGGACTTCATGATTTAGAAAAAGCGGCTAACATGCAACATAAAGAAGCATGCTATGCTTACGGGTTAGTAATGTTCGCTTCTCACCAAAGTGAGAAAAAGAACATCGGGCTACAGCTATTGAACAAAACGTTCCCACAAGTGACGGAGTCGGTAATTGGGGTAAGAAATGAGGTTTTTAGGTTATTACGAGACTGTTGGTCATTACGTAACCCTCGTCCCTTTGACGACGTTACAACACGCTGTCTTATCAACGGCCATAACGGTTATGTTCCACAAGGCCAAGGATGGGAAGTAGTCCTAGTAAAACCAGAATGCATGACTTGTTTCTGGACGTATGAATTACGTATCTTTATTGCCTTTGCTGAACGACTTGTGTACTAGCTAGAATTATCTTCACAACTATCTTGTATCAAAGTTATTGTGTGCTATATTTCATGCTTTATGTAAAACAAGCGGTATTGTAAGTTTGTATAATATTGTATAAAAGTTTGAACGCAAAATATTATTATAATCAGTTTTTCATATAGAATTGTAGTAGTTGAATTGTATATTAGCTACTAAGTATGAACTTAACGGGTAGGTACTACCCGAATTTAAACTTATAAAAGGCTAATATGAAGAAAAAGCTTTTATAAATGAGTTCATATTATGCTACGAAATACTATTAACTACTCTTAATATTCTGTATGATTAACTTGTTCCATTTGACTATTTTGAAGGAAATGGCACCGACTACTCGACACACCCTAAATATGAATGAAGAGGAATTCCGTACTTTTCTAGCTTCAAACATAGCCGTAGTACAGGCTGCGCTACATACCAATAATAACCTTGGATCTAGCAGTACAGGAAATCGTGTAGGATGCACCTACAAAGAATTCACTGCCTGCAAACCTTTGGAATTTGATGGAACCGAAGGACCGATCGGATTGAAACGGTGGACCGAGAAGGTTGAATCGGTGTTTGCCATAAGTAAGTGTACCGAAGAGGACAAAGTGAAGTACGCTACGCATACCTTCACAGGTTCTGTGTTAACATGGTGGAATACCTATCTAGAGCAAGTGGGACAAGATGATGCGTACGCACTACCGTGGTCAGCATTCAAGCACTTGATGAACGAGAAGTACCGTCCCATAACCGAGGTCAATAAGCTCAAGACAGAACTTAGAGGGTTACGAACCCAAGGATTTGATATTACCACGTACGAAAGACGATTCACAGAATTATGCCTATTGTGTTCGGGAGCGTTCGAAGATGAGGAAGAGAAGATCGACGCGTTTGTGAAAGGATTACAGGAAAGAATCCAAGAAGATATAAGTTCACACGAGCCCGACTCCATACAACAGGCATGTAGAATGGCTCACAAACTAGTGACCCAGATTGAGGAAAGAATTTAAGAACAGACGACTGAAGAGGCCAATGTGAAGCAAGTCAAAAGAAAGTGGGAGGAAAACGGTGATAAGAATCACCAATACAACAACAACAGCAATTACAATAATAATCGCAACAATTATCCCAACAATCGCAACATCAATCGCAACTACAACAAATGGCCCAACAACAACAACAACAACAACAACAACAGCAACTATAACAATCATCCCAACAACAATAACAACCGCAACAACAACAATAATCAGAAGCAGCTATGCCAAAGGTGTGAAAAGTATCACTCGGGGTTCTGCACCAAATTTTGCAACAAGTGTAAAAGAAATGGTCATAGCGCGGCGAAGTGTGAGGTCTATGGACCAGGGGTTAACAGAACAAAAGGAACAAATGGTGTCGGAACGAGTAATGGCGGAGCAAGTAGTGTCGGAGCAAGTTATGCAAATGTAGTTTGTTATAAATGTGGAAAACCGGGCCACATTATTAGAAATTGCCCGAACCAGGAGAACACGAATGGACAAGGCCGCGGAAGAGTTTTCAATATTAATGCGACAGAGGCACAGGAAGACCCAGAGCTTGTTACGGGTACGTTTCTTATTGACAATAAATCTGCTTACGTTTTATTTGATTCGGGTGCGGATAGAAGCTATATGAGTAGAGATTTTTGTGCTAAATTAAGTTGTCCATTGACGCCGTTGGATAGTAAATTTTTACTCGAATTAGCAAACGGTAAATTAATTTCAGCAGATAATATATGCCGGAATCGAGAAATTAAACTGGGTAGCGAAATATTTAAGATTGATTTGATACCAGTAGAGTTAGGGAGTTTTGATGTAATAGTTGGCATGGACTGGCTGAAGAAGGTGAAAGCAGACATCGTATGTTATAAAAATGCAATTCGCATTGTACGAGAAGAAGGAGAACTCTTAATGGTGTATGGAGAAAAGGGCAACATGAAGCTACATCTTATTAGTAATTTGAAGGCACAAAAACTAATAAGGAAAGGTTGCTATGCTGTTCTAGCACACGTCGAGAAAGTACAAACTGAAGAAAAGAGCATCAATGATGTTCCCGTCGCAAAAGAATTTCCCGATGTATTTCCGAAAGAATTACCGGGACTACCTCCACATCGATCTGTTGAATTTCAAATAGATCTTGTACCAGGAGCTGCACCAATAGCTCGTGCTCCTTATAGACTCGCACCCAGCGAGATGAAAGAACTGCAAAGCCAACTGCAAGAACTATTAGAACATGGTTTCATTCGACCAAGCACATCACCATGGGGAGCTCCTATTTTGTTTGTCAAGAAGAAGGATGGTACATTTAGGTTGTGTATTGACTACAGAGAGTTGAACAAACTTACCATCAAAAACCATTATCCACTGCCGAGAATTGACGACTTATTTGATCAACTACAAGGTTTGTCAGTTTATTCGAAGATCGATTTACATTCTGGATATCATCAAATGCGAGTAAAGGAGGATGATATTCCAAAAACTGCTTTTAGGACGCGTTATGGTCATTACGAGTTTATGGTTATGCCGTTTGGATTGACTAATGCACCAGCTGTGTTCATGGACCTTATGAACTGAGTGTGTGGACCATACCTAGACAAGTTTGTCATTGTTTTCATTGATGACATACTTATTTAGTCAAAGAATGACCAAGAACACGGTGAACATTTGAGAAAGGTGTTAGAAGTATTGAGGAAGGAAGAATTGTACGCTAAATTTTCAAAGTGTGCATTTTGGTTGGAAGAAGTTCAATTCCTCGGTCACATAGTGAACAAAAAAGGTATTAAGGTGGATCCGGCAAAGATAGAAACTGTTGAAAAGTGGGAAACCCCGAAAACTCCGAAACACATACGCTAGTTTATAGGACTAGCTGGTTACTACAGAAGGTTCATCCAAGACTTTTCCAGAATAGCAAAACCCTTGACTGCATTAACGCATAAAGGGAAGAAATTTGAATGGAAGGATGAACAAGAGAAAGCGTTTCAGTTATTGAAGAAAAAGCTAACTACGGCACCTATATTGTCATTGCCTGAAGGGAATGATGATTTTGTGATTTATTGTGACGCATCAAAGCAAGGTCTGGGTTGTGTATTAATGCAACGAACGAAAGTGATTGCTTATGCGTCTAGACAATTGAAGATTCACGAGCAAAATTATACGACGCATGATTTGGAATTAGGCGCGGTTGTTTTTGCATTAAAGACTTGGAGGCACTACTTATATGGGGTCAAAAGTATTATATATACCGACCACAAAAGTCTTCAACACATATTTAATCAGAAACAACTGAATATGAGGCAGCGTAGGTGGATTGAATTGTTGAATGATTACGACTTTGAGATTCGTTACCACCCGGGGAAGGCAAATGTGGTAGCCGACGCCTTGAGCAGAAAGGACAGAGAACCCATTCGAGTAAAATCTATGAATATAATGATTCACACTAACCTTACTACTCAAATAAAGGAGGCGCAACAAGGAGTTTTAAAAGAGGGAAATTTAAAGGATGAAATACCCAAAGGATCGGAGAAGCATCTTAATATTCGGGAAGACGGAACCCGGTATAGGGCTGAAAGAATTTGGGTACCAAAATTTGGAGATATGAGAAAAATGGTACTTAGAGAAGCTCATAAAACCAGATACTCAATACATCCTGGAACGGGGAAGATGTACAAGGATCTTAAGAAACATTTTTGGTGGCCAGGTATGAAAGCCAATGTTGCTAAATACGTAGGAGAATGTTTGACGTGTTCTAAGGTCAAAGCTGAGCATCAGAAACCATCAGGTCTACTTCAACAACCCGAAATCCCGGAATGGAAATGGGAAAACATTACCATGGATTTCATCACTAAATTGCCAAAGACTGCAAGTGGTTTTGATACTATTTGGATAATAGTTGATCGTCTCACCAAATCAGCACACTTCCTGCCAATAAGAGAAGATGACAAGATGGAGAAGTTAGCACGACTGTATTTGAAGGTAGTCGTCTCCAGACATGGAATACGAATCTCTATTATCTCTGATAGGGATGGCAGATTTATTTCAAGATTCTGGCAGACATTACAGCAAGCATTAGGAACTCGTCTAGACATGAGTACTGCCTACCATCCACAAACTGATGGGTAGAGCAAAAGGACGATACAAACATTTGAAGACATGCTACGAGCATGTGTTATTGATTTCGGAAACAGTTGGGATCGACATCTACCGTTAACAGAATTTTCCTACAACAACAGCTACCACTCAATCATTGAGATGGCGCCGTTTGAAGCACTTTATGGTAGAAAGTGCAGGTCTTCGATTTGTTGGAGTGAAGTAGGGGATAGACAGATTACGGGTCCGGAGATAATACAAGAAACTACCGAGAAAATCATCCAAATTCAACAAAGATTGAAAACCGCCCAGAGTCGACAAAAGAGCTACGCGGACAGTAAAAGAAAAGATATAGAGTTTGAAATTGGAGAAATGGTCATGCTTAAGGTTTCACCTTGGAAAGGCGTTGTTCGATTTGGTAAACGGGGGAAACTAAATCCAAGGGCTTACCAACTGGACCATTCAAGATTATAGATCGTGTCGGACCAGTAGCTTACCAACTGGAGCTACCTCAACAACTCGCAGCTGTACATAACACTTTCCACATCTCAAATTTGAAGAAATGTTTTGCTAAAGAAGATCTCACTATTCCGTTGGACGAAATCCAAATCAATGAAAAACTTCAATTCATTGAAGAACCCGTCGAAATAATGGATCGTGAGGTTAAGAGACTTAAACAAAACAAGATACCGATTGTTAAGGTTCGATGGAATGCTCTTAGAGGACCCGAGTTCACCTGGGAGCGTGAAGATCAGATGAAGAAGAAATACCCACATTTATTTCCAGAAGATACGTCAACACCTCCAACTGCTTAAAATTTCGGGACGAAATTTATTTAACCGGTAGGTACTGTAGTAACCCGAACTTTTCCATGTTTATATATATATTAAATGAAATTTTTAATTACATGATTAAGTGTTTCCAACATGTTAAGCAATCAAACTTGTTAAGACTTGATTAATTGAAATAGGTTTCATATAGACAATTGACCACCCAAGTTGACCGGTGATTCACGAACGTTAAAACTTGTAAAAACTATACGATGACATATATATGGTTATATATATAGTTAACATGATTTTATTATAAGTATGTATCTCATTAGGTATTTTAACAATGAGTTATATACATAAAAATGAGACTATTAATTTAAGAAACTCGAAAACGATATATATAACGATTATCGTTATAACAACGTCTTACTAGGTACATATGAATTATATTAAGATATTGATACACTTGGTTAATTATGTTAAATGATAAGTAAATATATTATTAAGTGTATTAATAATGAAATACATATGTAAAAATAAGACTACTAACTTAATGATTTCGAAACGAGACATATATGTAACGATTATCGTTGTAACGACATTTAACTGTATATATATCATACTAAGATATATTATATATCATAATATCATGATAATATAACAATTTAACATCTCATTTGTTATAATAAACAATGGGTTAACAACATTCAACAAGATCGTTAACCTAAAGGTTTCAAAACAACATTTACATGTAACGACTAACGATGACTTAACGACTCAGTTAAAATGTATATACATGTAGTGTTTTAATATGTATTCATACACTTTTGAAAGACTTCAAGACACTTATCAAAATACTTCTACTTAACAAAAATGCTTACAATTACATCCTCGTTCAGTTTCATCAACGATTCTACTCGTATGCACCCGTATTCGTACTCGTACAATACACAGCTTTTAGATGCATGTACTATTGGTATATACACTCCAATGATCAGCTCTTAGCAGCCCATGTGAGTCACCTAACACATGTGGGAACCATCATTTGGCAACTAGTATGAAATATCTAATAAAATTACAAAAATATGAGTAATCATTCATGACTTATTTACATGAAAACAAAATTACATATCCTTTATATCTAATCCATACACCAACGACCAAAAACACCTACAAACACTTTCATTCTTTAATTTTCTTCATCTAATTGATCTTTCTCAAGTTCTATCTTCAAGTTCTAAGTGTTCTTCATAAATTCCAAAAGTTCTAGTTTCATAAAATCAAGAATACTTCTAAGATTGCAAGTTTACTTCCAAGTTTTCTAAATTCATTCCAAGTAATCATCCAAGATCAAGAAACCTTTGTTACTTACAGTAGGTTATATTTCTAATACAAGGTAATAATCATATTCAAACTTTAATTCAATTTCTATAACTATAACAATCTTATTTTGAGTGGAAATCTTACTTGAAATTGTTTTCGTGTCATGATTCTGCTTCAAGAACTTTCAAGCCATCCAAGGATCCTTTGAAGCTAGATCTATTTTTCTCATTTCCAGTAGGTTTATCCAAGGAACTTGAGGTAGTGATGATGTTCATAACATCATTCGATTCATACATATAAAGCTATCTTATTCGAAGGTTTAAACTTGTAATCACTAGAACATAGTTTAGTTAATTCTAAACTTGTTCGCAAATAAAAGTTAATCCTTCTAACTTGACTTTTAAAATCAACTAAACACATGTTCTATATCTATATGATATGCTAACTTAATGATTTAAAATCTGGAAACACGAAAAACACCGTAAAACCGGATTTACGCCGTCGTAGTAACACCGCGGGCTGTTTTGGGTTAGTTAATTAAAAACTATGATAAACTTTGATTTGAAAGTTGTTATTTTGGGAAAATGATTTTTATTATGAACATGAAACTATATCCAAAAATTATGGTTAAACTCAAAGTGGAAGTATGTTTTCTAAAATGGTCATCTAGACGTCGTTCTTTCGACTAAAATGACTACCTTTACAAAAACGACTTGTAACTTATTTTTACAACTATAAACCTATACTTTTTCTGTTTTGGATTCATAAAATAGAGTTCAATATGAAACCATAGCAATTTGATTCACTCAAAACGGATTTAAAATGAAGAAGTTATGGGTAAAACAAGATTGGATAATTTTTCTCATTTTAGCTACGTGAAAATTGGTAACAAATCTATTCCAACCATAACTTAATCAACTTGTATTGTATATTATGAAATCTTGAGATACCATAGACACGTATACAATATTTCGACCTATCATGTCGACACATCTATATATATTTCGGAACAACCATAGACATTCTATATGTGAATGTTGGAGTTAGCTATACATGGTTGAGGTTGATTCCAAAATATATATAGTTTGAGTTGTGATCAATACTGAGATACGTATACACTGGGTCGTGGATTGATTCAAGATAATATTTATCGATTTATTTCTGTACATCTAACTGTGGACAACTAGTTGTAGGTTACTAACGAGGACAGCTGACTTAATAAACTTAAAACATCAAAATATATTAAAAGTATTGTAAATATATATTGAACATACTTTGATATATATGTATATATTGTTATAGGTTCATGAATCAACCAGTGGCCAAGTCTTACTTCCCGACGAAGTAAAAATCTGTGAAAGTGAGTTATAGTCCCACTTTTAAAATCTAATATTTTTGGGATGAGAATACATGCAGGTTTTATAAATAATTTATAAAATAGACACAAGTACGTGAAACTACATTCTATGGTTGAATTATCGAAATCGAATATGCCCCTTTTTATTAAGTCCGGTAATCTAAGAATTAGGGAACAGACACCCTAATTGACGCGAATCCTAAAGATAGATCTATTGGGCC
Source organism: Rutidosis leptorrhynchoides (assembly GCF_046630445.1). NCBI lineage: Eukaryota > Viridiplantae > Streptophyta > Magnoliopsida > Asterales > Asteraceae > Rutidosis > Rutidosis leptorrhynchoides. Next base: position 293,592,879 of record NC_092336.1, read on the forward strand.
CAACAAGCCCCATCCAAAGTACTGGATCCTTTAGTACTTCGAAATTTATATCATATCCGAAGGGTGTCCCGGAATGATGGGGATATTCTTATATATGCATCTTGTTAATGTCGGTTACCAGGTGTTCACCATATGAATGATTTTTATCTCTATGTATGGGATGTGTATTGAAATATGAAATCTTGTGGTCTATTGTTACGATTTGATATATATAAGTTAAACCTATAACTCACCAACATTTTTGTTGACGTTTAAAGCATGTTTATTCTCAGGTGAATACTAAGAGCTTCCACTGTTGCATACTAAAATAAGGACAAGATTTGGAGTCCATGTTTGTATGATATTGTGTAAAAACTGCATTCAAGAAACTGATTTCGATGTAACATATTTGTATTGTAAACCATTATGTAAAGGTCGTGTGTAAACATGATATTTTAGATTATCATTATTTGATAATCTACGTAAAGCTTTTTGAACCTTTATTTATGAAATAAAGGTTATGGTTTGTTTTAAAAATGAATGCAGTCTTTGAAAAACGTCTCATATAGAGGTCAAAATCTCGCAACGAAATCAATTAATATGGAACGTTTTTAATCAATAAGAACGAGACATTTCAGCTTGAGCTATAGGATCCTTTAAATCGGTAATCCAAACCCTTCCATTCTAGAGTTTCGTAGACGCCATCCGTCAAGAAAGTTCAATGATCAAAATAATGAGAAAGCAAAGATTTTTGAAAGTAATGAATATGAATAGTGGTGACATTATAATGTTGTTGAGGTTTTCGATAACTCAATGACATTTTCCGGTTCGTAAACCGATGCATAAAGGCATAAGGCATATAGGTACATGATATAACAAGGAGGTTATATACGTTTGGGTATGAATAGTAAAATATAGGATTTTCAAAAGTCATGGATAATATTTCATGTAATACATATGTAATACACAAAACCATGATAGATGACATAGGAATGTTGAGAATTTCAGAAATCATGGTGTCATATTTAAATATGGTGGCGGAATTGGATAATACTTAGGAAAGTGAGTAGAGTTCTTAGATTGGCTTGGCATTCTAAGATAAGTAAAGTTTCTAAAGTATAGTGTAGCATTTAATAGTTAAAGGCAACAATTAAAGCCACTATGGTCAAGGAAAGTTGTAGTCCTACATTGCTAAGGTACCTAATTGTATAAGGCACACATAAAATGTAATCCTAGTTCTCTACAACAACACTGCTCTGATACCAATCTCTGTCACACCCCCAAATAGGGCCTGGGGTATTTGTGACTAACTATATCAAATTACAGTTGTATAAACGAGAACGACTCTATATGAGACGTTTTATTGAGTTTTGCAGCGGAAGATAAATAGATTACAATGTATTTAATGAACAACGCATTAAATGTCTTTAGTTGATATGATATGTAATGAAGACTCTAAACATAGCAAGCAATCATTAATTTAGCAAATGCAAGTCTTTCAAATTATCCATGAATGACTTGTTGAAATGTTGCTTTCAATTAGCAAATACACAGCGGAAGCATTATGTAGGATCTGAGAATAAACATACTCTAAAGTGTCAACACGAGGTTGAGTGAGTTTATAGGTATGTCATAATAATAATTTCAGTAATAGTGTTAGACCACAAGATTTTTGTTCATAAGCTTGGTCTCGCAGGGACCAATTAGTAGATCTCGCAGATCCAAAAGTTATGTTGATCTCGCAGGGACCAAAAAGTTATGCCAGTTCGTGATATTTAGACTAAACGTTCAAGTTTGCCCTAATGATAAGTTGTGTCTATACTTGTCAGTTTAATTTCATTATTGATTAATACAAAGACTTAGTCAAATATATCGGGGACGTTACTCCCGATAGGCCTACCCCTAATAATCAAGAATGCATTCAACGAGCAATTAAAAATATCACTGTAGGGCCATTGTTGGACATAGCTAGGTATAGCATAGTTTAACAGTTGGTACTTGTGTCTAACGTATAAAACAGTTATAAAAGTTGCACATGTATTCTCAGCCCAAAAATATATAAAAAGGGAGCTATGAAAACTCACGATACGATATGATAGTTTGTAGTAATTATATGTATGATGGCACTGAACAAGTGCGGAGTTGTCCTCGGATTCACGAACCTATATCAAGTATATATATTAACACATGTACTTGTAATCGAATAAGTATATATATATATTTTAGTTGTTATATATTTCTATATATATATATATATATATATATATATATATATACTTATATATAAATATATTCTATATTTAAGTATTTGTTTGATAAAATGATTTTTAATAATGATAATGAATAAAGAGTTGTATTATTTTGTAAGAACAATAATAATACTAGTAGTAAAATGATAATAATCATAATAAGGTTTAAAAATAACAATAATAATATTATAGTTTTGATGATGGCAAAGATGTTAATTTTTGTAAAAATGATAATAAGGATAATAATTTTAATAATAACAATACTAGTAGTAATAATAATACTATAGTTTTTATTAATAGCAAAAATGATAAATTTTGTAAAAATGATAATAATGATAATACTTTTAATAATAATAATATTAATAAAGATGATCATTTTAGTAATAATAATATTGATAATACTTTTTAATAATAACAATAGTAATAATCATATTAATGATAATAGTGATAATATTAATAATAGTATTTATGATAAAAAATAATCTTAATATTTAGGAAGTGATACTAATACTAATATTTATAATAATAAGTTGTTTTGTTTTCAAAATAATAATAATAGTAATTCTAAAGTGGTAACTAATACTTTTACTAGTAATAATACTAGTAATACAATAATAATAATACTAATAATGATAATACTAATAATTATAATAATAATACTAGTATTACTTTTTAAATACTAGTAACAATAATAATAATAATAATAATAATAATAATAATAATAATAATAATAATAATAATAATAATAATAATAATAATAATAATAATAATAATAATAATAATAATAATAATAATAATAATAATAATAATAATAATGAAACTACCTTAGGAAGCTTTCTTAAAAAAAATGCCCAAGACGGGACTCGAACTCGCGACCTCTCACTCATCGACACAACCCTTAACCATTCCCTCTGCATCAGTTTTTCTAATTAAAACAAATTCTGATTATTATTAACTCGTATTTATTTGTGTTCCACCTTCTTCTTCTTCTTTTAACTAAATCGATCAGAGGTCATTACCCAAGGAGTTTCTTATTAAATTTTGGGATTTATAAATAATACAGAAATGATTAAAGGTTGGTTACATTAATTAAAACAGAAAAGAAAAAAATATAAAAAACCGTTGTATGTGTACGTATGAACTCACTTTCCAATTCGATTTTTTGAACGTTTTAGACCACGATTTCTACATAAAATAGTTTGTAAATCGTTCCTAGAATCTTTTCAAATCATCAATTGATCCTATAACATCAAAACGAACTCAAATTTATCAAGAACAATCTGTTTGACTATTTGAAATTAAATCTTTGACCTCAAAATTTGAATTCGATAAAACGAATTGAAATTTGAAACCTTGTACATAGTTTGAGTATTAGATTCCTAATAAGACTGTATTTTTAGTTTTTGAAATGGGATTCGAATTTGAATTTTGTAAATATGGAACAAGAACAGAGGTTCGTTAAAAAGAAAAAAGAATATGTTTTTCTGTTTTCTTTTCCAATCAGTAGCAATTTGCAATATATAATCATAATGAAGTTAATAAAACCAAAATGGAAACCAGTAGGAGAATAAAAATTTGGATCACGATTCGGATAATAATCAAAAATGGCGACAGAATAATAAATAAAAAAAACCACGATTAATGATAAAAAATAAAAGATGGATCTGATAAATAATTAAAAGCAGATTTAAAAAGAAATTTACATGATTAGTTAGTTCATTGTTTTTGACTTTTAATTTATTTGATATTAATAATTAATATTAATAATAATAATTAATAATACTAATAATAATAATTATATTAATAATAATAATAATAATAATATTTTAATATTATTCATAATGAAAATCAATAATAATAATAATAATAATAATAATAATAATAATAATAATAATAATAATAATAATAATAATAATAATAATAATAATAATAATAATAATAATAGGTATAACAATAATAATAATAATATTAGTAATAATAATACTAGCAATGGTAATACTAATAATAATAATTTAAATCATATAATAAATGATAATAATAATAATTTTGATAATAATAATATTAAATGACAATACTGATAATTATAATTGCAAATGATAATAATTAATGATAATAGTAATAATTTGTCTTAATTTCATGGTAATAAGGATAATGATAAGTATCGATATCAATAATAGTATTAATAATAATATTATTATTAATAATATGTTGTATTAATAATGATGATATTAATAATGTATTAGTTATTATATTAATGATATTAATAATAATAATAATAATAATATTAGTAATACTGATAATAATAATGATTGTAAATGATATAAAATAATTAATGATAATATTATTTAAAACAATATTAATAATAATACTAATACATAATTATTTTCAAATAATCGTTCGTGAATTGTCGAGAATAGTTGAAAGGTAATTGAACAGTTCAAAATTTTGAGATTTAGTTTAACTGACTTTGATTATCGTGTCAGAATCACATATGGATTAAGTTTAAATTTAATCAAAAATTTTTGGGTTGTCATATTTACCCCGAGACAATACATATGTAATTGTCAAGATCATAATTATACCACCAATTGACCTGAGGTCAATGGTTCTAGATGTTACTCCTGATAGCGCTATTTATAATAATTCCGTTTGCCACTTAAATCATCTAGCAATTAATTATATTACAAAGCAGGGATTTGTATGTTACAAATGAACACAATAAAAGTACTCATGTTGGTCGCATATAAAGTTTGTACTTGTGTGTAGCATGTTAAAAATTTAAAAGCAAGCATGTGCCTCACCCCATAGTTTCAAAACAGTAATGAAATAGTAAAAAGTGGGGCTATGAAATTCATGAAACGACCCCAAATCCGTTTAACAAAAATGAAGCACAATTTTTTTATAAGTTAGGTCCCATTAATACAATACATTTCCAACTCTGTTTTAACCAAAAACATAATATTGTAACGATACGTTTGACAATTTATAATGACCCTTGGTACACAAATTACACATTACAAAATCATTTGTAATAATGACCCAATAACACGAATACGGGTTAATAAACAATAACCCAACCCGATACCAAGAGCATAATCCCGGGGACTACCAAATCCCCAATTCGTGTCCAAATATTCAGAAGCAACCTCATCGAGCTCAAGCGCTCCTACGCATCCAGTCTATCAACTAGCTAGCTTCACAATCACAATACCTGTAAAAAGGTAAACAATGAGAGGGGTAAGCATAAAGCTTAGTGAATGCAATAATTATACATATACATATATAATCTACTTACTTGCATACACTTACACAAATACCGCATATGAGCTAGCAATTCAACAACCATGCAACCACAATGCAAAACTAAGGATCCGCAATTCACAATAAGCTTGCATTGCCAATAGCATATAGTTCACAATTTAATATACTAATAAAAAACTCACACAACCATGGTTAACCAATAGTACAAGGGAATGGTGTGATAGCCCGTCCTAATCTACCTGGACGAACGCATCAACATTTGGTCCCATTGCGAGGTACTATCCTAAATATGCCATGAACGACTCCATGTAATATCTTTAAAATGAGAAAATGCACAGCGGAAGATTTCTTTCATACCTGAGAATAAACATGCTTAAAAGTGTCAACCAAAAGGTTGGTGAGTTCATAAGTTTATCATAAACAATCATTTCAATAATTTCAATAGACCACAAGATTTCATTTTCATAAATATCATACATCTCATACAGGTATTCCGCAAGCTGCATAGAGATAAAAATCATTCATATGGATTGAACACCTGGTAACTGATATTAACAAGATGCATATAGAATATCCCCATCATTCTGGGACTCTCATCGGACATGATAAAATCGAAGTACTAAAGCATTCCAAATTCCAGAATGGGGTATGTTAGGCCCATAGATCTATCTTTAGGATTCACATCAATTAGGGGCCAGTTCCCTAATTCTTAGGCTACCAAGCTAAAAGGGGCGATATTCGATTTCGATAATCCAACCATAGAATGTAAAATTTTGAGTACTTGTGTCTATTTCGTCAAACATTTATAAAAGTAGCACATGTAATCTCAGTCCCAAAATTATATATTGCAAAAGTATTTAAAAAGGGAGCAAATGAAACTCACGATACGAAATTTGTAGTAAAATATGCATACGACGGAATTGAACAATGCAGGGTTGGCCTCAGATTCACGAACCTATATCATATATATATATATATATATATATATATATATATATATATATATATATATATATATATATATATATATATATATATATATAATTTATTAGTTATATCATTTTTATATTAATAACTTATATGTTTCATATATTCATTTTATATATTTTTAATAAATAAAAATATTTATTTTTGTTATGTTATATGTATTAAATATATCTTTATATATGTATATATACATAATTTGTTTGTTACAATAGTAATTATAATAATACTAAAATAATATTAGTAATGATAAAAATAATTATAATACTAATAATAATAAAAATGATAACAATATTAATGATTCTATTAATGATAATAATAATAATAGTTTAAATAGTAAAGATAATCTTATTAAAAACGATAATTTTTAATACAAATGATAATGTTAATGCTTTTAATAATAGCAATGATAATAATAATATTAATAATAATAATAACTATAATATATCTAATAATAATACTTTTACTAATAATGATAATAATAATGATATTAATAATAATAATACTTATAATAATAATAATAATAATAATAATAATAATAATAATAATAATAATAATAATAATAATAATAATAATAATAATAATAATAATAAGAATAATAATGATAATGAAAATAATAGTTTTGATAATATTACTTAATAATAATAATAATAATAAATAATAATTGTAAATAAATAATAAAAGAAGACTACCTTTAAAAGCTTTTCCTAAAAACAATACCCAGATAGGTCTCGAACACGTGACTTCTCGTTCCCCTAACACACTCCCAAACCACTCCATCTGATTCTTTCTGGTTTAAATCACTGACCAAATTTATTTAACCCATACGTACTCTAGTCCAATTAGTAATTAATGGCCCAAATTAGTAGCTCATTTAACTAGCCTAATCCATCGGTCCAATTCCAAAACATCTCGGATCAGCAAAAACGTTTTCCCTTTATCATTCCAACTATTCATAATCACTAACCTCATGTATCTTCCTTGTTGTTAAAACAATAATAAAACCAGAAATATGGCAGCGTAGCAGTAGCAACATTCAGATGGGTTTGGTTTATGGATTCACGAAGAAAAATAGAAAAATCAAGTGTTAATAGTAATATTATATTGGTGTTGCAGATGCATCGAGTTGTTGGTTGTAAACAGAGAGAAACGAGTAGTAGTTCGAGCCATAATGGTGGCGGTTTAGTTTTGTTGGTTCAAACAGAAACACAGAATACGCAGGTGGTGTGTGGTGATGGGTAGTTAAATGGGTCTTGTTTGTGTTGTTTGTCAAAAACAGAAATAAACCGAGGTTGTGCAGTAGCAACAATGTCGGTTTGGTAATAGATACAATGAAGAGTAGAAGGTTGGTTTCGTTGGGTTGATGATGTAATCTTAGTAGTAGCAGCCGGGGGTGATGGTTTGATGAAGTGGTGATCGCACCCATTCAATAGGAAACAAAGGAAAACAGTTTGGGTTTCAATGGGTTTTGGTTTAAATGACATAACTGAAGTAGAAACAGGGGTTCTTGCAGCACCAACATCGAATAGTAGAACGAATTGAAAAGAAAATGGGTGTAGCTGTAAACGAACATGGCTTTTGGTTTGGGATTCGATTAGTAACAGAAACAGTAACAAGTTATGAATGTTGAATGTTGATAGGTTTAACAAAGGTGATGGATTTAAGTAAAAATAAAAAGGACTAGGTTGTAGCAGTTTGATCAATCGTGAAGTTTGCTCAACGAAAACAAAAAATAAGCGACAGTAGCAGCGATCTTGTGGTATCATGGTGGGGTTTTTGAGATGAAGGTGGCGGTTTTAGTTATCGTAACAAAACAGGAAATAAATCGAGCAAGTGGTTGTGGGTGTTTGATGATAGAAGGTGGTGGATCAATGTTGGTTGTGTTCGTCTTAGGTTTGTTAGATTGTAGCGAAAACAGAAAACACATATAGCATTAGCTGTGAGTTTAGGTGATGGGTTTAGAGTGGTGGTTTAGTTTGGTGGTGATGATGATAGCTGTCACGAAAAAGAAATCACAAAGTTGATGGTGTGTTGATATGGGTGGTTAACCGGACGTTCATGGTGGTGAGTTGTGGATGGTTGGAGAAGGTCGATCAAGGTGCTGGAAGTGGGTTTTCTATTATGCAGTGTATGTGTATATTTATATATACTGCATGATTTTAAAATGTTGGGGAAAGAAACAATCACAAATCATTAAGAACAAAAACAGTGACCAATCATGAATCAATTTTGTACAGTGCTTAATAGTGATGCAGCCATTAAATTGGTTGTTGTTCTTCGATGGCTACATTGATGTGTAGATTTATATATAATATTTATGTACTAGTGATAATGATAGATACAGAAAGATGAGTTAGTGGTGAAGTTAAAACAAAACATCACGGTAATCATTAATATTATTTAAATGAATTATAAAGTAGAAAAATGAAAAACGTGTGATTAAGTTAGCCGTCGCTTATCACGGACTAAATTTCATACTCCGTTGTTAATCAGTGGTGAATAAAAGTTTTTGAAAATCCCAAATCTTTAAATTAACTTTCTTTATTTATTTCAGTCATTATGATATAAAATTGTTGATTAATTGTTTAAATTTTATTAAATAAAAAATTAATTCAACTATCCGCGCTCGATCCTGGGTAAAATAAAAAAGTGTTAAAATTTAATAATTAGATCCTAAATATACTTTTAATAAATCTATAATTTGTATAACTCATTTTCGGATCACCGTTTATTTTAAAATCACATAAGTTCGAATTTAACTTGCTTAACATCAATCGGAACATCAAGCGAGTATTACAATCATTTAATATTTATATTTAATATATATTAAATATACATATAGATTCATTTTAATAACAATTTAATTATATCGTATTTCATTTTACATTTTTAGTTCTAACGATTAAATGTATATCAATATTTCTAGTTATTATATATATATATATATATATATATATATATATATATATATATATATATATATATATACATACATTCATTTACAATTAAGTGTTCGTGAATCATCGGAAGCGGTCGAAGGGTAATTGCATTTATGAAAACAGTTCAAAATTTTTGAGACATAACATTACAGACTTTGCATATTATGTTGAAAATTTTAAATCGTATCGAGAGTTTGATTTAAAATTAGTCAAAAATTTTCGGGCCATGACAGTACCTACCCGTTAAAGAAATTTCGCCTCGAAATTTGAGTGAGGTCGTCATGGCTAACAATAAATATGTTTTCATGACGAATACGAGTTGATAAATAGAGTTTTATCATCATTGAGTAATATGAATAAAACAATTCGATTATGCGAAGAGTATAAGTGAAGCTATCGCAAAAGATTGAAATAAAGAAATAGAGATTCGTCTTAACTTTTGACGTAGTCATGATTGATTTTCGAAATTCAAGGAAATTATAGAAAATCTTCTAAATCTATATAAGATTTGATTCTTCGATAATTAATGAAAATAGAATTCTCCTTAATTAAATACGGTTATTTGCCTCGATTGCAATGTCTGATATTTTCACTATAAATTAACCTCTTCCATTCCATTGTTTTCACAACTCCTTTCTTCTCTTCCTCGATTTTTTTCCAAAGATTATGAAAATGCTTTATCCAGTTCTGATCCTTGACCTCATTCTGACTATCGCAACAATCATCCTTCTATTCCAACTCCCACCGGAGGAATCTGTTTACTTCTACTTCACTCTTGGGGTAGTGGTTTTCATAATCCTTCCTAGCATCTGTCTTTCCATAGTTATTGCCATCCACGGTTAATGATCTCTTTTATTTTTTGTGATTTATACTCCTATTTATATTTCGAAGCTTTGTGCTTTTGTTTTTCTCTTCTCGGTTTTAAGTAAAGCAAGTAATGGTCCAGAATTCGTAGGTATGAAGTTTCGAATGAACATGACTAATGTTCTAAGAAAGAAATTGTAATAGCACGATGTGATTTGTTAAATTACTAGTATCACTGATGATAGAACTATCAAGAATATATTTTCTTGATATGTTTAGAGGTTTATTAGAATGATAGAGTTATGTAACATGGCACATGATGAGGGTGAGATCTGTGAATCATCACGTTCCATTATAAATTCAGCATGACTTACTGTAATATAACCACGTTGACTGGGCGTCATTATATTATACTGACTCATGCTTCAATTCTCAACACTTCTTTAGAAATCATTCATAATTTAAACTCAAATTTTACAGAATGATAGAAACTAAAACAGTTTCTTTTATAATGTAACATAGATAGCACGAGGAGATAGATAATTTCGGACAAAGATATTTATGAAGGTATCTTCAGAAATATCGAGGATATTTATATCAATAGGTAAGATGATATCTTAGAGTTTCTAAGCTTGAAAGATAATGAAGAAAATTTTTCCACAAGATTTTAGATTAAATAAGGAACAAGGTATTCGCTAAAGATTTCATCAGATATTGAATCATATGGATTCGGTAAGTATAGGTTTAGTTCTTGTGATATGTCCACAACCTCCTTCATGGTTTGTTCAATCCGTTTTCCAGTACCAATTTTCTATTGAGTGTTTTCAACACTCCATTCTTTATCATCAAGCTTTTGGCCATTAAGACCATCTACAACTTTTGCTGCTTCATCAGCATTCAATGTCACCATATTTAAATTATTGGTTATCAATCTGAGGTGTTTTTCAAGAATTTGAAGGGTTTGAATGAAGATTGTAATTGTCAAGATACAAATGATGTTTAAGATGGAATCAAGTGGCAAACTTGAATAAATGTTTAACTATAGAAGATGTAACTTATTAACGATATTTTAAATCAAAGTGTTATAATTAATATTTCCTACTCTTTTAATACTTTTTAATTGTCCAAGGTTAGTAGTCCAATGTTAGTAGTCCAATAGTCCAATAATTTAAAATATATTCTAGTTAATCAAGGTTATTATATTGTCCCGGGATTAACCAAGACTAGTATATTATGATAGTATTTAAATGACAATATTTAAAGTGCGTAAAATAAATAACAGTATTTTAAATGACAATAAATAAAATTGCGAGTATTAAATTGCGATAATTAATTGCGATAAGTAAAATGACAATAAATAAAATGTAATAAGGAAATAGTCATAATGGGTATAGGAACAGTTAGCTAGGATTTGGTTAGTATAGATTTGTAATTTTTTGTAGTTAATTAATTGGTTACTAATCAATTTTATTTTGTCCATTATTTTCTTCATTATGCCACTTGTCAAATCTTGACTTGGATTTTGATTGGTCAAAATTAGAATATGTAATTGAATGAAAATGATTATTCTTCGATGAACGTATACATATATTTGCGAATGTAAATAGGATAGTTAATGATTGCTGATTCAGAATTAAAGAATGTACAGTGTAACATATTAATGTGAAATCTAAATATTTCTCGGGTATTACCTACCCGTTAAAATATTCTTATCATTAATAGTTTGTACAAAAGTATCTTTGATGTAGAACAATACGTAGGATGAAGATAAATGATGTAGAACGATATGAAGAACGATGATTATGCTCGAAGTATAGATTGTGATGTTAAGGCGTGTGATGTTGAGGCTACTGGTGATTTTGATGCTGGTGGTACTATTGATGCCGGTGATGCTGCTGGTGCTTGTGGTATTGAGGCTTGCGATGGGATGTTGTTAGTGGTACTGGTTCTGTTTTTGGTCTTTGTAAGCTTTGCACCATATTCTCCAAAGCCACTAATCGAGCGCGAAGCTCGTTGACTTCTTCTATTACTCCTGGATGATCGGCGGTTGGAACGAGCGAATGAATAAGATTTAGAATTTAAGATAGTATATAATCGTGACGAGATACTCTAGAAATGAGAGAGAAAATAGTGTTTCGGACTGGTTCTTCGGTAAGTGCTTCAGGTTCTTCTCCAAGAGGTGAATTTGGTTGGTGGAAAGGATCTCCTTCTTCTTGTCTCCATTGATTAAGTCGACTATGAACCCACCCCAATTTATCCAGAATTTATGATGGCTGATTGGTTGATCCATTCTAGTTACACTGCTTTCGGAGTTCGAGTGGAAATCCAAATTGGAAGAGCTATTGGAATCCGAGGAATTTGAACTAGTTGCGAGTTCCATCTTGTACTATCAAGGAAATGAATTTCGATATGAAATAGATTATAGGACTTAGATTGGTATCCTTCAATGAGATGACCCGTCCTAATCCATAAGGACGAATACAATAACATATGATTACATTGCGAGGTATTTGACCTCTAAATGATACATTTTACAAACATTGCATTCGTTTTTTAAAAGACAAACTTTCATTACATCGAAAGTTAATAGACATGCATACCATTTCATAATATATCAACTATCAATGACTTAATAATAATCTTGTTGAACTCAAAGTCTCGAATGCAATGTCTTTTGAAATATGTCATGAATGACTCCAGGTAATATCTATAAAATGAAGAAATGCACAGCGGAACATTTCTTTAATACCTGAGAATAAACATGCTTTAAAGTGTCAACCAAAAGGTTGGTGAGTTCATTAGTTTATCGTAATCAATCATTTTCAGTAATATAATAGACTACAAAATAATCATATTGTTATACCCCCAAATACGACCGGGGAAATATGTGAAACGACCCGACCCAATCCATAGGGACGAATACAATAACATATGATTACATCGCGAGGCATTTGACCTCTATATGATACGTTTTATAAACATTGCATTCTTTTGAAAAGATATACCATAAATGAATATTTAAAATTCAATGTTTTCGACATCTGATGATTTCTACATATAGACAATCACCGTAAATTAACAGTTTACAAGAATACTTCCGTTGACAATGCAGTCAAAATAAATACACGGTGATGATTTTGTGAATGCAATGCTTCCTCGAATAAAACATGTGTGACTCCATGCACATGGTTTCTCTAACATATATTCAAACAGCGGAAGACTTCTAGGAATCTGAGAATAAACATGCTTTAAACGTCAACATAAAGTTGGTGAGATATAGGTTTAATGCCAGCAGCGTTATAAATATAGACCACAAGATTTCATATACATAAACGTTTTAATAAAAATATTCTAAGTGGTTGAGCACTTGATAACCATACTTAACATTTAATCAACGTCGCATATTCCCTTTATTATGAAATCTCACTACACTGTACCAAGTGTAGTCACCGAAACGAAGTACTGTGCAACCGTTGAATACTGGTTGTCCAGTCCGGTTGGGGTTGTCAGGCCCGATAGATCTATCAACAGGATTCGCGTTTACAATACCATATGTAAATAGTAGTTACCAAGCTACAGGGAAGTATGCCAGTGGTACAACTCAACGTAGAATATATTTTTTATCACTTGTGTCCATAACGTAAATTATAAAATGCATGTATTCTCATCCCGAAATATTTAGAGTTTAAAAGTGGGACTATATACTCACTTTTGCCTTGAAGGTATTTAACTCGACTTGGTCTCCGATAGATATCACGAACCTAACCATATATATTTATAATATATCAACATATTTTCTTTTCAAGTAATCGTTACATATATATATATATATATATATATATATATATATATATATATATATATATATATATATATATATATATATATATATATATATATATATATATATATATATACTTATAATACTTTTAATATTTTCTTAGTCCGTAGTTAGCAGTCCGATGTTAGTGGTCCACAATTAGTTGCTCAATAAAATAAATAAAGACTTCATCGTATTCGTATTGATCAGAATTAATCTCGACCCATGGTACCATGTTGTCAAATGACGTGTTGCGTACATAAAGTACCGTGTTGTCAAATGACGTGTTGCGTACAATCATGAGGTCTTATGATTAATCTTCTCGTGTTGTTTACGGGTGGTCCTGAAATATATAAAATCAAATCATAAGTAATTATATATAAAATATCATATTAATTAGAAAAGATATGATTAATTACTTTATCTCCAAATATTTTCGTAGCTAAACTAGCTTCGGATACCCAATCTTGTTTTAGTCGTAGTTTCTTCATTACAACTCCATTTTTGTTGGTTCAACTTGCCAGTTCCTTGGATCGAGTCAAATTTTAAGAATATGAACTAAAAATACCTTAGTTTGTATTCGAAATCACAGGTTATAGGTCAAACTTTAGTAAACTTATGAAAGTGATCATTTTCCATCATAAAAACAACATTTAATGATCATTTTTCTAAAAATACTTACACTTTGAGTTAAACCATGAAATTTTTATGTGTTAACATATTCATAAGAAATATCATTTTTCCAGAACATGAACTTCCAATTCAAAGTTCAAGATGGTTTTTAATTATCAAACCCAAAACAGCACCCGGTTGCACTCCGACGACGTAGATTCAGTTTTTAAGGTGTTCTTTGTAAAACCAAGTTATATCTTGTTAAGTTAGCGTATTATTATGATATATTACAGGTCTTGAAGTGTTTTAAAAGTTAAGTTAGAAGGATCTATTTAGTTTGCAAACAAGTTTGAAATCATTCAAACTATGTTCTTGTTGTTAAAATTTTACAACATAAAATAAGATAGCTATATAATTATGAATCGAACAAGATTATGAACAAGGTTACTACCTCAAGTTACTTGGACAAAGGTACCGTAAGAGATAAGAAAAAAATCTTGGAATCAAAGAGTGGTGGAGTTAGATCAAAAGGTTGGAAGTATACTTCTTCAAATGGGTGGTTATTTTGATAAGTTCTTGAAAGAGTTTTCTTATGGTGTTTAAGGCTTGTAATTGAAGCTAAATGATGGGGAAAATGCTTGGAGATGATCAAGTATGAAGTTAGGAGTATTTTGAGAGAGAAATGAGGGTGTAGGTAAGAGAAAATGGAGTGAAGAAATGGTGTTCATTCATAAAAACGTTTTTAGTTTATAAAGAAAGAAAAAGATTCCTAATTTTGTTTTCTTACTAATAATTCATGCTACTTGAAAAATCCTAGTTACCTCATATCTAGGGCATTAATAATGTTGATTAGGATGTTGATTTGATGTGTATATATGAAACGTCCGCGACTAATCCTCTCGGACGAAGTCTTCAACAGTTGGTCCCATTGCGATGATCGACTCCAAGTAATGTCCTTAACATGAGCAAATGCACAGTGGAAGACTTAATTCGTACCTGAGAATAACATGCTTTAAAATGTCAACATAAAGTTGGTGAGATATATAGGTTTGTTGCTAGCAGCGTTATAACTATGGAACACAAGATTTCATATATAAACATTTTAATAAAAATATTCTAAGTGGTTGAGCACTTGGTAACCATACTTAACATTTAATCACGTCGCATATTCCCTTTATTATGAAATCTTACTACACCGTACCAAGTGTAGTCACGAAACGAAGTACTGTGCAACCGTTGAATACTGGTCGTCCAGTCCGGTTGGGGTTGTCAGGCCCGATAGATCTATCAACAGGATTCGCATTTACAATACCGCTGTAAATATTAGTTACCAAGCTACAGGGAAGTATGCCAGTGGTACAACTCAACGTAGAATATATTTTTCAGTTACTTGTGTCCATATCGTAAAACATAAAATACATGTATTCTCATCCCGAAATATTTAGAGTTTAAAAGTGGGACTATATACTCACCTAATGTATTTTGTAGTAAAAATACATAGAACGACATTGAACAAGTATAGGGTTGGCCTCGGATTCACGAACCTATATCATTTATATATATATTAACACATATAATTAACATGTAATAATAATCAAACTAACTTATATACGTTACTTATTTAGTTTAGTAATATATTTGTTATTTCAAAGGTTATATATTTATTTTGTATATTAATATTATACACATGGTTATATTAACACATATATATATATATCTATATAATTATATTGTTAAATCAAATTTTGTTATATGTAAATATTTATGTAAAAATGTTATTAGGTTTATAGTAACAATATTACGGTAATAATAATAATATTAATGTTAATGATAATAAAAATAATGTAAATAAAATTATATATAAAAATCATGCTAATGAAAATAATAATAATGATAGTAATAATTTTTAATTAAAATGTTAATTTTAATTTTAATGATAATGATAATGATAATAATAATAATAAGTAAACTACCTCAAGTAAGTAGCCCTTTAAAGGAAAATGCCCAACTCCGGGTTTAAACCCGTGACGTCCCGCTAACCCGATAACAACCTAACCATTTCTGTTTTTCTGAAACTTAATATGTTTAACCCGTAATGATTTTGATTCCCTTTTCTTCTTAATTATTCGAATATATACATTCAACCATCATCATCACTTACATCATCTATCATGATTATCTAATATTATTCATTAATCGTTTCATCTATCATGATTCATTATCATCATGCAACAATTATCATCATCATTATAAGTTATCATCCTCAACATCAACGCTTATATCATAATCACATCATCTTTTATTAATCAATCTATAAACGTGTCACCATCCTTTTCATTAACATAACCGGATCGTCATCATCACCTAGTAACCTATAACCATCATCATTAACCACCGTATTCATCATCATAATTCATCTTGTATCCTAATCATAATCATGTTTATAACTTCATCAATTTAGTCTCATAAAACCATAATTTTAACATCGTTGCCTATCCCGCTATTCATCATATCCTTAATCGAACACCATCATCAATCTTTCTTGTAAACAGCTCGATCACCTCTGGCTTGGCCCAACTCCTTCGGCCCAACATTACCAGTAAATAGACGGCCCAATTTGTGTGATTATTTTGATTCACAAGCAGCCCAATTAATCATAAACAATCAACACAGCTCGGAAGAAAAATTGATGGCTTTGGTTTTGTAACATAAATGTCACGGTAGGAGTAACAAAAAAAAAATCCGTGTGCACTCCTCATCATGTCGTTATCATCACCTCATCATCCATATTTATCATTTCTTTATTAAAGCAAGTGGGTTATATGTTTGGAAATTGTCTGCCATAGAAGTAAAAACACGCCATTTGTTATTAAAGGGTATAGGGGTTTGTAGACTACTACCATTCAACTCTTATCACCCCAATATTGTATAACACATTCCTTTGAAAATCAAAATTTCAACGTTAAAGCAGCTTTAGCAATAACCGTTCGAAAAGGAAAAAAATAAAAAATGAAAACCTGCGTATAGTTTGATGAAGGTGATGTTGGTTTTTGGTTAGGATAATTGTCAAGCAAGTGGGTGGTGAAAGGTGGTCTTGTTGGTGATCCTTCGTGGGTCACGATGGAAGCAAAAACAGAAAGTAGTCGAGCAATTGTAGTTGTTTAATGGTTGTTCATCCGTGATTTTAGAGAGAGAGATAGGTGAGAGAGTGATGGAGGAGGTGGTGATTGAAAGTGAGTGTGGCGTTCTATGGTGGTGAGGATGGTTTAACCGGTGGTTGTGGAGGTGAGTTCGATCGAATGGTAAAAAGGAGTGGAAGAAAGTATCTAAGATCAACGTAGGTGGCAGTTTACTTGCAAGGTGGCTCGTGGTGTTGGTGGTCCGATGTCTGATGGTATTTGGTTGTAAGGTGATTAAAAGAATGGTGGCGGTTTACATATAGAAAAGTGGTGGGTTTACATGATGAAAGGTCGTGATAATGGTGGTTTGATGGAAACCGTAAGCGTGGTGGTTTCGTGTTGAGGTGATTTGATCGGAACCTAAGAATATGAGATCACGATAGTTATGCATGGTGGTGTATGGAATGGTGGTGTATGGAAGAATTATGACCGGTGGTGGTCGTTGTGATCTCGGTGTCAATTGTAAATCTTGGGTAGCAACAACAAAGAATAAGAAATGGATGGTGTCTTGGTGGTCTTCCTCGACATTAGTGGCAATCAAAATGGTGACAAAGTATGTTTATGAGTACATGCTTAAGCAAGCAGAGAAAAAGAAAAAAAAATGTTTGATAATATGGATGGGAATGGTACACGATGCAAGTGAAGGGAGTAATATATATATAAAACATGTTTAGTTGTTGACTAAAGAAAACAAGTTTCATATGATAGCTGTAAAGTTATATGTGCTAGTTGTAAAGGAAATAGTAATAGTAAAGAAGTTGATTGATTGTGAGTTCGATAGAAAACATAGATCAAGACACAAAATATTTAGTACATGCATATATATATTAATTAAATGAAATAAAAACGTGGTTCTTAATAATATAAAAGAGGTATGAGCAGCCATCATTATGTTTAATTATGCCGATAGTTTATCACGGATGACTATATCGTGTTCATGAATCGTCGAGAGTTTGGTTTAAAATAAGTAGAAATTTTCCGGGTCGTTACATTACCCACCCGTTAAAGAAATTTCGTCCCCGAAATTTGATAGAGGTTGTCATGGCTAACAATAAAATATTTTCATGATGAATATGACTGATAAATAGGTTCTATCAATATTGAGTAATATGGATAAAACAATTCGATCATGCGAAGCGTACGAGTGAAGCTATCACAAATGAGTGAAATGAAGTGATTAGAGGTTCATCTTAACTTCTGACATAATCAAGGTTGATTTTCAGAATTCAAGGAATTTAGAGAAATCTTCTAATCAGAAGGAAAATGTATTAGCACGAATTTTTAACAACTGTTGGAATTACGGAAGAACAGAAATATCAAGAAAATATTTTCGTGATACGCTTAGAGATTAAGTATAATGAAAGAGTCATGTAACATGGCACATGATGATGGTAAGATCTGTGAACCATCATCACGTTTCATTAGAAATTTAGCATGACTTACTGTAATATAACCACGTTGGCCCGGCGTCATTATATTATACTAACTCATGCTTCAATTCCCTACACTTCTCAAAAATCATCCATTATTTAAACTCAAATTTTATAGAAGGATAGAAACTGAAACAATTTCTTTTATGAGGTAACATAGATAGCACGAGAAGATAGATAATTTCGGACGAAGATATTTATGAAGATATCTTCAGAAATATAGAAGATTTTTATGACGATATGTTGAAATTTCTAGATCGAAGGATGATGAAGAAAATGTTTCCGCAAGGATTTAGAATAAGTAAGGAACAAGATATTCGTTTAAAGGTTTTAGCTAATACTGAATCATCTGGATTTGTTAAGTACAGGTTTAGTGTTTGTGATTTATCCACAGTCTCCTTCATGGTTTGCTCAATTCGTTTTCCAATACCAATTTTCTATTGAGTGTTACCAACATTCCATTCTTTTATTATCACATTTGGCCATTAAGACCATTTATAGCTTTCACTGCTTCGTCAGAATTTTCAAAGTTAACGGATCTGGGTCATCGGTTATCAAACCGAGGTGGTTTCAGGAGAATTATGTTTTTAGATGATTAAACGCTGATGGTAATATGGTGGAATGTAAAAGGTTCTCTGGTAACAATAAATGAGCACGCATATAAATCAAGGTTATAGTAAGGTTATTTCGAACGAAAAGTCGAAGTTGACTAGCTGGAGCTGTGATAAAATTGGCTAATTTGGAAAGGGGTTGCAAAGTTATTTTCGGTAATAATAACGCCAAAGGAGCTAGCACAGATACGGGTTAAACGTTTACTCAGTTTCCGAGAGTTTTTCAGGTGCATAACTATATGCATCAACCTTTTCTTCCGTAGATGAAACGCGGCTGGTTCATCTTCTCGATCGAGGTGTTTTCAAGAATCATGAAAGATTTGAACGCGGATTGTAATCGTCAAGATACAAATGAGGTTTAAAATGAGATCAAGTGGCAAACTTGAAGAATTGTTTAGTTTCATATGTTATAATTAATATTTTAATTCATTTTTTTAATTGTCCAATGTTGATAGTCCCAATCGATAGTCCACAGTTAACAGTACAATAATTCATATATAATTTAATTTATAATATTCGAATTAATTAATACGTATCGTGACCCGTGTACATGTCTCAGACTCGATCACAACTCAAAGTATATATATTATTTGAGAATCAACCTCAACCCTGTATAGCTAACTCCCGCATTACTGCATATAGAGTGTCTATGGTTATTCCAAATAATATATATAGATGCGTCGATATGATATGTCAAAACCTTGTATACGTGTCTCGATATTTAAAGTGCGTAAAATAAATAACAGAAATTAAATGACGATAAATTAAATGCGTAAAGTAAATAACAGAAATTAAATGACGATAAATAAAATTGCGATAATTAAATTGCGATAAATAAAATGTAATCAGTTAGCTAGGAACAGTTAGCTGGAACAGTTAGCTGGAACAGTTAGCGTGGATTATTAACAAAATTTCAATTAGTTAACTCGTTTGTTTCTAACAAATTTTATTTTGTCCAATGTTTTCTTCATTATGCCACTTGTTGGATTCTGATAGGTCAAAATTCAAATATGAAATTTAAATGGAAATGGTTATTCTGTGGTGAATGGATACGTATATCGGTGGTTGTACATAGGATAGTAAATGACCGTTGAATCAGATTCGAAGAATGTACGGTGCAACTTATTAATGTGAAATCTAAATATTCCTCGGGTATTACCTACCCGTTAAAATATTTTCACCATTAACAGTTTGTACGAAAGAATTTTTAATTACAATCTTTATGAAAATATACATACATATATATATTTTCTTCAGATGTAATCATGGACTTTTATGAGTTAATATGATATTAACTCATCTGATTTACCGTTAGAACAAGAATATATAATCTCTAAAACATTAGAGATTACATAATCACTATGTCGAACTAAGATAAATGATGTAGAACGTCATGTAGAACGATGATTATACTCGAGGTACAGAATGAAATGTCGAAGCTGGTGACGCGGATGTTGTTCTTGGTGGTACTAGTGCTGTTGGTGCTGAGGCTGGTGATGTTACTGGTGTTGATGATACTGCTAGTGCTTGCAAATTGTGTACCGTGCTCTCTAAAGTTAACACTCGAGCTCGGAGTTCTTTAACTTCTTCTACTAACCCTGGTTGGTTATCAGTGTGAGGTAGAGGTCGGATATCTTCTCTAGTTCCGTTAATGGTAGCCTCAAGACGAAAAATTCTTGCAAAAAGGGTATAAACGGTGTTGCGAACAGGTTCGCCGGTGAGCGGGTCGAGCACTCCGACGTTAGGTGGTAAGTTCGGCTCGTGATATGGAGTACCTTCTTTATTTCTCCATAGGGTAAGTATTTCGCGAACCCATCCCCACTTTCTAAAGAAATCACGGTAGTTGATCGGTTGGTGCGCTCCCGTCACGCTATCTTCAGAGTCAGAAGAACTTGGTCGATTCGTAGAGGCCATTGTACGCGATCACAGAAAAGATTTTTGGTATGAAAAGCTTAGTGACAGCAAATGATAGTTGGATGGTATTCTCAATGCATAATATGCCTAGATATATATAGTACCAGGATCCCTTAAATTACGGAGAAATTTACGGAAGATATCAGGCAAAGTTTACCGTAATAGATACGCTAAGATATAAATTTGTCTATACACTATCTATGCAATAAAGGCAGTAAGGCGTGTCTAGACTTATGAATGATAAGCAGGCAATTTCCTAAGGATGATAAGTAGATGATTTCCGACTAGAAATGATAAGCAAAACTTTTGACATGTAGACACGGTCAAAGTCCAGACTCATTAATGTATCCTAACAACTACTAGTCAGACACACTAATGCAAGATCTGGTTCGCTAAGACCAAAGCTCTGATACCAACTGAAACGTCCGCGACTAATCCTCTCGGACGAAGTCTTCAACAGTTGGTCCCATTGCGATGATCGACTCCAAGTAATGTCCTTAACATGAGCAAATGCACAGCGGAAGACTTAATTCGTACCTGAGAATAACATGCTTTAAAATGTCAACATAAAGTTGGTGAGATATATAGGTTTGTTGCTAGCAGCGTTATAACTATGGAACACAAGATTTCATATATAAACATTTTAATAAAAATATTCTAAGTGGTTGAGCACTTGGTAACCACACTTAACATTTAATCACGTCGCATATTCCCTTTATTATGAAATCTTACTACACCGTACCAAGTGTAGTCATGAAACGAAGTACTGTGCAACCGTTGAATACTGGTAGTCCAGTCCGGTTGGGGTTGTCAGGCCCGATAGATCTATCAACAGGATTCGCGTTTACAATACCGCTGTAAATATTAGTTACCAAGCTACAGGGAAGTATGCCAGTGGTACAACTCAACGTAGAATATATTTTTCAGTTACTTGTGTCCATATCGTAAAACATAAAATACATGTATTCTCATCCCGAAATATTTAGAGTTTAAAAGTGGGACTATATACTCACCTAATGTATTTTGTAGTAAAAATACATAGAACGACATTGAACAAATATAGGGTTGGCCTCGGATTCACGAACCTATATCATTAATATATATATTAACACATATAATTAACATGTAATAATAATCAAACTAACTTATATACGTTACTTATTTAGTTTAGTAATATATTTGTTATTTCAAAGGTTATATATTTATTTTGTATATTAATATTATACACATGGTTATATTAACATATATATATATATATCTATATAATTATATTGTTAAATCAAATTTTGTTATATGTAAATATTTATGTAAAAATGTTATTAGGTTTATAGTAACAATATTACGGTAATAATAATAATATTAATGTTAATGATAATAAAAATAATGTAAATAAAATTATATATAAAAATCATGCTAATGAAAATAATAATAATGATAGTAATAATTTTTAATTAAAATGTTAATTTTAATTTTAATGATAATAATAATGATAATAATAATAATAAGTAAACTACCTCAAGTAAGTAGCCCTTTAAAGGAAAATGCCCAACTCCGGGTTTAAACCCGTGACGTCCCGCTAACCCGATAACAACCTAACCATTTCTGTTTTTCTGAAACTTAATATGTTTAACCCGTAATGATTTTGATTCCCTTTTCTTCTTAATTATTCGAATATATACATTCAACCATCATCATCACTTACATCATCTATCATGATTATCTAATATTATTCATTAATCGTTTCATCTATCATGATTCATTATCATCATGCAACAATTATCATCATCATTATAAGTTATCATCCTCAACATCAACGCTTATATCATAATCACATCATCTTTTATTAATCAATCTATAAACGTGTCACCATCCTTTTCATTAACATAACCGGATCGTCATCATCACCTAGTAACCTATAACCATCATCATTAACCACCGTATTCATCATCATAATTCATCTTGTATCCTAATCATAATCATGTTTATAACTTCATCAATTTAGTCTCATAAAACCATAATTTTAACATCGTTGCCTATCCCGCTATTCATCATATCCTTAATCGAACACCATCATCAATCTTTCTTGTAAACAGCTCGATCACCTCTGGCTTGGCCCAACTCCTTCGGCCCAACATTACCAGTAAATAGACGGCCCAATTTGTGTGATTATTTTGATTTACAAGCAGCCCAATTAATCATAAACAATCAACACAGCTCGAAAGAAAAATTGATGGCTTTGGTTTTGTAACATAAATGTCACGGTAGGAGTAACAAAAAAAAAATCCGTGTGCACTCCTCATCATGTCGTTATCATCACCTCATCATCCATATTTATCATTTCTTTATTAAAGCAAGTGGGTTATATGTTTGGAAATTGTCTGCCATAGAAGTAAAAACACGCCATTTGTTATTAAAGGGTATAGGGGTTTGTAGACTACTACCATTCAACTCTTATCACCCCAATATTGTATAACACATTCCTTTGAAAATCAAAATTTCAACGTTAAAGCAGCTTTAGCAATAACCGTTCGAAAAGGAAAAAAATAAAAAATGAAAACCTGCGTATAGTTTGATGAAGGTGATGTTGGTTTTTGGTTAGGATAATTGTCAAGCAAGTGGGTGGTGAAAGGTGGTCTTGTTGGTGATCCTTCGTGGGTCACGATGGAAGCAAAAACAGAAAGTAGTCGAGCAATTGTAGTTGTTTAATGGTTGTTCATCCGTGATTTTAGATAGAGAGATAGGTGAGAGAGTGATGGAGGAGGTGGTGATTGAAAGTGAGTGTGGCGTTCTATGGTGGTGAGGATGGTTTAACCGGTGGTTGTGGAGGTGAGTTCGATCGAATGGTAAAAAGGAGTGGAAGAAAGTATCTAAGATCAACGTAGGTGGCAGTTTACTTGCAAGGTGGCTCGTGGTGTTGGTGGTCCGATGTCTGATGGTATTTGGTTGTAAGGTGATTAAAAGAATGGTGGCGGTTTACATATAGAAAAGTGGTGGGTTTACATGATGAAAGGTCGTGATAATGGTGGTTTGATGGAAACCGTAAGCGTGGTGGTTTCGTGTTGAGGTGATTTGATCGGAACCTAAGAATATGAGATCACGATAGTTATGCATGGTGGTGTATGGAATGGTGGTGTATGGAAGAATTATGACCGGTGGTGGTCGTTGTGATCTCGGTGTCAATTGTAAATCTTGGGTAGCAACAACAAAGAATAAGAAATGGATGGTGTCTTGGTGGTCTTCCTCGACATTAGTGGCAATCAAAATGGTGACAAAGTATGTTTATGAGTACATGCTTAAGCAAGCAGAGAAAAAGAAAAAAAAATGTTTGATAATATGGATGGGAATGGTACACGATGCAAGTGAAGGGAGTAATATATATATAAAACATGTTTAGTTGTTGACTAAAGAAAACAAGTTTCATATGATAGCTGTAAAGTTATATGTGCTAGTTGTAAAGGAAATAGTAATAGTAAAGAAGTTGATTGATTGTGAGTTCGATAGAAAACATAGATCAAGACACAAAATATTTAGTACATGCATATATATATTAATTAAATGAAATAAAAACGTGGTTCTTAATAATATAAAAGAGGTATGAGCAGCCATCATTATGTTTAATTATGCCGATAGTTTATCACGGATGACTATATCGTGTTCATGAATCGTCGAGAGTTTGGTTTAAAATAAGTCAAAATTTTCCGGGTCGTTACAATATACCAATTGTAAATACATATAGAAGCTGGGTATGATACGGGTACATATACCCTAGATATACGTATAGAAATCTTGAGGAAACGGAATGCGAATTCAAATATAGCTATATTTTGTGAATATACTTATATTGTTTTATGTATTTAAGTCCTTAAAAAGTGATTAAATACATTATATATACGATACATGTATAAGCATTATAGTTTATAAGTATATATATCAAAGAATGTACGTATAGTTATCGTTTTGAAAACTTAAGTTAGTAGTTTCAAAATATACTTATAACTCATTGTCATTAGTACACAATGAGATGTTAAACCATCCTTAGATCATGTTAAATATATATAAATACATATATATACACAAACATATAATTATCGTATGTTATATAGTTCGTGATATCATCGGTCAAATTGGACGGTCAAACGTTGTGTAAAACTCTTTTCAAAAACACAAGTCTCAACAATTTGGATTGCTTATCATGTTGGTAAGGTTTAATTTATGTAAATATTAATCTCATAAGTATAAAACGATTGGAAAAATCTGGGTCGTTACAGTTCCTACCCGTTAAATAAATTTCGTCCCGAAATTTGAATGGGATGATCATGGCTGACAATAAGTATGTTTTCATGACGTATACGAGTTGGAAATTAGAGTTTTATTATCATCAAGTAATATTGATAAAGTAATTTGATTTTTGTGAAGAGTACGAGTGAGGATATCACCAAAGGGTGAAATGAGTAGGTATAGATTCGTCATATCTTTTGACGTAGATAGGATTGATTTCCAAGTTCAAGAGATTTGGAGTAAAATCTTCATAATGAGATTTGATTCTTCGATAATCAAGGAAATTAGAATCCGCTTTAAATGCGATCATCTATTTTGATTGCTCTGTCGGATCTTTTACTATAAATCCACCTCCCTTCATTTCCTTACAACTCATACCTTCTATTCTTCCTCCCGCAATTCATACTTTAAAACATTTATCAGTATGCTTCATCCAGTACTGATCCTGGATATACTCTTAACTTTCATCTCTGTCATTCTTCTTTTTCATCTACCTCCGGAGGATTTTATTTATTTCTACTATTACCTTGGGGTTATAGTATTGTTAATTCTCCCGTGCCTTTACGTTGCAATACGTATTAATATACACGGTTTGTAATTTATTTGTTGTTGTCGAGCTTTATATTTTCTTTTATATTCAACAGTTCCATACTTTTGTTTCCTCTTCCCGACTTCGAGTCAAGCGAATAATAGTCCGGAATTCGTAGGTATGGATTTTGAAATAAACATAGTTAATGTTCTAAGAAGGAAATAGTAATTGCACGATCTTGATTTGGTAAGTTACCAGAATGTCCGAAAAGATAGAATTATCAAGGAAATATGTTCTTAATATGTTTGGAGATTGGGTAGAATGTAAGAGTTGTGTAACATAGCACATGATGACGTTATGATCTGTGAATCATTATGTTCCATTTAGAAACTCAGCATGAATTACTGTAATATAATCACGTTGATCAAGTGTCATTATATTATACTAATTCATGCTTCAGTTTCCAACACTACTTCAAAACATTCATATTTTAAACTCGAATTTTTCAGAATTTAGAAACTAACACAGTTTCTTTTATGTTGTAACGCAAATATTGTGAAGAGATAAATGATTTTTGATGAGGATAGTTGGGAATATATCTTCAGGAATATCAGAGATATTTATAATGAAAAATACGATGATATCTTAGAATATCTAAGATCAGGGAATGACGCGGAAAATCTGTCTGTGAAGGTTTAGAATAAGGAGTAAGGTTCTTACTAACGGTTTCAGCAGACACTGAATCATTTGAATCCTTTGAAGGTAGATTTCATCATTGTGATTTGTCCACGACCTCCTTTATACTTTGCTCAATCCGTTTTCCAGTACCAAATTTTTCGTTCGAGCTTTTCCAATCTATTATTCTTTATTGTCAAACTTCTGACCGTAATTGTTGTCTACTGTCTTTAACACTTTATCAGTATTTTCCAAAACTTAATAGCACTAATTGGTAGACTGGAGCATTTTTCAGAAACTTCACATTTGAAATATGTAATTCTTGGGGATAGACGTTGTATATATATATATATATATATATATATATATATATATATATATATATATATATATATATATATATATATATATATATATATATAACTGCCGAAATAGAAATGCTGCGAGATTTCAAAATACCAATTGTTGATTCCGCCAAAGGGGTAACGAGTTGCTGGTACATCTGCTGATAATGTCGTGGAATATAAAAGGTTCCCTGGTAACAAAAAGGTAATCGTATGTATTACAGGTTATAATAAGGCTACTTCGAATGGAAAGTCGAGGTTGACTTGCTGAAACTGTGACAAAATTTGCTATTTTGAAAAGGAATTGCAAAGTTATTTTTGCTAATAAATGCTAAAAGATTTAACGCGGATACGTGTTAAATTATGTCCTTGGTTTCGAGAGCTTTTCAGGTGCAAGACTGCAGGTAATGTGTGGTTGGATCATCATCTCGATTGTCAATTATTTGAGGTGTCTTCAGTAATTTCGAAAGGTTTGATCATAGATTGTA
This sequence comes from Rutidosis leptorrhynchoides, assembly GCF_046630445.1. Taxonomy (NCBI): domain Eukaryota; kingdom Viridiplantae; phylum Streptophyta; class Magnoliopsida; order Asterales; family Asteraceae; genus Rutidosis; species Rutidosis leptorrhynchoides. Next base: position 293,620,975 of record NC_092336.1, read on the forward strand.
ATTGTTAATATACATATGATGTTTTAGGACTTTGAATGATACAAATATTTTTCTGGGTTCCAAGAATCGAATGATGTTCTAGCATAGTTTTGAAGTCAAAGTATAGTTTTGAAAGATGTAAGAGTCCTAAGAGTGATGTCTTCTGTTATGTCTTGACTTGGATTTTGTTTTGTCGTAATCAAATTTGGATGATAATGGTTGTTTTGATTTCTATGAAAGAATGTATATTATTGTGAAGGTAGTGAGTATTGTTGATGATTGTTGAATCAGAGTCGAAGAATATAATCATATTAATTGTGAATTTGTATATCTCTCGGGTATTACCTACCCGTTAAAAAAAATTTCACAAGTAATGTTTTGTACCAGAGAATTTTATTACAATCTTTATGAAAATATATGTACATATATATCTTCTTCATATGTAATCATGAATTTAATAAGTCAATATAATATTAGACTCATTTGATTTTCGGTTTGAGCTAGAATAAGTAATCTCTAAAACGATTAGGAACCACATATTCTTCACAGAATATTAATGAAGTTATGGATCAATACTTCATTATTTATTCTTATATATATTTCCTTAGTGAATCATGCTGATACTCATTGAACTCTCGCTAACTTCGCAAGATATGAATGTTGTTTCCCAGTAAGCTTCGAGTACATTGAAGATGAAAGTGTAAAATCAAACATATTATTGAATAATACACATGGTTTATTATAAAACGGAATTCATTGAATTGAAACAGGGATTGTAGTTAACGATGATTAAGTTGCTGACGAAGGACGTACATCATTGCATATTTGTAGTATGAATTTAAACGAGTAGTATCTACCCTTTTTCAGTTCATACTTAATAGCTTAGTATGAAAAGATTTATTTTGGTTTCCAAATTCATATATATAAATTATTTATATAAATTCTTCGGAAGAATGAGTTAATACTTCATAACTCGTTGATGCAATATACGCGTTATTGATGATGTCCACGGTGATTCTTGAACTGGTGGAGCTTGTGATGTTAAAGTTGCTGACGATTTTAATGATGTTGACAGCACTGACTGTGTTAGTGAGGCTAAGGGTACTGCTGATGCTGTTGGTAAAACAAGTCTAGCTTGTACCCTACGCATCATTCTTGTCGGGGTTTCTACTCTTTCTTTTATCATTTCTGTCCACTCATCTGATTTATGGTTAAGGCAGAAATAGGTAATCTCTATGTCTTTAGAGATTACATAATCACCATAGATTGTTTCACCGATGAAGTTATGAATCAATACTTCATCGTTTGTTGTTGTTGGTACTTCTTGGTATCTATGGTGCATGTGACATTGATATCTGAGGTACGGATGGTGATATTGAGGCGTGTGATGCGGATGTGATTGTTGGTGGTGATAATGATCCTGTTGATGTTGATGATGGTGATAACGTTGATGTTGGTGATGCTACTGGTGCTTAGGGTATTGAGGCTTGCGATGTCGATGTTATTGACGGTACTGGTTATGCTGCTGATGCTACTGATGGTGTTTGTAACCTTCGTACCGTATTCTCCAAAGCCACTACCCGAGTGCGAAGCTTGTTGACTTCATCTATTACACCGGGGTGATTGTCGGTTCGGACGAGCGGATAAATAAAATCTAGAATTTGATGTAGTATATAATCATGACGAGATACTCTGGAAATGAGAGAGAAAATGGTTTCTCGAACCGGTTCGCCGGTAAGTGCTTCAGGTTCATCGTCAAGAGGGCAATTTGGTGGATGGAAGGGATCACCTTCTTCTTGTCTCCAATGATTGAGGAGGCTACGAACCCATCCCCAATCCATCCAAAATAGATGATGACTGATTGGTTGATCCATTCCGGTAACACTGCTTTCGGAGCTTGAGTGGTATTCCATATCGAAATCCGAGGGACTTCAACTAGTGACGAGTTCCATTTCGTATGATTGAATAAAGGATTTTTCGATATGAAATGATTTTCCGGCTATCGGGTGGTATTCTAATTATATAGAATATCCACATATATAGAACAAAAGATCTCGTAGATTACGGAGGGATTTACAGAATATGTCAGACAAAGTTTACAGTAACAGATACGCGTAGATATGAATTAGCAAATACGCTAAGATATGAATTTTGTCTATACACCATTCATGCAATGAATGCAGTAAGACGCGTTTAGACTTAAGATGATAAGCAGGTAATTTCCTACAGATGATAAGTAGACGATTTTCGACACAAAATGATAAGCAAAATTTTGACATGCAGACACGGTCGAAGTCCAGACTCACTAATGCAACCTAACGACTTATCAGTTAGACACACTAATGCAGACCTGGTTCGCTAAGACCACCGCTCTGATACCACGTGAAACGACCCGACCCAATCCATAGGGACGAATACAATAACATATGATTACATCGCGAGGCATTTGACCTCTATATGATACATTTTATAAACATTGCATTCTTTTGAAAAGATATACCATAAATGAATATTTAAAATTCAATGTTTTCGACATCTGATGATTTCTACATATAGACAATCACCGTAAATTAACAGTTTACAAGAATACTTCCGTTGACAATGCAGTCAAAATAAATACACGGTGATGATTTTGTGAATGCAATGCTTCCTCGAATAAAACATGTATGACTCCATGCACATGGTTTCTCTAACATATATTCAAACAGCGGAAGACTTCTAGGTACCTGAGAATAAACATGCTTTAAACGTCAACATAAAGTTGGTGAGATATAGGTTTAATGCTAGCAGCGTTATGAATATAGACCACAAGATTTCATATACATAAACGTTTTAATAAAAATATTCTAAGTGGTTGAGCACTTGATAACCATACTTAACATTTAATCAACGTCGCATATTCCCTTTATTATGAAATCTCACTACACTATACCAAGTGTAGTCACCGAAACGAAGTACTGTGCAACCATTGAATACTGGTCGTCTAGTCCAGTTGGGGTTGTCAGGCCCGATAGATCGATCAACAGGATTCGCGTTTACAATACCACATGTAAATAGTAGTAACCAAGCTACAGGGAAGTATGCCAGTGGTACAACTCAATGTAGAATATATTTTTTATCACTTGTGTCCATAACGTAAATTATAAAATGCATGTATTCTCATCCCGAAATATTTAGAGTTTAAAAGTGGGACTATATACTCACTTTTGCCTTGAAGGTATTTAACTCGACTTGGTCTCCGATAGATATCACGAACCTAACCATATATATATAATATATCAACATATTTTGTTTTCAAGTAATCGTTATATATATATATATATATATATATATATATATATATATATATATATATATATATACTTATAATACTTTTAATATTTTCTTAGTCCGTAGTTTGCAGTCCGATGTTAGTGGTCCAAAATTAGTTGCTCAATAAAATAAATAAAGACCCCATCGTATTCGTATTGATCAGAATTAATCTCGACCCATGGTACCATGTTGTCAAATGACGTGTTGCGTACATAAAGTACCGTGTTGTCAAATGACGTGTTGCGTACAATCATGAGGTCTTATGATTAATCTTATCGTGTTGTTTACGGGTGGTCCTGAAATATATAAAATCAAATCATAAGTAATTATATATAAAATATCATATTAATTAGAAAAGATATGATTAATTTACTTTATCTCCAAATATTTTCGTAGCTAAACTAGCTTCGGATACCCAATCTTGTTTTAGTCGTAGTTTCTTCATTACAACTCCGTTTTTGTTGGTTCAACTTGCCACTTCCTTGGATCGAGTCAAATTTTAAGAATATGAACTGAAAATACCTTAGTTTGTATTCGAAATCACAGGTTATAGGTCAAACTTTGGTAAAACTTATGAAAGTGATCATTTTCCATCATAAAAACAACATTTAATGATCATTTTTCTAAAAATACTTACACTTTGAGTTAAACCATGAAATTTTTATGTGTTAACATATTCATAAGAAATATCATTTTTCCAGAACATGAACTTCCAATTCAAAGTTCAAGATAGTTTTTAATTATCCAACCCAAAACAGCCCCCGGTTGCACTCCGACGACGTAGATTCAGTTTTTAAAGTGTTCTTTGTAAAACCAAGTTATATCTTGTTAAGTTAGCGTATTATTATGATATATTATAGGTATTGAAGTGTTTTAAAAGTTAATTTAGAAGGATCTATTTAGTTTGCAAACAAGTTTGAAATCATTCAAACTATGTTCTTGTTGTTAAAATTTTACAACATAAAATAAGATAGCTATATAATTATGAATCGAACAAGATTATGAACAAGGTTACTACCTCAAGTTACTTGGACAAAGTTACTGTAACAGATAAGAAAAAAATCTTGGAATCAAAGAGTGGTGGAGTTAGATCAAAAGGTTGGAAGTATACTTCTTCAAATGGGTGGTTATTTTGATATGTTCTTGAAAGAGTTTTCTTATGGTGTTTAAGGCTTGTAATTGAAGCTAAATGATGGGAAAAATGCTTGGAGATGATCAAGTATGAAGTTAGAAGTATTTTGAGAGAGAAATAAGGGTGTAGGTATGAGAAAATGGAGTGAAGAAATGGTGTTCATTCATAAAAACGTTTTTAGTTTATAAAGAAAGAAAAAGATTCCTAATTTTGTTTTCTTACTAATAATTCATGCTACTTGACAAATCCTAGTTACCTCATATTTAGGGCATTAATAATGTTGATTAGGATGTTGATTTGATGTGTATATACCAATAGTAAATACATATAAAAGCTGGGTATGATACGGGTACATATACCCTAGATATACGTATAGAAATCTTGAGGAAACGGAATGAGAATTCAATTATAGCTATCTTTTGTGAATATACTTATATTGTTTTATGTATTTAAGTCCTTAAAAAGTGATTAAATACATTATATATACGATACATGTATAAGCATTATAGTTTATAAGTATATATATCAAAGAATGTTACGTATAGTTATCGTTTTGAAAACTTAAGTTAGTAGTTTCAGAATATACTTATAACTCATTGTCATTAGTACACAATGAGATGTTAAACCATCCTTAGATCATGTTAAATATATATAAATACATATATATACACAAACGTATAATTATCGTATGTTATATAGTTCGTGATATCATCGGTCAAATTGGACGGTCAAACGTTGTGTAAAACTCTTTTCAAAAACACAAGTCTCAACAATTTGGATTGCTTATCATGTTGGTAAGGTTTAATTTATGTAAATATTAATCTCATAAGTATAAAACGATTGGAAAAATCCGGGTCGTTAGAATATGACTTCACAATATTACAACACAAGTATGTATAAACGAGAACGACTCTATATGAGACGTTTTAATTGATAACTAATGTATTAAAGTAGCGGAAAGTATTAAGTCACTACAATTGTAACTTAAATGTTTTAATGCAATAGTATAAATGTATAAATGCAGACTCCAAAAGCAGCAAAGTCCAAATAGGAAATAATCTTTAGTAATCTTCACCTTAGACAAAACATGCTTAAAGTGTCATCCAAAATGGTTGAGTGAACAACATAGGTTTAATAATTATAACAAGTTTTTAGACCACAAGATTTAATTATAAAGTTTAATCAGTTCGGTAGTAGTGCTGAGGTATATGATATCGAAACTAACCATAAGTTACCCTAAACACATCACGTTCGAGTCATTGAATCATTATTATGTATCCATTGACCAGCGGTCATCCGGATAGAGACGTCACTCTCAATAGCGCTACTCACAATAACTAAGCTTGCCAAAATTCCAGCAACTAACGATATCATGGCAGGGATTTAGTATGAATCAAAGCATGTTAGCACAGTTTGAACTAATCAAAATAAAGTTTTCATGTATTTGTGTCTAATCGTAAAACTGTTTAAAATCAAGCATGTGTCTCACCCCAAAGTTCAAAATAAGTAATAGAAATAGTTAAAAAGTGGGGCTATGAAGTTCACCTTAGTAGCAAGCAAGAAATTCCACGCAAGTACTACGAACGGAGTATGTAATCGGAGATCTCAACCTAGAGATGTAATGTTTAATTAGTTAATGTCTAATAGACATAAAGTTTGTTTATTAATATAGCATACTATATTAACAGTGACCGTTTTTGAGAAAAGTTACTATTTCTCAAAAGTTTCTATATTTGGAAACCTACTATTTATGGAAAGCTTCCACTTATAGTAAGCTTCTAGTTTAAGAATGTTCGGGTGATAATTCTTAACAAATATGTTATACAATCTCGCCCAAACTTCGTTGCTAACATGCAAGTCACTCGAATGATCTATTGTTACCGAGCGGCCCAGGATCTCTTTACCAGAATCTAAGTCTTGGCATTCGAGATCCACAAGCGTCCCATAATGGTACTAAGGATCACCCTAGGCCACAAGTAGCGGTGATGTTTATAGTCTTTGTACGATATCTTTAATTATAACCTTCACGTTATAAGTGTATACACTTAACACGTTATTAATGTACTTATTAGTTATATATATATATATATATACATATATATATATATACATATATATACATATATATAGGTGATAATATATTTAGTGTAATTAAGTGTTAACATATAGATAGGTGTATAAGTTATACTAATAATAGTATTATTATTATTTACTTTAATAATCAACCATTATGTTACATGTATGAATATACCTATATGATACATACATATATATTCTCGTATTTACTTTTAGTATGTATCTTTATAAGAATGTTTATTAATGTATGGTCATTTACATATAGGTTTTCGTTATACATATACTCTATGTATGTGTGTGATATTATATTTATATATATAAGTTTATATCGTATTTAATAATAAAGTTCACACCTTCATATATTTTTACTTATACATATGTAATTATTACACTTATACATGTTGTTTAATAGTAAAACTCGAACCTTTACGTCTTAATACGTATCATAATAGCATTAGTGTTTTAATAATAAAAGAGTCGTCATGTATATGTATTTTAAAGTAATAGCCATCATTTGATAGATTTTATAAATACACACACGTACATACATGCACGCCTGCATGCTTGAATCTATTAGCTTAATTATCAAAACGAATTTCATTTATATTTTAACCACATCACTATACTTCGCAAGCTTTAATCATAACACCTTAACCATCTTTTATCATAATATTAAGATCATATTTATTATCTTTATAAACTTATTAACAATACCATAATCATATTTGTCATCATAATAACTATAGTAATAAGTGTAATTTAATCTTTTTATCCTGCAGGGGCTGTTTTTAGGGGACGAATACAGCAGCAAATTCTGCTGTAAATAGGGGCGGGTTGGCTGCAGAAAAACGCAGCAAAATGGGCTGTCTTTGGGGCAGTTTTGGGTGGTGTTTTGGTGATCGAAAAGAGCAGCAAAGAGGGCTTCAAATTGGCGGTGACTAGGCTGCAGAAACGTAGCAGCAGCAGGAGGTTGTAGGGACTGCAGAAACAGAAAAAAATGGTGGTGGTGTTTGGCTAGGTGATGGACGAAAGTGGTGATTGTGGGTGGCTTGGAGGCTGTCGAGAATTTGGAGGAAGAGGGGGAGAGGTTTGAGACATGTTTGATAAATTGTGAATAAAATTGGTGAGCCTTGTGGTTGTTTTTATAGTGTAGGTAATTAGCATTAGAACACAACTCAATTTGTGATTAAGATTAGGATTAACCTTTAAATAAAAGATTAGGATTAGTTTGAAGTTGGTTTGAAACTAGAATTAGGCTTGATTAGGATTAGGATGAGTGAGCTTTTAAATGTTGGAATTAGATTAGGATTATACTTTGTCATTTATCCTTTTTTTCTTATTAAAAACCATGTTGGCCGAATTTTTTTTTTTTTTGTTAATATTATTCTTTTTTTTTGGCATCTATATTTATTTATGTAGTTTATATAAATTCATTTATTTAGGAATTTTTTTTTTAAACTAGTCCATGACTTTTATTTATTTTTATTTAGTTCCCAATTGTTTTAAAAAAAATGTCACTTTTATTTTATTACATATAGACTACGTATTTATAATATTACAGAAGAACATAAACTTTAATTAACAGAGAGTGTCGACTAAAAATTTACTATTTGGTCAACGTTTTGTCAAATAAAGTTTACGAGCACACAAACCCTAAGGGCAATATAGTAAAAGTAGGAATGGAAAAGTGAGGGTCGTTATAGTATCTCCCCGTTAATGAAAACTTCGTCCCGAAGTTTTAGGTAGACTTCTCGGATCCATCTGCAGTTGAGAAGAGATGGGGATATTTCCGTTTCTTCTGGTCTTCACGTTCCCAAGTATACTCGGGGCCTCTACGTGAATTCCAACGGATTTTTGGCAATAGGAACTGTTGTCCTGTTTCAAGCGTTTGATCTCACGATCCATAACTTTTACAGGTTCTTCTATGAAGTGCATTTTATTATCAATGCGGAGGTAATTCAAAGGGATAACATGAGTGTCATCTGACTATGTTTCCTTAAGAGGGATTGTGATATTTTATTCGTACAAGTATTTCAGTAAGTTAGATACACGAAAAATGTTATGATCGATATTGAACTTATTTAAAACCTTGAGCGTTTTATTCCACAACACTAGAGCAGACGAACAAAGACGAGTTTGTGGAGATCACAGCCATGAAATTTGATGCATGGCTTGTGTTATTATGGTTGGTATTAACTTTTAATTCTGGAAGGTAACCTTAGACATGATGCCTTTGGTTTTTAGGAAATGTCTAATGTGAATAAATGAATTGAGATACAAGCTGAGGAGTCACTAATCAGGCTTATGTGGAAGGAAAGCCATAATTACTAAAATGCTCTCAGAATGGTTTGAAAGATTAACGAAAGATTATAATACATGCGAACTTATCCTTGGAAAGAGTTTTTTTTTTTGTTGAAAGCACATTTGCAGAATGTATCTATAGCTATATGTTGAAACAGAGGTCGTAACTTGACTAGGATAACATCTAGTTGAAACTAGTGAGGAAGAAATGTTTAGTGTAAACACATAAACACCATAATCGTTTAAGGTAACTCCTTTAGAGAGGATAGCGAGGATCATAAATTATATTTCTGATAGGAAACCACATGAAAGGTGTGATCTCTTGATGAGAAAGACGTTCTCGCACCTATGGCGAGTTGATCTATCATTCACTTATGAGTTTAAGTGCGGACGAAAAGAAATATGAACCATTGGCTACAAAGAATAGTCACACCGGGTGAGGAAATATCTGAGAAATGCTTTCTTGTGCCAAAAAGATATTAAATCATAGAATTGACATTTTACGAGGTTGCTGTGGTTGAGCCGTGAGATATCAGAAGTAAAATCTTCTCAACGGTCAACCTTACAAGGGAAAAGTTACTGAGAACATAGAGTTTTGAATGATGAACTCAATGGTAAGTTTCGAAGGACAAGAGGAATTGTGATTAATACGTGGTGTAAAATAATACGAAAATTTTTTATATAAACAAGCAATGAAAATTTTATAGAAGTTCGAGTCGTTTAAGGTGACAATTAAAAAGGAACGAATTTCTTAGTAAAACTAGAGTTATGTACAACATGTACTATTTTAAGTAAAAATATCTTTTGAATAAAAGAATTGATTTGAAAAAGTGAAAGTATAATGTACTAGTCAAAAATAAGTAAAGGTAAATTTTATTTGTATAAACATATACGATTTATAAAATTTTCACGAATGGTAGTAAATAAGTTTATTTTATAGAATTTCGAGAGGATCGTATAGTAAAATAGTTTGTGTAAAATTTTGGTAAGCAAAATTTTCAAGTTGGAAAAAGATTGAGTGAAGGATTTTTGAAAATTTGGGTGATATTTGAGCAACAATATTACGAGGTAATGAAATCTATTGTATTTAAATACAGTTGTTGACTATTATTAAGGAATATTTTCTTGGAATTCAAAATGTTCATGTGTGAAGCTGTTGCGGACAAGTGAGATATTGACCATCTCAGCACCGAGAACGTAGTTGTGAAAGTGGTGTTTATGAGATTGACGTTTGAAAATTCAAATGAAATCCTTGCGAGTGGTTGTCACTTACTTTCAACGTGTTTCCTAATGGGTTTATGAAAATCTACACTAGGAGCGTAAATGTAGATAACATGAGGCATGCTTCGAAGAAGTTTCGGGGGTGTCACTTCAAGTCACTTAAGAACATGCATCCTTCCTTCCAGCGGGGATGTGATAATTAGGCGTCAAAGAGATAAGTTGTTTAAGAAAGAAAGATTGCAAAGCTTTACAACTTTTATGGCATAGGAAAATTTATTAATCTACTCATGGGTATGAGATAGATAGTTTGATAGTAACGATCTCTTTGTATATCTATAAATCAGATGATAATTACCCTTCATGTAATAACATTGAGATTTTTGAATGAATGGCTAGGAAATTTTTCTTTGATTCTCTTTCTATTCCATATGTCATGATATTGGAATTTCTATATGAATTACCGTAATATAATCACGTTGGCCGGGCATCATTATATTTCACTAATTCATATTTCCATTTCAATATCACTCCGCAGGGTCAGGATACGTGATCAAACTTAGATAGTTGACGTGGGAATGTTGAGTCATGAATGACATCCCTTCGCGTGAGTCAAAGAATACTTTGAATCACAATGGCGAAGTCAGGTCATAAGATAAGTATGGATATCTTTAATCAATCAACCCAAAATTTACCGTTTATTCTTAAGGTATAAATATCTTTAATCAATCAACCCAAAATATTTCAAAAATTCGCCAGGAGTAAAACTAGGTTATGGAACCGAAATTACTTTACCGAAAAGAGGGGCGTATATTTTTGATAATATTTGATTGATTAAAGTAGTATAAAAGACCAAAAAGATTTTTAATTTTAATTTTTACCTTGTTTTTAAAATTAATATATAAATATTAAATTAATATTGTAAACTTTTTAAAATCAATATATTTAAGTTTGTAAATATTTGAAAAATTAATATTTTTAATATAAGTTTGTATGTATAAAAACAAAAATATAATAAAAATTTGGTGTGAATTTTTAAATATTAATAAAATGAATTTTTAATTTTATGCATGTTAAATTTAAGTTTGGTGTGAATTTAAAAACAAAAATTTAATTTATTTCATTAAGTTAAAAATGTGATTTCTAAAAATTCATCGTAAGTTGAAAACTAGGTCGTTGAACCGAAATTGCTTTACCCGAGGGCGGGACGAGAACTTTTATTATCATTATTTTTAATCTTATTGAATTAAAGTATGCCAAAAACATTAAAAAATCCAAAAAACTTTGCTTTTAAAACAAACGCCAATATGTTTGGAAATTTTGATAAAATTTAATCATTTTTCTACGCTAATCACCCTCAATAATTTAAATTGTTACTGATTTCTTGCAAATGAGGGCATTGCAAGATCTTAAGTGTGGGAAGGGGTTAAATTCTTTCGGATTTTTAAAATTTTTAGACTTAACACTTGGTTACCATTAAAAATACTAGTAACGTAGTAGTTGTATTAGAATCTAGTGCACTCTGATAATAAAGAACAGCCCTAGTCTTATATACTGACTACCCAATTCTAGTAAAATTTTTCAAAATTTTCAACTAAATGAACTCAAAATTATGTTTATACATATTTATGAACGATAAAACTAGGTTTTAACACCGAAATTATTGTTACCTCGAAAAGGACATAAATTGAGAAAACAACCCAAAACGCTTCAATTCATTTAAAATGGAATAGAGGAGAATAAAAAGGCAAAGAAAGGAAAATAAAAGCCAAGTGTGGGAAAAATTACCAAGTTATTTAGAACATATATCACATATTTTTGTACAAATAATTGAAGATACTTTTGTTTTAGACAAAATTAACTGTTTTACCCGGTAAATTATAATATATTTGAAAGAAAGATGGATCTACACGATTAATCAATTCCATCTTTAAAAGAACGTAAAGTCTTCCGAAAAAGAAACGCGCTTCTTGATTTAGGTCAGGAAGTTGTCGTCCAGACCAGCTGTAGGTTGACGAAAAATCTAGAAAAGCCATCTCTAAAATCAGCAGGAAATCCACGGACCTCAGCATCAAACAGGGTCGCCAAGTGGTCAGACTTATACTAACCATGAGAGGATCTGTCTCGTACAATGGGGGGCACCGTGCAAATTAGCTTATAAGACTAATGAATCAGATCTCCTAGAAAGGATAATCTCCTTAAAAATCAAAAATCAGCTTTTAAGCCTGATATTACTCAATCCTTGAGATTGACTTTTAAAGATTGAGAATTACAAACTAATGGAATTCGATGATATCTAAACTCGAGATTGAACGAGAAAATATTTTGATCAAATAACAAACCGATTTGTTTTCTTAAAACCTATTTTCAATGCGTTCATTACCATTGAATGTAAAATCCTAGGAATTCACCTAGAATTTATTAGGTCACCTGAACCAAATCAGGTGTCAACCATAAGAACGGTGGTTGCATAGCATGGTCAAAGACAGGACTTTGTGCTAGACCGAAAAATTATAGGGTGATCTTTACTATTGCTCCTACAAAGGATAGTAATTGCATCCGACACGTTATAGACCATAATTAAAAGCATGTCACGGAACATTGCCTTAACAGTTGCTTGTTCAACGCTTTCCTTTACAACCGGACAGTAGTTTACCGAAAGGTAATATACGTAGCAAGTATACTGGACGTGTTGCTTTTCCAATGCAAGGTTAGCAAGTGGGTGACACAAAACCGCAAGTTTTGAGCTAAAATTTTCAAATCTGAAACCTACCAAACCCACACCGGTGAAGGGTTATTCCGGAAAACTTATCTAGGGTAAAAGCTAGATTAAATTTTCAAAAGATCAAATGTTTTCATAAAGATCCAATTTCCTAACGGATCTAAATTTTCATAGTCATGTGGGACTGTAAACCACATCGTTACTATCATTGTTCATACCGCCGTATTAAAATCACTGATGTACAAAGTGTGAAGAATAAAGAAGTGATTCAAGTATGTTTTTATTCAAAGTACTATATTGCTTGAGGACAAGCAACGCTCAAGTGTGGGAATATTTGATAATGCTAAAAACGAACATATATTTCATAGCATTATCCCTCAAGAAAGACAAGCTTTTAGTTGCAATTGTCCTATTTACATGTGATATTCATTTAAATAATAAAAGGTGAAGACAAAAGGCAGATTCGACGAATTGAAGACGCAAACGACCAAAAAGCTAAAAAGTACAAAGTACAATCAAAGAGGTTCAAATTATTGATGATAAACGTCTTAAAAGTACAAGAGTACGAGCCGTAAAACGCAAAGTTTAAATTATTAAGTCGTACAAAAGGACGTTTGAAAATCCAGAACCGAGACATGAACCAACTTTCAGTACGCGACACAACGGACCAAAAATTACAAGTCAACTGTGCACAAGAATATAATATAATATATAATTAATTATATATATTATTATATATTATAATTAAAAGCCGCCCACATTTTGGATCTTTTATGTGAGCTGTATTTCAGACCTCCGCATTCGCGGAGCTATGAGGAAGAAAACCTCCGCACTCGCGGAGCTACACATTAAAATGTGGGCCTATAAAAGCCATCGAATTATGCACGAAAAATACACATCTTTTTCTTTTCCTTACTCTATATCTCAATATATATATTTATATTTATAATTTATAATTTTAATTTAATTTTAATAATAAGGGTATGTTAGCGAATGTTTTAAGTTTGTAACTCAAAATTCTGTCCGTGTAATGCTACGCTATTATTAATCATTGTAAGTTATGTTCAACCTTTTTAAATTAATGTCTCGTAGCTAAGTTATTATTATGCTTATTTAATGCCGAAGTAATCGTGATGTTGGGCTAAATATTAAAATTGGGTAATTGGGCTTTGTACCATAATTAGGTTTGGATAAAAGAACGACACTTGTGAAAATTAGACTATGGGCTATTAATGGGTTTTATATTAACTTAACGATACCTCGTTAACTTAATATAAAGGTTATAATTTGACGTATCTATAAATAACCACATACGCTTAATCGGGTACGGTGGGCGGGATATCTATAAATACCAATAATTGTTCATTTTACCGGACACGGAACTGGATTAATAGTTAATGGACTAGTTGAAACAGGGGTGGATTACATTCAAGGGTAATTGGTGTAATTGTTAACAAAGTAATAAAACCTTGGATTACACGCAATCGATAACCTGGTGTATTCATTAAACAAAGTATTAAGACCTTGTTGCAATTCGAATCCCCAATTAGTTGGAATATTTGACTTCGGGTGTAAGGATAATTTGACGAAGACTCTCGCACTTTATATTTATGACTGATGGACTATTATGGACAAAACCATATAGACATATCGAATATTCCAGGACAAAGGACAATTAACCCATGGTAATAAATTAAAATCAACACGTCAAACATCATGATTATGGAAGTTTAAATAAGCATAATTCCTTTATTTCATATTTCATCGCACTTTTATTTACTGTCATTTTATTTAATTGCACTTTTAATTATCGCACTTTTTAATTATCGCAACTTTTATTTATTGTCATTTTATTTTATCGCACTTTAATTTATCGCACTTTAATTATTGTCATTTACTTTATGCTTTAAATTAAGTTATATTTATTTTTTTTACATTATGTTTTAACTGCGACTTAAGACATAAAATCGACAAACATGTCATTAAACGGTAAAAACCCCCTTTTATAATAATAATAATACTTCTTATATTTTATATATATATATATATATATATATATATATATATATATATATATATATATATATATATATATATACACAAATTTAGTTTTAAAAATATAGCGTTAAACTTGGCTAGTTCTCTGTGAACGAACCGGACTTACTAAAAACTACACTACTGTACAATTAGGTACACTGCCTATAAGTGTTGTAGCAAGGTTTAGGTATATCCACTCTATAAATAAATAAATAACTTGTGTAAAATTTTATCGTATTTAATAGTATTTCCTAGTAAAAATATTATAGTATTTAGTACCTCGCTTTAACATCAGTTATAGTCCTAAAGATTGCTAAGGCACCTAACTAACACATAAGGCACACATATAATAAAATCTTGGTTCTCTATAACAACCTGGCTCTGATACCACTCTGTCATACCCCCAAATAGGATGTATAAACGAGAACAACTCTATATGAGACGTTTTAATTGATAACCAATGTATTAAAGCAACGGAAAGTATTAAGTCACTACAATTGTAACTTAAATGTTTTAATGCAATAGTATAAATGTATAAATGCAGACTCCAAAAGCAGCAAAGTCCAAATAGCAAATAATCTTTATCAATCTTCACCTGAGACAAAACATGCTTAAAGTGTCAACCAAAATGGTTGAGTGAACAATATAGGTTTAATAATTATAACAAGTTTTTAGACCACAAGATTTAATTATAAAGTTTAATCAGTTCGGTAGTAGTGCTGAGGTATATGATATCGAAACTAACCATAAGTTACCCTAAACACATCACGTTCGTGTTGTTGAATCATTATTATGTATCCATTGACCAGCGGTCATCTGGATAGAGACGTCACTCTCAATAGCGCTACTCACAATAACTAAGCTTGCCAAAATTCCAGAAACTAACGATATCATGGCAGGGATTTAGCATGAATCAAAGCATGTTAGCACAGTTTGAACTAATCAAAATAAAGTTTTCATGTACTTGTGTCTAATTGTAAAACAGTTTAAAAGCAAGCATTTGTCTCACCCCAAAGTTCAAAATAAGTAATAGAAATAGTTAAAAAGTGGGGCTATGAAGTTCACCTTAGTAGCAAGCAAGAAATTCCACGCAAGTAGTACGAACGGAGTATGTAATCGGAGATCTCAACCTAGAGATGTAATGTTTAATTAGTTAATGTCTAATAGATATAAAGTTTGTTTATTAATATAGCATACTATATTAACAGTGACCGTTTTCGAGAAAAGTTACTATTTCTCAAAAGTTTCTATATTTGGAAACCTACTATTTATGGAAAGCTTCCACTTATAGTAAGATTCTAGTTTAAGAATGTTCGGGTTATAATTCTTAACAAATATGTTGTACAATCTCGCCCAAACTTCGTTGCTAACATGCAAGTCACTCGAATGATCTATTGTTACCGAGCGGCCCAGGATCTCTTGACCACAATCTAAGTCTTGGCATTCTAGATCCACAAGCATCCCATAATGGTACCAAGGATCACCCTAGGCCACAAGTAGCGGTGATGTTTGTAGTCTTTGTACGCTATCTTTAATTATAACCTTCACGTTATAAGTGTATACACTTAACACGTTATTAATGTACTTATTAGTTATATATATATATATATATATATATATATATATATATATATATATATATATATATATATATATATATATATATATATATATATATATATATTTATATTTAGTGTAATTAAGTGTTGCCATATAGATAGGTGTATAAGTTATACTAATAATAGTATTATTATTTACTTTAATAATCAACCATTATTTTACATGTATGAATATACCTATATGATACATACATATATATTCTCGTATTTACTTTTAGTATATATCTTTATAAGAATGTTTATTTATGTATGGTCATATACATATAGGTTTTTGTTATACATATACTCTATGTATGTGTGTGATATTATATTTATATATATAAGTTTATATCGTATTTAATAATAAAGTTCACACCTTCATATATTTTTACTTATACATATGTAATTAATACACTTATACATTTCGTTTAATAGTAAAACTCGAACCTTTACGTCTTAATACGTATCATAATAGCATTAGTGTTTTAATAATAAAAGAGTCGTTATGTATATGTATTTTAAAGTAATAACCATCATTTGATAGATTTTATAAATACACACACGTACATACATGCACGCCTGCATGCTTGAATCGATTAGCTTAAATATCAAAACGAATTTCCTTTATATTTTAACCACATCACTATACTTCGCAAGCTTTAATCATAATACCTTAACCATCTTTTATCATAATATTAAGATCATATTTATTATCTTTATAAACTTAATAACAATACCATAATCATATTTATCATCATAATAACTATAGAAATAAGTGTAATTTAATCTTTTATCTTGTAGTTGAGTGTGTACCTTGAATTGGATAACAAAGATCACGAAGAAGGGGGTTTTTGGCTTTGGCTTGCAACAGCAGAAACGAGCATAAGCATCTACAAATTTGCAGCAACAAAGTTGACCAACAACACAACTAAAGTTGGCCCAAAATAGCAGCAGTTAGCAGCTGCAAGTGGCGGGTTGTTGGGTGGTTTCCTGGCGACAGAAATTAGGAGAAGAAGGTGATGTTTGATGGCAGTTTACAGCAGCTAAACAGGAGCTGCAGGGGCTATTTTTGGGTGGCGAATACTGCAGCAAATTCTACTGTAAATGGGGGCTGGTTGGCTGCAGAAAAACGCAGCAAAAGGGGCTGCCTTTGGGGCGATTTTGGGTGGTGTTTTGGTGACCGAAAACAGCAGCAAAGAGGGCTGCAAATTGGCGGTGATTGGGCTGCAGAAATGCAGTAGCAGCAGGAGGTTGTAGGGACTGCAGAAATAGAAAAAAATGGTGGTGGTGTTTGGCTAGGTGATGGACGAAAGTGGTGATTGTGGGTGGCTTGGAGGCTGCCGAGAATTTAGAGGAAGAGGGGTGAGATTTGAGACTTGTTTGATAAATTGTGAATAAAATTGGTGAGCCTTGTGGTTGTTTTTATAGTGTAGGTAATTAGCATTAGAACACAACTCAATTTGTGATTAAGATTAGGATTAACCTTTAAATAAAAGATTAGGATTAGTTTGAAGTTGGTTTGAAACTAGAATTAGGCTTGATTAGGATTAGGATGAGTGAGCTTTTAAAAGTTGGAATTAGATTAGGATTATACTTTGTCATTTATCCTTTTTTTTATTATTAAAAACCATGTTGGCCGAATTTTTTTTTGTTAATATTATTTTTTATTTTTTTGGCATATATATTTATTTATGTAGTTTTTATAAATTCATTTATTTAGAATAAGTTTTTTTTTTAAACTAGTCCATGACTTTTATTTATTTTTATTTAGTTCCCAATTGTTTTTAAAAAATGTCACTTTTATTTTATTACATATAGACTACATATTTATAATATTATAGAAGAACATAAACTTTAATTAACCGAGAGTGTCGACTAAAAATTTACTATTTGGTCAACGTTTTGTCAAATAAAGTTTACGAGCACACAAACCCTAAGGGCAATATAGTAAAAGTAGGAATGGAAAAGTGAGGGTCGTTATACATATTTTGAAAACAAACTCTGCAGGTCTACTCACTGCTGTAAAAATCATTCATATGAAAACACCGGAAATTTTCAAAACAATTTCACCAACATTAGCTAATGCATCGTGCAATGTAAAAATTTCTCACCGAGGGTAACTAATGCAAAAAAATCTCACCAACGGTAGCTAATGCATAGTGCAATGCAAAAATTTCTCACCGAGGGTAGCTAATGCAACCAAGATGCAAAACAATCTCACCAATCGATAGCTAATGCGTCGTGCAATGCAAAAATTTCTCATCGATGGTAGCTAATGCAATCTTTATAGAAATCGAACCATTAATCAAGATGCAAAATAATCTCACCAATCGGTAGCTAATGCGTCGTTCAATGCAAAAATTTCTCACCGAGGGTAGCTAATGCAATCTTTATAGAAATCGAACCACTGAATCCAAATAATTCTATCATAGAATGTAGTTTTTAGTACTTGTGTCTATTTCGTCAAACATTTATAAAAGTAATTCATGTATTCTAAGTTCAAAAATATATCTCAAAAGCATTTAATAAAACAGTTATAAAAACAGCACATGTATTCTCAGTCCCAAAAATGTAAAGAGTAAAAGGGAATCAAATGAACTCACAATACGATATTTTGTAGTAAAATAATCACACAACTGAACTGAACAATGCAGGGTTGGCTTCAGATTCACGAACCTATATCAATTGTAAATCTATTAAAACATATAATGAAAATCACATAATTTCCTTTTTTAATTATATATTATTTATGTGTTTATAGTTTATATAATTTACATTAAATTCCATTTAAAAATATATACTTATATTATATCTTAAAGTATATGTTATATATATATTTATTTTATATATATTTAAATTGATTAAAATCTATACATTTAGTTATATTAATATATCCATATATATATTTAATATTATATTAAAAATATCTAATTTGTTGTATGTATGTATTTATATAAGAAATGTTAATATGTCTTATATATAGTTATATGGAATATGGAATATTAATATAATTTTAGTATATGTAATAAGTAAGTTTTATGTACCAAATATTTATTTGTTAACAAAAATGATAGTTTTGATATTAATAATTTATTAATAATAGTCCTACTAATATTAACTTTATTAATAATGATCATACTAATAATAAAAATGATAATGATAATAATGATAATACATATGTTAATAATGATTCTAATAATACTAATAAGTACGTAGTGATAATAATACTAATATTAATAATAATAATAATAATAATAATAATAATAATAATAATAATAATAATAGTTTGTGTTACTTTGATAATAATAATCCTAATCATAATCATAATAATAGTAATAATACATATATTAGTAATAATAATAGTGATAAAAATTATAATTTTAGTAACAATAACAATGATAATAATAATAATAATTTTGGTAATGAAATCTACCTTCCAAAGGTTTTCTAAAAAAAATATGTCCCAAACATGGTTCGAACCCGAGACCTCACGCTCACCCGCAAACACACTTAACCATTCCCTCTGTCTTATTTATCTGGTTTATGATACAACCCAAAGTGTTTATCTGTGACGACCCGGAAATTTCCGATCAAATTTAAACTTCATCCTAAACTATAATCGACACGATAAGCAAAGTCTGTACTATGAAGTCTCAAAAACATTGAACTGTTTCACGTATTAATTTACCCTTTGACTAATTTCGACGATTCACGAACCATTGTGTATAATAAAGTATGTATGTATATATTTATAAATATAAATATAAGTATATATATAATATTTATGATTAATAAAATACCTTTAGACAATTAGAAGTAAAAATTAAAAAAAAATAATAAATAGAATAATTCAATTAAAATTAAAATGTATATATATAAAGGATATTGTATATAAATATATATATATATATATATATATATATATATATATATATATATATATATATATATATATATGCAAATACTATGCATAAGTAAAATTGTGTACAATGTAATAAATATAAAATGCATATATAATAAATAAATAATTTATGTTATCATGTAATTTTGATAACTAAATTTAATTACGACTGTAAATATAGTTGTTATGTTAATAATACTTTTATTGTAGAATAATAATATTAATATTTGTATTACTGATATTAATTGTTTTTAATACAAATATGTAAATGTTGTTATGTACAAAATATTAGTAATACTATTGATATTATTATCACTATTATTCCTAAGGTTATTATTATTATGTAAAGATTATTATTATTAAAACTAGAAAATAATACAAATTATTAGTATTGTCACTAATAATATTGATATGATCATCTTTATTATTAATACTACTCATTTATTCTTACTAATATTATTATTTTTAGAATTTTTAAATAATACTTGTATTATCATTATTAATTATTAATTTAATTATACACATTATTACGTACAGATATATACCGAATTATATCTATTTTTTTCACTTTTCCTCTTATCTGTTTTCTTGTTCTTTTTCTTCTCTGCTCGTGAACATCTGTTGAATACCTTCACCACTACAACACAAAAATTGCAATCAAAATCTAGCTACTGCATCGAATCAAACATCACGATTATAAACCCTCCATTCGAAGTAATCTCTCAGAAAGAAAAGGAATAAACCCGATTTATTTATTTAATTTTTTTTTCTTTCGCGATATGCTTCACTCCATATCTCAATTTCGAATTAATCTTAAAAATCTAATAACGCAGATGTGTTAGGAATCTCATATTTGATCTATCAGTAAGATTTCAACTTTCAATTTCTTCAAACGAAATCGAATTTACAAGTCAAAGTTTTATGTTCAAAAGTCAACGGAATTGTTCTTACCAAAAATTCGTAAGTGTTTTGATGTTTCCCGTTTGATGGACGATTCCAATAGTTTACATATACGATTTACAAACTATTTCATATTATAATCTTTGTTCAAAACGGGCTGCAAAATGAAATCAAATTTTTTTTTCTTTTGAACCGTCGCAGGCAGCAGGCCAGTTTTTTTTATTTTTTTTTATTTTTTTTTTCTTTTAATCACTCATAACTTGTTTGTGTATTTATTTTAAGTCCTAAATCGACTAGACAATCACTTGTTATGAGACGGTAATTTTTTGGCCGAGTAGTTCAAAGAAGAAGAAGATGAGGAGGGTAGAAATATAAACAGGGTAAATATTTTTGGATTTCATATATATTCAGAAAAACTGTCATGGTAGAACGGTTAAGGGTGGGTGTAGTGGAAGGAGAGATCTCGGGTTCAATTCCGAGCTGTGACATCAAATTCCTTTTAAAGCTTGTTAAGGTAGCCTTTTATTTCTTTTTATTTCTTTTATTATTATCATTATTATTAACTATGTTATGGTTATTATGTTAAGTATTATTATCATTAATATAAATATTACAAATGTTGTTATCATTAATCTAGCTAAATATTATTATTATTAGTAACGTTTTTAATATTATAACTATTATTATTATTATTATTATTATTATTATTATTATTATTATTATTATTATTATTATTATTATTATTATTAATAATACTAATATATGTATTATAATTATCGTGATAAAGGATTTCTATTATTAAGTATTATAAGTTTGTAAATTAAAATCTTATGAGCTTAAATAAGTTAGGTATGTACATAACTATAAAGTTTATATTGTTTAGGAAATGAGTAACACAACTATGGTCATGAATATGATAACCAAGGTATATATATATTTGTATGTACAGACATAAACCGTTAAGATTTTTAAGATATTAGAATTTTATGAGAAATGTTATGACGAAAAAGGTAATGTAACAAAGTTATGAATTAGGTAAGATAGTTAAGCTTAAATAAAAAATCATGATTTAAAAAGTATGGTTACAAATGTTAATTCGAAACTTCGAATACGAAAATAATATTTTACTAAATAATATTAAGCATTTATAAATTTATGGAGTTAAATACTATGGATAAATTATGATTTAAGTGAAATATTAATTATTGATATTGTTATCATCAATATTATTATTAACACTACCTTTAATGATAATTAGTATTATCATTATTGTTATCATTTTTATTAGTAACATTATTATTATTAACTTAACTAATAAATATATAAAACCATGTTTTAAAACAGATAACTTAACTTTATTATTATATTTAAATAAGTATTAATTAATTTTTTTAGATATATAAAGTAAATATATTTAAGTTATTTATTAAACATGATATACGAATCATTAAATATAATAAGTATATTAATATTTTTAAAATATGAACTTGTTATATGTTTTAATATATATACAAATGATATAGGTTCATGAATCCGAGGCCAACCCTACATTGTTCAGTTTTTTAATGTCGTCATATGTATTTTTACTACAAAATACATTAGGTGAGTTTCATTATTCCCTTTTTATATACATTTTTGGGCTGAGAATACATGCAAATGCTTTATTAACTATTTTACAATATTTATATGTGTGAGTTTCATTTGCCTTTTTACCCTTTATATTTTTGGGTTGAGAATACATGCGCAATTTTTATAAATGATTTACAATATAGACACAAGTACGTGAAACTACATTCTATGGTTGAATTATCGAAATCGAATATTCCCCTTTTTATTTAGTCTGGTAATCTAAGAATTAGGGAACAGACACCCTAATTGACGCGAACTCTAAAGATAGATCTATTGGGTCCAACAAGCCTCATCCAAAGTACCGGATGCTTTAGTACTTCGAAATTTATATCATGTCCGAAGGAGGATCCCGGAATGATGGGGATATTCTAATATGCATCTTGTGAATGTCGGTTACCAGTTGTTCAATCCATATGAATGATATTTTTGTCTCTATGCATGGGACGTATGTTTATGAGAATTTGAAATATGAAATCTTGTGGTCTATTAAAATGATGAATTTTATTGTTTTATGATAAACTTATGAACTCACCAACCTTTTGGTTGACACTTGAAAGCATGTTTATTCTCAGGTATGAAAGAAACATTCCGCTATGCATTTGCTCATTTTAAAGACATTATTTGGAGTCGATCATCGCAATGGAACCAGATGTTGGTGACTTCGTCCAGATGGATTAGGACGGGTCCTTTCAGTTGGTATCAGAGCGGTGGTCTTAGCGAACCGGGTCTTGCATTAGTGTGTCTAACTGATAGTTGTTTAGATGCATTAGTGAGTCTGGACTTCGACCGTGTCTGCATGTCAAAAGTTTTGCTTATCATTTCGTGTCGAAAATTTCCTGCTTATCATTCTTAGGGAATCACTTGCTTATCACTCTTAGTCTAGACACGTTTTACTGCATTGACTGCATGAATAGTGTATAGACAAAATTCATATCTTAGCGTATCTGTTATTGTGACTTTGGCTGGCAACTTCCGTAGATTCCTCCGTAACTTATGGGATTTTAGTATTATATATGCATATGTAAATTTTGTATTGCAGGGTACTAATCTACATCCTATAATCTATTTCTTATTGAAAATCCTCCATCTGATCGTACGAGATGAATCCTGCAACCAGTTCGAGTCCCTCAGATTCTGATAGCTATTCCGATAGTTATTCCGACAGCTATTCTGACATAGATGTTCACCTAAGCTCCGAAAACAGCGTCATCGGCATGAATCAACCAATCAGCCATCCCCCAATTCATCTGATGAGATCGTAGTCTACTCAATCATTGGAGACAAGAAGAAGGCGATCCTTTCCACTAACCAAATTCACCTCTTGGCGATAAACCTGAAGCACTTACCGGCGAACATGTTCGAAACACAATTTTCACCCTCATTACCCCAACATCTCGCCATGATTATATATTATCTCAAATTCAAAAAACTTATACATCCGCTCGTTCCGACCGACAATCATCCCGGAGTAATAAGTCAACGAGCTTCACACCCGAGTTGTAACCTTGAAAAGTATGGTGTAAAACGTACCAGCTTCAGCAACAACACTGGCACCAACAGTACCACCACCAACAACAACATCTGTATCCCAAGCCTCAATTTCACAATCTTTCCCACGAACATCAACATCATACGCACCATAGATACCAAGGAGTACCAACAACAATGAACGATGAAGTATTGATCCATAACTTCATCAATATTCTGCAAAGAATATGTGGTTCCTAATAGTTTTAGAGATTACTTATTCTAGCTCAAACCGAAAATCAAATGAGTCTAATATTATATTGACTCATTAAATCCATGATTACATCTGAAGAAAATAAATATGTAAGTATATTTTCATAAAGATTGTAATTAAAAATTCTTTTGTACAAACTGTTAATGCTGAAAATATTTTAACGGGTAGGTAATACCCGAGGAATATTTAGATTCCACATTAATAAGTTACACTGTACATTCTTCGAATCTAATTCAACAGTCATATAATATCCTACTTACATCCACCGATATACGTATCCGTTCACCACAGAATAACCAGTTTCATTCAATTTCATATTCGGATTTTGATTTATCAGAATTCAACAAGTGGCATAATGAAGAAAACATTTGACAAAAATAAAATTTGTTAGAAACAAACAATTTAACTATGAGAAATTTTGTTAAGAATCCACGCTAACTGTTCCTAACTAATTATTCCCAGCTAATTGATTACACTTTATTTATCGCAATTTAATTATCGCAATTTACATTCTAGCAATTTTATTTATCGTCATTTAATTTCTGTTATTTACTTTACGCACTTTATTTATCGTCATTTAATTTTTGTTATTTATTTTTACGCACTTTAAATATCGGGACACGTATACAAGGTTTTGACATATCATATCGACCCATCTATATATAATATTTGGAATAACCATAGACACTCTATATGCAGTAATGCGGGAGTTAGCTATACAGGGTCGAGGTTGATTCTATAATAATATATATACTTTGAGTTGTGATCGAGTCTGAGACATATACGGGTCACGACACGTATTAATTAATTCGAATATTATATATTAAACTGTATATGAATTATTGGACTGTCAATGTGGACTATCAACTGTGGACTACCAACATTTGACAATTAAATGAATTAAAATATTGACTATAACATATGAAACTAAACAATTCTTCAAGTTGCCACTTGATTTCGTCTTAAACCTCATTTGTATCTTCACGATTACATTCTGCGTTCAAACCTTTCATGATTCTTGAAAACACCTAAATCGAGAGGATGAACCAACCACATTTCATCTATGGAAGAAAAGATAATGCCTATAGTTATGCACCTGAAAAACTATCGGAACCTGAACAAACGTTTGACACGTATCTGTGCTAACTCCTTTGGCATTGTTATTATCGAAAATAACTTTTCAATCCCTTTTCAAATTAGCAAATTTTGTCACAGCTCCATCAAATCAACATGGACCTTTCATTCAAACAAACCTTGTTGTAACTTTGATATATAAGAGTGCCCATTTATTGTTACCGGAGAACATTTATATTCTACCATATAACCATCAGCGCTTAATCATCTAAAAACACAATTCTCCTGAAACCACCTCGGATTGATAACCGATGATTCAGATATCGTAGCTTTAAATGCAGAGGAAACAGAAAAATTGTAGAAGATCTAAACAGCCAAAAGTTTGACGATAAAGATGGGAGTGTTAGGAACGCTCAATAGAAAATTTGGTACTGAGAAACAGATTGAGCAAACCATGAAGGAGATCAAGGTTAGATACAAGGACCATACCATATATTCAAAGAACCCAGGTAATTCTGGATTCGACGAAACCTTCAACGAATATCTTGCTCCGTACTCGTGTTAAAATCTTGCGAAAAATCTTTTTTCATCAACCTTCGAACTTAGAAATTCCAAAATATCATCATAAATATCTTCGATATTTCTGAGGATATTTTCATAAATATTCTCGATCGAAATTATATACCTTTTCATGCTATCTGTAATACATTATACTGGAAAAATTTCTGTAAAATCTAAGTATAAACTATGAATGAATTCTGAAGTAATGTTGGGAACTGAAGCATGAGTTAGTATAATATAATGACACTTGATCAACGCGATTATATTACAGTAAGTCATGCTGAGTTTCTAAATGAAACGTGATGATTCACAGATCATAACATCATCATGTGCCATGTTACATAACTCTTTCATCCTACTTAACTCCGAAACAAATCAAGAAAATGTATTCTTGATGGTTCTATCTTCCATGATGTTGATAAATTTGAAAATCAAATCGTGCTATCACGTTCCTTCCTTCTTCGAACATTATAATCATTCGAGACTCTATATCTACAAATTCTGAACCATTATTCGCTTGACTTGAAGTCAGGAAGAGAAAACAAAAGCATAAAGCTTTGAAATATAAGGGAGAATATAAATCCCGATAACAACACATAAATTACAAACCGTGTATATCAATGTTTATCGCAACATAAAAACACGGGAGAATTAAAAACATTATAAACCGAAGGGCGAAGTAGAAGAAAGCAGATTCCTCTGGTGGAAGTTGGAAAAGGAGAATGATCATTGTGATAGTTAGAATAAGAACAAGAATCAGAACAGGGTTAAGCATTTTCATAAATCTTTTGAAACTGGGAATTGAGTATAGAAGTGGTGAAAACAAATGGAACGGAAAAGGTAAATTTATAATGGAAATATCAGACAGAGTAATCGAGGCAGATCACCGCATTTAATTCGAGAGATCTTAATTTCCTTATTCGCTGAAGAATCAAATCTTTTAGATTTCGAAGATTTTCTTTAAATCCCTTGAATTCCGGAATTCAACCCTGACTCTGTCAAAAGTTAAGATGAATCTTTACTTTCTCATTTCACCATTTAGTGATAGCTTCACTCGTATTTTTCGAGTAATCGAATTATTTTATCCATATTACTCTATGGTAATAAAACTCTATTTATCAACTTATATTCGTCATGAAAACATTTTTTTTTGTTAGCCATGACCACCTCACTCAAAATTCGGGACGAAATTTCTTTAACGGGTAGGTACTGTGACGACCCGGAAATTTCCGATCAAATTTAAACTTCATCCTAAACTATAATCGACACGATAAGCAAAGTCTGTACTATGAAGTCTCAAAAACATTGAACTGTTTCACGTATTAATTTACCCTTTGACTAATTTTGACGATTCACGAACCATTGTGTATAACAAAGTATGTATGTATATATTTATAAATATAAATATAAGTATATATATAATATTTATGATTAATAAAATACCTTTAGACAATTAGAAGTAAAAATTAAAAAAAAATAATAAATAGAATAATTCAATTAAAATTAAAATGTATATATATAAAGGATATTGTATATAAATATATATATATATATATATATATATATATATATATATATATATATATATATATATATATATATATATATATATATATATATATATATATATATATATATATATATATATGCAAATACTATGCATAAGTAAAATTGTGTACAATGTAATAAATATAAAATGAATATATAATAAATAAATAATTTATGTTATCATGTAATTTTGATAACTAAATTTAATTACGACTGTAAATATAGTTGTTATGTTAATAATACTTTTATTGTAGAATAATAATATTAATATTTGTATTACTGATATTAATTGTTTTTAATACAAATATGTAAATGTTGTTATGTACAAAATATTAGTAATACTATTGATATTATTATCACTATTATTCCTAAGGTTATTATTATTATGTAAAGATTATTATTATTAAAACTAGAAAATAATACAAATTATTAGTATTGTCACTAATAATATTGATATGATCATCTTTATTATTAATACTACTCATTTATTCTTACTAATATTATTATTTTTAGAATTTTTAAATAATACTTGTATTATCATTATTAATTATTAATTTATTAATTATTAATTTAATTATACACATTATTACGTACAGATATATACCGAATTATATCTAATTTTTTTTCACTTTTCCTCTTATCTGTTTTCTTGTTCTTTTTCTTCTCTGCTCGTGAACATCTGTTGAATACCTTCACCACTACAACACAAAAATTGCAATCAAAATCTAGCTACTGCATCGAATCAAACATCACGATTATAAACCCTCCATTCGAAGTAATCTCTCAGAAAGAAAAGGAATAAACCCGATTTATTTATTTAATTTTTTTTTCTTTCGCGATATGCTTCACTCCATATCTCAATTTTGAATTAATCTTAAAAATCTAATAACGCAGATGTGTTAGGAATCTCATATTTGATCTATCAGTAAGATTTCAACTTTCAATTTCTTTAAACGAAATCGAATTTACAAGTCAAAGTTTTATGTTCAAAAGTCAACGGAATTGTTCTTACCAAAAATTCATAAGTGTTTTGATGTTTCCCGTTTGATGGACGATTCCAATAGTTTACATATACGATTTACAAACTATTTCATATTATAATCTTTGTTCAAAACGGGCTGCAAAATGAAATCAATTTTTTTTTTCTTTTGAACCGTCGCAGGCAGCAGGCCAGTTTTTTGTATTTTTTTTTCTTTTAATCACTCATAACTTGTTTGTGTATTTATTTTAAGTCCTAAATCGACTATACAATCACTTGTTATGAGAAGGTAATTTTTTGGCCGAGTAGTTCAAAGAAGAAGAAGATGAGGAGGGTAGAAATATAAACTGGGTAAATATTTTTGGATTTCATATATATTCAGAAAAACTGTCTTGGTAGAACGGTTAAGGGTGGGTGTAGTGGAAGGAGAGATCTCGGGTTCAATTCCGAGCTGTGACATCAAATTCCTTTTAAAGCTTGTTAAGGTAGCCTTTTATTTCTTTTTATTTCTTTTATTATTATCATTATTATTAACTATGTTATGGTTATTATGTTAAATAATATTATCATTAATATAAATATTACAAATGTTGTTATCATTAATCTAGCTAAATATTATTATTATTAGTAACGTTTTTAATATTATAACTATTATTATTATTATTATTATTATTATTATTATTATTATTATTATTATTATTATTATTATTATTAATAATACTAATATATGTATTATAATTATCGTGATAAAGGATTTCTATTATTAAGTATTATAAGTTTGTAAATTAAAATCTTATGAGCTTAAATAAGTTAGGTATGTACATAACTATAAAGTTTATATTGTTTAGGAAATGAGTAACACAACTATGGTCATGAATATGATAACCAATGTATATATATATTTGTATGTACAGACATAAACCGTTAAGATTTTTAAGATATTAGAATTTTATGAGAAATGTTATGACGAAAAAGGTAATGTAACAAAGTTATGAATTAGGTAAGATAGTTAAGCTTAAATAAAAAATCATGATTTAAAAAGTATGGTTACAAATGTTAATTCGAAACTTCGAATACGAAAATAATATTTTACTAAATAATATTAAGCATTTATAAATTTATGGAGTTAAATACTATGGATAAATTATGATTTAAGTGAAATATTAATTATTGATATTGTTTTTTTTTTTTTTTTGAAAGGCAATGTTAGTGGTTAGCACACGAAGTTAATTCACGAAAATCCCCCCCCCCCCCCCCCCCGAGACTCGAACCCTGGTCTCCTCGAACACCATGTTAACATGGTGACCAATGAGGCAAAGCCCCATTGGCTAATTATTGATATTGTTATCATCAATATTATTATTAACACTACCTTTAATGATAATTAGTATTATCATAATTGTTATCATTTTTATTAGTAACATTATTATTATTAACTTAACTAATAAATATATAAAACCATGTTTTAAAACAGATAACTTAACTTTGTTATTATATTTAAATAAGTATTAATTAATTTTTTTAGATATATAAAGTAAATATATTTAAGTTATTTATTAAACATGATATACGAATCATTAAATATAATAAGTATATTAATATTTTTAAAATATGAACTTGTTATATGTTTTAATATATATACAAATGATATAGGTTCATGAATCCGAGGCCAACCCTACATTGTTTAGTTGTTTAATGTCGTCATATGTATTTTTACTACAAAATACATTAGGTGAGTTTCATTATTCCCTTTTTATATACATTTTTGGGCTGAGAATACATGCAAATGCTTTATTAACTATTTTACAATATTTATATGTGTGAGTTTCATTTGCCTTTTTACCCTTTATATTTTTGGGCTGAGAATACATGCGCAATTTTTATAAATGATTTACAATATAGACACAAGTACGTGAAACTACATTCTATGGTTGAATTATCGAAATCTAATATGCCCCTTTTTATTTAGTCTGGTAATCTAAGAATTAGGGAACAGACACCCTAATTGACGCGAACTCTAAAGATAGATCTATCGGGTCCAACAAGCCCCATCCAAAGTACCGGATGCTTTAGTACTTCAAATTTTATATCATGTCCGAAGGAGGATCCCGGAATGATGGGGATATTCTAATATGCATCTTGTGAATGTCGGTTACCAGGTGTTCAATCCATATGAATGATATTTTTGTCTCTATGCATGGGACGTATGTTTATGAGAATTAGAAATATGAAATCTTGTGGTCTATTAAAATGATGAATTTTATTGTTTTATGATAAACTTATGAACTCACCAACCTTTTGGTTGACACTTGAAAGCATGTTTATTCTCAGGTATGAAAGAAACATTCCGCTGTGCATTTGCTCATTTTAAAGACATTATTTGGAGTCGATCATCGCAATAGAACCAGATGTTGGTGACTTCGTCCAGATGGATTAGGACGGGTCCTTTCAATATCTGGTACATGTTTCAACCCACTTCATCTTCTTCACCAAGATGTAAACGATTAAACAACTTCATTCTTAATACTCAATCATCAAAATAGTTTTAGGGCTTTTAAACACACATGAAACAAACAAAAAAATAAAAGTGTTCTTATAATTAAGAAAATTGAAAAAAAAACTGAAAATTATGAAAAAATTAATGTTTTCAATTTTGAGTTCGTTTTGGACAATCTTTACAACATGAAATATGTTTCAAATTATTCCTAAAAACTATTGGAATCGTCAATTGAACTTAACACATCAAAACAAGCTCTAATTTCTCGATGAAAAAATTAGTTGACTTTTGACAAAATAACTTTGACTCGCAAATTCGAATTTGTTATTAAGAATTGGAACTTGAGATTTTACAGAAAGTTTAAGTAAATGATTCCTAACAACTCTGCATTTTTAGTTTTTGAAATTTGTTTCGAATTCAAGTTTGTGTATCTCACTGTCAAGAACACGTGAGCTCAAAATTTGGTTTTGAGATTAAGAATGTTATAGATTATAATTAAAACATGAATTGTGTTGCAAATCATTCCTATAATTTTTATGGATCATCAAATTAACTGAAAACATCAAAACAATTTCGAATTTGATTCAAGAACACTCAGTTGACTTTTAAAATCAAAACTTTGACTCTCAAATTAGAAATTAATAGAAATAATTGAGGATTAAAAACTTACAGACAGTTCGAGTATGAGATTCCTAACATGATTGCATTATTACATTTTGCAAATTCGTTCGAAATCGAAAAATGGGGAAAAAGATGAAGAACAGAGGTTTTAATCTTTTTATTTAATTTTCTCTTTGATTTCATTGTGAATTGCAGAATATTACATATATAGAGAGATTGTATGATTCAAGCTTGTCTGTATTGATCAATGAAATGGACAGGTAACAAATTGGAGACATGAAGTACGTAATTTTTTTCCATCAGAAGAAAAAAATAAAAAAAAATATAAAAGAAGATAATGACTCTCAACTGATTTTGTTTTTAAATGGGATTGAATTTGATTCTTGTAACCAGTTTAGAGACACAAAACAAAACTCAGTACAGTGAGATCAAGACTGGAAACAGAATAAGATTCCATATATGATTTTATTTATATATAATTAATACTAGTAATTGGTAAAATATAAATATATTACTAATAACAATATTGTTAATATTATTAGAAATAATAAAAGTACTTAGAAATATAATGATAAAAATAATAATAATATTACTAAGTAAAATAATATTTATTATTACTTTGTTAAATATATATATTTTGAAAACTAATAACTTCAAACCACTTATATATATATATATATATATATATATATATATATATATATATATATATATATATATATATATATATATATATATATATATATACACACGTTTACACTAACACGTTTCATTACGTAGATATTTATCTGTAACAAATAAGTATAACGTTATAAGTTTAGTACTTCGTTATCGTTTCTAAGTCATATTCTTAGAATAGATTTCACTACTTAATAAATTATCAATCAAATAGTTTAACGTTTTACTAACGTCTCTTAATTTATTATTCACACACATATATACAAGTATATATGTATATATATCTATTTACAAACAATATTTGTGAATCTTCGGGAATGGCCAAAGGTTAATTGAATGTATGACAACAGTTCAAAATTTTTGAGCTTCCACATTATAGACTTAGCTTATCATGTCAAAACCATATAAGAATAAAGTTTAAATTTGGTTGGAAATTTCCGGGTCGTCACATTCAATACATAATTTACATATGTATATGTAATACCAAAATCCCATAGATTACGGAGGAATCTTCAAAAGCTGTAAGACAAAGTTTATAGTAACAGATATGCTAAGATATGAATCTATCTATACACTATCTATGCAATAAATACAGTAACACGTGTCTAAACTTAGGAATGATAAGCAGGTAATTTTCCACTAGGAATGATAAACAAAACTTATGATATGCAGCTAAGGTCGAAGTCCATAATCGCTAATGCATCCTAACGACTATCAGTTAGACACACTAATGCAAGACCTGGTTCGCTAAGACCACCGCTCTGATACCAACAGTGATAGCCCGTCCTAATCCACCTGGACGAATGCATCAACATTTGGTCTCATTGCGAGGTACTGTCCTAAATATGCAATGAACGACTCCATGTAATATCTTTAAAATGAGAAAATGCACAGCGGAAGATTTCTTTCATATCTGAGAATAAACATGCTTAAAAGTGTCAACCAAAAGGTTGGTGAGTTCATAGGTTTATCATAAACAATCATTTCAGTAATTTCAATGGACCACAAGATTTCATTTTCATAAATATCATACATCTCATACAGGCATTTTGTAAACTGCATAGAGATAAAAATCATTCATATGGATTGAACACCTGGTAACCGACATTAACAAGATGCATATAGAATATCCCCTTCATTCCGGGACTGTCATCGGACATGATAAAATCGAAGTACTAAAGCATTCCAAATTCTAGAATGTGGTTTGTTAGGCCCATAGATCGATCTTTAGGATTCACATTAATTAGGGGCATGTTCCCTATTTCTTAGGCTACCAAGCTAAAAGGGGCGATATTCGATTTCGATAATCCAACTATAGAATATAAAACTTTGAGTACTTATGTCTATTTCGTCAAACATTTATAAAACCAGCGCATGTATTCTCCGTCCCAAAAATATATATTGTAAAAGCATTTAAAAAGGGAGCAAATGAAACTCACGATATGATATTTGTAGTAAAATATGCATACGACGAAACTGAACAATGCAGGGTTGGCCTCGGATTCACGAACCTATATCATTTATATATATATATATATATATATATATATATATATATATATATATATATTAACACACATAATTGTAATCGAATAAATTTATATATATATATATATATATATATATATATATATATATATATATATATATATATATATATAAATCTATTAGTTATATCATTTTTATATTAATAACTTATATGTTTCATATATTCATTTTATATATATTTTAATAAATAAAAATATTTATTTTTGTTATGTTATATGTATTAAATATATCTTTATATATGTGTGTATATATATATATATATATATATATATATATATATATATATATATATATATATATATATATATCATTTGTTTGTTACAATAGTAATTATAATAATACTAAAATAATATTAATAATGATAAAAATAATGATAATACTAATAATAATAATGATAACAATATTAATGATTCTATTAATGATAATAATAATAATAATAGTTTTAATAGTAAAGGTAATCTTATTAAAAATGATAATTTTTAATACAAATGATAATTTTAATGCTTTTAATAATAGAAATGATAATAATAATAGTAATAATAATAATAACTATAATATCTCTAATAATAATACTTTTACTAATAATGATAATAATAATGATATTAATAATAATAATACTTATAATAATAATAATAATAATAATGATAATGAAAATAATAGTATTAATAATAATACTTAATAATATTAATAATAATAATAATAATAATAATAATAATAATAATAATAATAATAATAATAATAATAATAATAATAATAATAATAAGAAATAATAAATAATAATAATAACAAATAAATAATAAAAGAAGACTACCTTTAAAAGCTTTTCCTAAAAACAATACCCAGACCGGGCTCGAAACAGTGACCTCTCGTTCCCCTAACACACTCCCAAACCACTCGTCCATCTGATTCTTTCTGGATTAAATCACTGATCAAATTTATTTAACCCATATTACTCTAGTCCAATTAGTAATTAATGGCCCAAATTATTAGCTCATTTAATTAGCCTAATCCATCGGTCCAATTCAAAAACCTCTCGGATCAGCAAAAACATTTTCCCTTTATCATTCCAATTATTCATCATCACTAACCTCATGTATCTTCCTTGTTGTTAAAATAGTAATAGAACCAGAAATATGGTACCGTAGCAGTAGCAACATTCAGATGGGTTTGGTTTATGGATTCACGAAGAAAAACAGAAAAATCAAGTGTTAATAGTGATATTAAATGGGTGTTGCAGATACATCGAGTTGTTGGCTGTAAACAGAGAGAAATGAGTAGTAGTTCGAGCCATAATGGTGGCGGTTTGGTTTTGTTGGTTCAAACAGAAAGACAGAATACGCAGGTGGTGTGTGGTGATGGGTAGTTAAATGGGTCTTGTTCGTGTTGTTTGTCGAAAACAGAAATAAACCGAGGTTGTGCAGTAGCAACAATGGCGGTTTGGTAATAAATACAATGAAGAGTAGAAGGTAGGTTTCATTGGGTTGATGATGTACTCTTAGTAGTAGCAGCCAGGGGTGATGGTTTGATGAAGTGGTGATCGAACCCATTTAACAGGAAACAAAGGAAAACAGTTTGGGTTTCAATGGGTTTTAGTTTAAATCACATAACTGAAGTAGAAACAGGAGTTCTTGCAGCACCTACATCGAATAGTTAAACGAATTGAAAAGAAAATGGGTGTAGCTGTAAACGAACATGGGTTTTGGTTTGGGATTTGATTAGTAACAGAAACAGTAACAAGTTATGAATGTTGAATGTTGATAGGTTTAACAAAGGTGATGGGCTTAAGCGAAAATAAAAAGGACCAGGTTGTAGTAGTTTGATCAATTGTGAAGTTTGCTCAACTAAAACGAAAAATAAGCGACAGTAGCAGCGATCTTGTGGTATCATGGTGGGGGTTTTTGAGATGAAGGAGGCGGTTTTAGTTATAGTAACAAAACAAGAAATAAATTGAGTAAGTGGTTATGGGTGTTTGATGATAGAAGGTGGTGGATCAATGTTGGTTGGTGTTCGTCTTAGGTTTGTTCTGTTGACATATGTTTATGTAATAGTTTAGTGGCGCACGGTTTAATCATTGTTTGTAATGTATTTACTAGTAATTACCTTTGTAACAATGTAACTTCTGTAACTAGGGAGGTTGTCATATATAAACAACCTCCACACTTCTAATGCAACTAGTTATCCATTTGGCACTTACTCATCTTATCCTTTTCTCTCTAGTGTTCTTGAATAACTAATACTTCTAACCCACTAATCAACTCACAAACCGGTCGATCTAGGTTCTTTAGGGACTAACAATTGGTATCTGAGCGGGACATGCTATCTTGCTTGTAGATCCAAGGATTGAAGCCTCTAGATTCGTGTTTTGAAGTGCTTGGTGTTCTTCGGTTGAGGTATCACGATTAATATTTATTTTGTCATGAATTTGCTTGTTATTTGTTAAGTATATGTATGTTATCTGCTTGAAATCTTTCTAAAACGTGTTATCATGTACTGAACTCTTCATGCTCTAACTCAAATTGGCTTGCTTATTAAAGATCTATGCACAAAAATGTATATCAGACCATAATCTGTCATGATTTCCTTAATGTTTAACAAGCTTTATCTCATGAAAATGTTATTTATGTCAAAATTGTATGAAACTTATGAAGTTTTCTGGCAATTAAGTGCTTAGCTCATGTACTTTGTACATACTTTATGCTTGAATATTCATGTTTTGCTGCCATGACTGAGTTACTATGTTTTTCACTTTATTTCATGATTTAATCGAAATCTACGTGGTAATAATCACTCTTTTGTGTTAAGGTTAATTAAAGTCCTAAGCTTACTTGATTCATTGCTGTTTTGCACTTAAATCCTGCTAAATCTGCTTTAAAAAACCATTTAATTTACTTAAGATTTTACCCAGAACAGACGCTCGAAAACCCCTTCTAGGTTTGATTCTGCTCAAAAACCTCTCAGGGTTGCATCACTACAGTGAAACCCTAATGTTCTTGCTCGAAAAACCTGTTCATTCACCCACGTGTTGAGTCTGTTTTAGCTCCAAACTTTGGACCCTTAGTCAATACCCACCGAAATTGCTATTACCCGATTGTTTTAAGTGTGAAAAGGACATGTCCTTGACATAATCCCTTGATTTGTGTCATAGAGGACAAAGGACTTGTCCTTTTATGTATAAGCTTGTACTTTTGTGTAAGTATTCACGTGCATAGCTTTTCTCTCTCTTAAGTCAAAAAATTTGAATTTAAAACAAACTGAATTAAGTGTTTTCAGTCAAATTTGCTCGAAAAATTGTGAAAAGTGTGATTTTTGCTCGAGAACAGTGTGTAATTTGAGTATTTGCTCGAAATTTGTGCTAAAAAATTATAGGATTGACTGAAAACAGTGATTTTTATTGCCCGAAAACCTTGCGCGAAAATCTCTTTCTGCTCAAAAATCTTAGTTTTTTGTCTCATTGTGCTCGAAAAACTTAGTCTCCAGAGAACCTGGTTTTGCTCGAAAACCACCCTGTTTTAAATGCTTGGTTTTAGTTGAAACCCTAGTTATCTTCTCGAAAATTTAGGTGCTCTAGAACTAGCTTTGTGCTCGAATACATTGCCTGCTCTAAAATTTTACTAGTGCTTTATTATCTTGCGTGCTCGAAAACCTAGGATTTTGCTCCCATAACTATCCTGCTTGAAAACCTCCCTTTCTTAACTACCTTGTTGCTGCTCGAAAACATAGTCTGATTTGAAATTTGGCTTTGCTCAAAAACCACTCGGTTTATACAAGGGGTTCTACACCAAAACCCTAATTTCAGTCTGTTTACACAAGTAATTCCCCACTCTCAAAACCTCCTCTTAACAATCTCTTGTCAACCTCTTCTCTTTTGCACCATTCATTCTACACTCTTAGTTAAGATGGCTACTGCTGATATCGCATATTTCATACGCGTTTTCCTTAGCGATAACGGGCACATTTTGGTCCTTTTGGATACGATTTGGTGTTATTTCGGTGAATGTTGTGAAAGTTCAAGTTCCAAGACCAAGAAGGTTAAATTTGAAGTGATTTGATGGTTTTTTGTAATTTTCTATGTAAACGAGTGAAAGAGATTGGTTCGATTCGAGTTTTGGTGGTTTTATTGAGTTTTCAGCTCGGATTCAGCAAAAAGGGACTAGAGCGCCGCTCCAAAACATGGAGCGCCGCTCCAGTAGGCATGAATTACAGTAAGAGGGAATTTGAAAATCAAGAGATGAGTTTCCAGTTATATGGAGCGCCGCTCCACTTTCAGCCGAGGTCAGGTTTTTACCTATTTAAAGGTTGAATTTTTACCCTAATAATCACTTTTGCATCCAGACGAATTCTAGCAGCTTTTTGACGAAAAAGGGTGATTTTTGGGGAACCCCAAGATCATTCTAACACATCAATCATTCCGGAAACGCGTCTCGATCCGTTCATCATTCAAGAACACAATTTTTATTAAGTTTAATTCTTATCTTCATAATGAATACTCTTAATTGTTTGCTTGTGATTTTGGTTTTGGCCATGGTTGGCTAAGCACTTTAATGTTTCTCTAGATTGAATATTCGTATGTGTTTGGATGATACTTTAATGTTTTATTGATTAATGCATGATAATTATGAGTTTTGATTAAGAACCATTCTTGTGGGTGTTGATTATTGTTACTAGGTTGATTAGTGATCTTGTTTGAACAAAGGGAACCCTGTTTCAGTTTAGTACACTAGTTTTTAATTGATTTGTCTTAACCAATTGAGTGCTTACTGGACCAAGGGGGTAAACCGGGTAACAAAGATTAAACAAAACAGGGGAGAATTGTGTGGAGTGAATGCGTTACCAATTGAATCTTAATCTTGTAATTAGTTAATTACTAAGTCACAAACGAAAGAGGTCTTTGGTGAAAGGAAACCCTAAGCCAATAAATCCAAGTTTGATATGTTTGCTAAAAGAGAACACTGGGTAAACCGAATCTGTAGTTGCTTGTATTGATAAATTGAACTAGTGCTTAATAACAAATCATCCGACACTGCGAATAGGAGATCTAGGCGAACATTCTTTCATCCATTAAATTCAAATATCTTTACTTTTCGTTGAGTCAGCATTTATTTTTATAAATTTAAAAACACAAAAATGTTGTCTTTTACTTTTAATCAATCTTTGATTTGGCTAATCGTTAAATAGCCACAAAACAAACTATCTCGTACTTTCGATTTTCATAGTTTATTTTATTAGTTACAATCTTAATTCTCACGTTTAAACTGTCCTTGGAACGATTTCGGAATTACCAACTTTATACTATTACACGATCGGGTACACTGCCCGTTAGTGTGTAGTAATCTTTTAACCGACATTTTCCAAAGATAAATTATATACTAGATTTTACACATTAAGTTTTTGGCGCTGCTGCCGGGGACAGTTGTGTCAAAAATTAAGATTGTTATCTAATTGTTCTTAGTTTAGTTTAGTTTAGTTTAGTTTAGTTACAGCTTATTATTTCTTTTCGTATATTCTCAGTTGAATCGGTGCGTTTAATCAGTTGTTAGTTGTGATTTCGCAGATAACAGGTAGTGCATGCCACATACGCGTTCTTCTAATTCTCCGATTCTTCAACCATTTGCAGAACCTGAAAGAGAGTTATTCAGAGCGTTAAGTCAAGAGCAA
The DNA here is from genome assembly GCF_046630445.1 of Rutidosis leptorrhynchoides. NCBI lineage: Eukaryota > Viridiplantae > Streptophyta > Magnoliopsida > Asterales > Asteraceae > Rutidosis > Rutidosis leptorrhynchoides. The sequence goes on from NC_092336.1 coordinate 293,660,682, forward strand.
CAGTCTACGGTGGATTCATATTTTTCTTCGAGTGCTAATATAATTAATTTGGGTAATAGTTTTGAGACTGTGGTGCCCGATATACCACCTGAAATCAGAGAAGAAGAAGAATCTTACATTTCATTAGATCTTTTCGAGACTGAAGATATGGCTGACCAAGCTGATCAACCAAATCGTCCTCAGACTATGGCAGAAATGTTGAAGGCCACACGAGGGGGCCAAGGCAATTCGATTACACAACCGAACATCACTCAGCCTTTTCAAATCACAGGGCCGATCCTGAGTTTGATTTCTTCTGACTGCCAATTTCATGGCAAGGATAGTGAGGATGCTAACGAGCATCTTCGTATTTTCAATGATGTTTACAACTTGTTCAAACTGCATAAGGTTGCCGATACTTCGATCAAGACGAGGCTTTTTCCCTGGACTCTTAAGGGAGAAGCTAAGAGATGGTTAGATAAGCAATCGGAAAGAGCGATTACCTCTTGGGATACATTGGTAGATAAGTTCTTATCAAAGTTTTTCCCTGCGTCTAGAGCTGCTAGACTTCAAGCAGATATTTCTCAATTAAGATAAAAGAGCAGCGAGACACTATTTGATGCTTGGGACCGTTATTCTAATATGTTACGCTCGTGTCCGCAACACGGGTTGAATGATTTACAAAAGGTCCAGATTTTTTATAAGGGGTGTGACATACCCACTCGTCAGAGCATTGATCAAGCAGCAGGTGGAACTTTAATGTATAAAACCGAAAAATAGGCACTAGAGATTATTGAAAAACAAGCTGCTTACACTCACGAATGGCATCAAGATCATGAGTCAACTCATTCAGCGTCAGTTAAGAGAACCGAAACCACTGCTGCGTACGATGATTATGGGTCTATTAATGCTAAGCTAGACAAATTTGGTAGACACTTGGAGAAGTTGGAGAAGGACATGCATGGTATTAAGGTTGGTTGTGAATTTTGTGGGGGATTACACTTAGGAAAATATTGTGATGCGGGTTTGACTATGAATCAGAAAGAAGAGATCGCTTATATTAGTCAACAGAACAACAATCAGTTTCAGGGATGTGCGTAGTTTAATAGGAATTTCAACAATCCCTATAACCCTCAAGGTAATTAAGGTTCGAGGTTCCAGCCAGGTTCTAGTGGAGGATATCAACAGCAAGCTCCCGGGTATTTTCAGAAACCCCAAGCCGAAGAGAAAAAGTCCAACCTTGAAGCTATGATCGAAAAGCTTGTGATGTCTCAAACTCAGCTTGTTACTACTGTTACTCAGAACAATGACAAGAACGATAAAATATTTCGAAATCAACAAGCTGCTATTCAGAATTTGGAGAAACAAATTGGTCAACTTGCTAATCAGAATAATGAGAGGAAACCGGGGGAGTTACCGAGTAAGACAGATAATAACCCGAAGAATGGGCACGTTAATGCTATCACCACCCGAAGGATAGTGAACCGATTGTTGTTAGTGTACGGGAGGGGGAAAATGAGCCGGAACAGGTGATTGAGAAAGTTGTGAGGGTACCGAAACTGTTGCTGCGAAACCGGTAGTTAAAGAGTATCAACCACCTCTCCCATTCCCAAGGAAGCAGAGATTGGAGAAGCTGGAGGTAGAAAAGTCCAAGTTCATGGACTTGATTAAAAAAGTTAACATTAATTTGCCTTTTATTGATGTGATTTTAGGTATGCCCAAGTATGCAAGGTTTCTTAAAGACTTGCTAACTAACAGGAAGAAGCTGGAGAACGTGTCTTTAGTCAGGTTGAATGCCGCATGCTCAGCGGTAGTTTCAAACAAGCTTCCCGAGAGGCTTGAGGATCCTGGGAGTTTCACCATTCCTTGTTTACTGGGTAATTTGGATTGTATGAGGGCATTGGCAGATTTGGGGGCTAGCATAAATTTAATGCCCTTTTCTATTTATTTGAAGCTAGACCCCGAGGAGTTGAAACCCACGCGTATGGCTATTCAGCTGGCTGACCGCTCCATTAAATTCCCTCATGGAATTATAGAGAATATGCTAGTTAAGACCGGGTCGTTGGTTTTCCCGGCCGATTTCGTGGTGTTGGATATGGAAGTGGATGAGAGGATTCCACTGATTTTGGGTCGGCCATTTTTAAATACGGCTAGATGTATCATTGATGTTTATGGCCAATAGTTGACCCTTAGGATAGATGATTTGCATGCAACTTTCTCAATTGACCATGCTTTAAAATACCCTGCCTTCACTGATGATACATGTTATTTTCTTAACACTGTAAATGTCCAGTCTGAGTTATTGTAGGAATTCCCAGAGTTACAGGGTTCATGAGAATGTTCGTTGGTTAAAATTGATGAAGAGTTGCAGGTTGAGGAGGTGGATATTTTGACCACCTTCATGGAAAACGGCTATGACCCGACTGAGGAGGAGTTCAAAGAACTCGAACGTGATGTGGATTACCGGAGCAAGTCTTCAATTGAAGAATCTCCTGAGTTAGAATTGAAGCCACTTCCAGATCATTTGGAATATACTTATTTGAAGGAGGAATCTAAGATCCCGGTAATTATTTCTTCTTCTCTTACTACAGGTCAGAAAACTGAGTTTGTAACCATGCTGCAGGCCCATAAACCGGCCATTGCATCAAAAATTCACGACATTAAGGGTATTAGTCCCTCCTATTGCACCCACAAAATCCAACATGGAAGATAACTCCAAACCTGTGGTGCAACGACAAAGGAGGGTGAACCCGCACATGCAAGATGTCGTGAAGAAAGAGATCATTAAGCTCCTCGATGCAGGTCTGATTTACCCGATCTCTGACAGTCCTTGGATTAGCCCGGTACACTGTGTACCTAAGAAAGGTGGTATGACTGTTACCACTAATGATAAAAATGAGTTAATTTCCACTAGGACTGTCACGGGGTGGCGTGTTTGTATTGACTATCGTAAGTTGAACGACTCCACATGCAAAGACCACTTCCCGTTACCTTTCATGGATCAAATGCTAGAGAGGTTAGCGGGAAACAGCTTTTATTGTTTTCTTGATGGTTTTTCGGGCTATTTTCAAATTCCTATCTTGCCCGAGGACCAGGAGAAAACTACTTTCACGTGCCCGTATGGCACATTTTCATACCGACGCATGCCCTTTGGCCTTTGCAATGCTCCGGCCACTTTTTAAAGGTGCATGATGGCCATATTCCATGATATGATAGAGGATTTCATGGAGGTGTTCATGGATGACTTTTCAGTCTTCGGTGACACTTTTGATTCATGCCTTCTTAATTTGGAACGGATGTTGGAAAGGTGTGAGAAATCTAATCTTGTGCTCAATTGGGAAAGGTGCCATTTCATAGTTCAAGGGGGCATAGTCCTCGGGCACAAGATTTCTAAGGACAATATTGGGGTGGATCCAGCGAAGGTAATGGCTATTAAGAACCTTCCACCTCCCACCAATGTTAAGGGTGTTCAGAGTTTTCTCGTGCACGCAGGTTTTTACCGGCGGTTCATTAAGGATTTTTCTAAAATTGCTAACCCGATGAACAAACTCCTCGAAAAGGACACACCGTGGAATTTCTCTGAAGAATGCCTAAAGGCATTCAATCTTCTTAAGGAGAAACTAATCAATGCACCCATCATAATTGCTCTGAATTGGTCCCTTCCATTCGAGCTTATGTGCGATGCTTCTGATTTTGCTGTTGGCTCTGTTTTGGGTCAAAGAGTCGAGAAACATTTTCGACCCATGTACTATGCAAGCAAGACCTTGCAGGGAGCAAAATTGAATTATACTACCACTGAAAAGGAGCTCCTTGCGGTGGTCTTTTAATTTGATAAGTTCCGGTCCTACTTAGTTTTGTCTAAGACTATTATTTTTACGGACCATTCTGCTCTGAAGTACCTATTTTCGAAACCGGATGCAAAACCTCGATTGCTTAGATGAATATTGCTTTTGCAAGAATTCGATATCGAGATACGGGATAAGAAGGGTGCTAAAAATCTAGCGGCTGACCACTTGTCTAGACTCGTGAATCCAAATCTCGAAGTCCTTCACGAATCGAGTATCCATGATGATTTTCTCGATGAATATCTCATGGCGATGGACAAGGTGGACGAGCTATGGTACATGGACATTGCTAATTATCTCGTTGGGGGATTCTTGGAAAAAGGGTGGTCACATCAAAAGAGAAAGAAATTCTTCAGTGACCTTAAGTACTATTTCTGGGAGGCTCCCTATCTTTTTCATTGTTGTCCCGATGGGGTTATCCACCGGTGTGTTTTCGGTGAAGAGTGTATGCGTATTTTGATCGAGTGCCATAGTAGGCCTACCGGTGGGCATTTTAGACCCCAAATCACGGGGCGTAAAGTCTATGATGCTGGCTTCTTTTGGCCGACAATTTTCAAGGATGCCCACCGGATTTGCAAATCGTGCGATTCTTGTCAAAGGGCCGGTAAAGTCACCAAACGGGATGAGATGCCTCAACAGAGGATCCAAGTTTGCGAAGTATTTGACGTTTGGGGAATTGACTTTATGGGGCCATTTTCGAAATCTCAGAATTATAGTTACATACTCGTTGCTATTGACTACGTGTCTAAATGGGCCAAAGTGCAAGCTTTGGCTACAAACGATGCAAGAGTTGTGATTTTGTTCCTTCAGCATTTATTCTCTCGATTTGGAACTCCTAAAGCTTTAATTAGCGATAGCGGTACTCATTTTTGAAACGCCCAAATGGAGAAGGTATTGAAGCGATATGGAGTTCTCCATAAAGTTTCTACTTCATACCATCCCCAAACGAGCGGACAAGTTGAGAATACAAATCGAGCTCTTAAAGGGATTCTTGAAAAAACTATGGGGTCGAATCCGAAGGAGTGGGCGAATAAGCTCGATGAAGCTTTGTGGGCGTTTAGAACCGCCTACAAAACACCAATTGGTACCACTCCTTATCGGTTGGTTTATGGAAAAGCGTGTCATCTCCCATTGGAGATTGAGCATAAAGCGATGTGGGCACTTAAAAAGTGCAATTTAGATTTGAAGGAAGACGGACGCCTAAGGACGGGGCAATTGAATGAGCTTGGTGAATTACACCCTGATGCGTATGAAAATTCGTTGATTTATAAAGAGAAAACCAAGCAATGGCATGATAGGAGGTTAAAGGGTCCGAAAGAGTTTAATGAGGGTGATCGAGTGCTCTTGTTTAACTCGAGATTGAAGCTTTTACCGGGAAAACTTATGTCCCGGTGGACGGGACCATTTGAGGTTGTTAAGGTGTACCCATACGGTGCGATTGAGTTGAAAAAGTGAGTGGTACTACCTTTAAGGTGAACGGACATCGAGTGAAGAAATATTTCGATGGTCCGTTAGAGATTGATGACGGGGTTCACATTGAACCTGATCCTAACGTCACTTGAAGTTGGTAACGAGTCTTGTGAATGACTCGGTAATAAACTTCACATTGTTGTAGAGTTTGTATGTTTTTGTGCTTGTTTGACGATATGTGCAATATGATCTTGCTCGGCTTTTTGTTTGGGTTGTTGGTTGGGTTTTATGATGAGTAAATGGCTTAAAAATGCGAAATTCTGGATTATCAGCACCTGGAGCGCCTCTCCAAACCATTGAGCGCCGCTCAGATGGTGCGTACCTGATGTGCCAGATGTTTGAAACTCCTTGACATGATTTTTATTACCATTGGAGCGCCGCGCGACAATTTAGCGCGCCGCGCCACATCTAGAGCGTCGCTCCATTTGTCTGTCGGGCAGGGGGCAGTTCGTTTTTAATATAAAAAAATCCCATATTTACAACCACACAAAGGGAAAATGGGTACCAGCTGTATTTTACTCCCAATTCCTTCATTCTTTTCATTCTTTACAATTTCCTAACACTTACAAACACCTACATCTAAAAACCCTAATTTTCAAGACTTCAAATTCTGGTTCACTTAACTTCATATCTTGCAAGAATGGTTAACCCTAAGGTCCGAATTTTTTTCTATCTTACTAATTTCATCGAATTTTGTGTATTTACATGCTTAATCTTTAATTTACATGATGAATTAATGTGGAGTTTGTCTAATTGGGGTTTTGTGTTCTAATTAGTAATGGGTTTTGTTAGAGTGTGCTTATATGCTTTGATTTCATGATTTACTAGGTGTTTTTTGAAGTTATACTTGATACTAGGGTTTGTATGTTAAAGATCCGAATTTGTAAGAGATAGAAGAGTTCTTTGCTTGAAATTGTTCTTGTTTTTGACTTGTTGGTATGTTCATGAGCTAGTGTGGGGTTGTGTTCATATGGGCAGGTCAAATTGGTTTGAATGAATTGAGCTATATTTGATTTATTTATTTAAGATGCCATGCTAGAAGAGACATAACTTGTGTTTTGTGATGAGATGAGTAGTTTGATAGTAGTTGTTTGAATTGGTGTAAGTTTGCAAACATGATGAGCTTTATTGAATTTGGGAAAGTTACAAGTGTTATGAGTAGTCATGTTTGACATATTTTGGTATGGTTGTTGTGTTGCTATGTTTTAGAAATAATGCAATATGCATAGATTTGAACTCTTGGATGTTTACATGTGTTACTTGGTTAATTTGGTGATTGTCTTTAAAGTGACTTAGCATGTAACATGTTTTGGTTGTGTTGGGACTTTGGTGCTTATAATTCTGACTAACACTAACTTTTGAGTTTGGTGTTTTGGTTTCTTTATTTGTTTCATATGTGCAGAGATCGCGAGGCAACACTGAACAACCAAGACAACCACCAAATAATCCGGAGCTATGGTTGTCACAAATTGCAAATAATGAGGAATTAGAAGAACGTTTTACACTTGTTAGCGCCCGTCCGATCGAACAGATATTTTATTTGGATTGGACGCAACACACAGCAGTGGGTAATAATATTGTTAGGAGGTTGTGTCAGTATTTGTGGGTAACATACGCAGGGCAAGAGCTGAGGCCATATGAAAGGCTATTTGAAATACGTGAAGATGTGTTTGAACAGTTAACTATCGAGTTCTTTTCTAAAGTGAGTTGTCGACCGCGAGCCTCTCTGACTGAGGCAGATTTCTTGACATTCAGATTAGGCGGTTTAGAGCGGAACATGTGTAAGATTGGGGTAGCTCGGGCGTTAGATTTATATCCCGAGTTAAATGACAATGATTTAAAGTGATTTTAGATTCATTGCAAAGTGTTTGGGCAGGAGGCGTTTAGTGAAAGTGAATATTGGCCCACAGTGGCGAAAGATACTGCAGGTCCGTTTAGTTCAAGTCGAAGTGTTCAGTCAATGCTTCGACTTTCGGAGGACCGGATTATTTTTAAGATGATTGCTACTATGTTTATGGCTAGGGGAAATGCGAACAAGATTCAACGAAGGGATCTTTGGATTCTTCAGCAGATTAATTTCAGAGAAAGGATTGACATCACGTGTATGTTAGGATCATGGTTTCAAGAGATTGGTACAGATAAACGAACAGAACGCCCATTGTTAGGTGGGCATTTGGTCACTAGGTTTGCTCGGACGTTTTCGGTCCCGACTAGTAGGTGTGATATAGTGGGATTTGAGGCAATGCCCACTAATATTCTGTTTTTCTCGAAAGCTGAGTTTATTCGAAGAGGTCCACAAGGTAGGGTTTTGATGTATGATGATGAGGAACAACAACAACCAGGAGATGGGGCTGGACGTGGTTGTGGACGTGGTGTTAGTCGATCCACATATGTGGCAGGTAGCTCGAGTGCTGCGAACGTACAAGGTACGTGGTCAATTGGTGAAGAGAGTTGGAATTCGTTGGTTAACAGTGTAGACAGTCTTCATCTGGAGTATAGGGACAGCCGCTCAGCGTATGATGCTCAGGTTGAGCATAATCAGCGGATGTTAGAGGAGCAGATAACGAGGATATGCGGGTCTGGCACCAGAATAGTTATGGTGCGATTAACACGGCACTGGGACAGTTCAGAACGGAGATGGGTAGTTTAGGTGAGCGTGTTGACAGGGTAGAGTATGATGTTAGGGGAATTCGGGCCTACAATCAGTGGGAAGTTCATCAAAGACAAATTTAGCGACAGATGCGTCAGAACCCGGAGGCATATATTCCGACGCGGACTACCATTCCTGATTATACATCAGTTACTCCTCCAAGACCGGATCCTTCATATGACCCGTACCAAGCTTGTCAGGATACTTATGATGTGGATTGGGACCCGTTCAGAGACTTGTGGCTGAGGAATGATTGATTTGTTGCGCATGTTTATGTTGTATTTGTTTGAAACTATTTCCTTTTCATTTGGTCTGTACTTGAATAATTTTATTTTTTGTTTATGTACTTTGAAACTTATTTGAGGGACAAGGCGTTTCGGCATCGGGTGGTGCCACCTTGTCCTGTTATGTAGTTCGTTTGTTTTTATTTTCTTAGGTTTGTTGGTAAAACGATTTTTCAAGTCTGGCATTAAGTTCAGCAAAACTGCATGATTGATAATATTGGTGTGATGATCGAGAATGGATGATGTTCTTATGCTGGCAGTCAGTTCAGCGCCATCTGTCACTGGCATTCCGCGATCAGTGGTTAACTCGATAAGTTTTTATTTTTTTTTCTTTCCCACATAACCCTTTCGATTTTTATCTATTTTTGATCTCAAGTGATGGGGACATTACTTGATATCAAGTGTGGGGTGGGGGATGTAAAATCTCTCGGGTTGGTTGTTAATGGAATCATCATCATATTAGTTTTGATTTAAAAAGACTTGGCGTTTCACGAATTTTGGTCGTAAAAAAAATGAAAAATTAGGGGTAAAATAAAAAAAAAAATAGAAAAGTTAGTTTAAAAATAAATAAAAAGTAGAAAAACAATTGAAAATTCGACCAAAACCTTTATTATGAAAATTGACTTGGTATTTTATGGCATATTTCGTGATTTAAAAGAAGCCAAAATTGACTCACATGTTCATTATTTTGAACATGAAATCCTATGAGTCGGGGAATTTAATAGTAGGTCACCTATACCAAAACATGTGTAAACCGTGAGAGAGCGGTGATTGCATAGCGTGATTGTGACCGAATCACGTGCCAGATCACAAACTTTTGGTTACTTGGTATAGAAGACTTCTGAAACTATATCATTTTATTATTACATCATTTAATGGTGTGATACTGTGGGAAGAGGAGCCTAGAGCTTCACCAGTGTTGTCCTTTTTAGGAACAATAGCTACATGCTTGTGTTTGCTTAGACAACACAACCCATAGCCAAAAACTATGGCACCCAAAGGTTTTTGGGTTTTAAACCGAGTGTCAATTGAAATAGATTGGCATTCCCGAGTGACTCAGATCCACTCACTAAGGAAGTAAAGTCTTCCGACCGTTTTACTTGGTACGTATACCTCTTAAGCGATACCATTTCATTACCCATCATTTTACGATGAGGTACTGTTAGAGGTGAAAGTCTTGAACTTTCAAAACATGTTCATTATTTTAAATGTGAAATCCTACATGAACATTAAAATTCATACGTAGGTCATCTGCATCTAGGCGGGTGTCAACCGTATGAACGGTGATAGTAGCGTGTGGTCGAAACCGGACCATGCGCTAGATCGAAAACTTAAACAATGTGATCCTCATTGTTTCTCCTAACAAGGACAATTTTGCACCCGACCACTTCCATACAGGATGTATCTATTCCATCCTAAAGGGAGTCAAGTCTCCCGAACGACACACTTGCTGATTTGTTTCAGAAGTTGTAGTCTAGACCAGTTGTAGGGTGACGAAAAATCTTGAAAAGTCATTGCTAAAATCGACTGGAAATCTACCAGGCCTCAACGTCAAACAAGGAAACTGGTAGTCAAAGCTTATCTCAATAAGGGAGATTTGCTAACCAAATGGGAAGCGCACCATGATACACAAAATGTCAGTGATTGATCAGATTCCCAGTGGATAACCTCCGAAAAGGTAAGATATCAGCTTTTAAGCCTGATGAATGATGACCCGGGAATTTCCGATCAAATTTAAACTTAATCTTTATATGATTTCGATACGATAAGCAAAGTATGTAATGTTGAGTCTAGAAAACATTATAACGATGTTCATATATTCAATTGACCTTCGACTGCTCTCGACGATTCACGAACAATTAATTGTAAATAGATATGTGTGTATGTATATATAAATAATAATTCAAAATATAATTTGAAGTATTATATGTTGTTGTTATTAAATATTAATAAAATAAAAATAGGGTATTATAATAATTATTATTTAAAATATATCTATATATATAAATAAAGTATGTTGAAAATAAATATTTAATGATTTTAATACTCGTTTGATGTCCCGAGTGATATTAAGCAAGTTTAATTCAAACTTATATGATTTTAAAATAAACGGTGATCCGAAAATGAGTTATATAAGTTATAGTCTTATTAAAAGTATATTTATAATCAAATTATTTAATTTTAACACTTTTTATATTTTACTCATAAATGAGAGGGACAGTTGATGTACTTTTTATTTATTAAATTAATGACTAAATTTTATACCATAATGACCTAATTAAATAAAGATATTTAATTTAAAAATTTGGGATTTTTCTGTGAGTTTTATACGCCACTGATTAACAACGGAGCACGATAACGTCCCGGGTGATAAAACTGTCGGCATAAGTGACAAGAATGGTGGCTGCTAATCTATTAATATTACTATTTGGGGTACTGTGCATTCTTTGAATTTGAGATTACTAATCTATTATTATTATTAATTATTATTAATCTTATATTAATATTTAAGTTATATAAATATGTAACTACGGGGAGAGAGGGATAGATATCCAAAAAGCCACCTCACACTCTTCTTCTTCTCCAACACCACTACCCGCCACCGGGTACCATGTCCACCACCGTGAACCAATCAACCAATGACCACCCATTTGCCACCACCATCATCATTCACAACTCTCCACCTTTCACCCGTAGACAAACCTCCACCACAATCATTATCGTTTCATTTTTTTGAGAACACCACACAATCCACACCCCCATCACCGTAATGTCCAACAACCAAAAACCGTCCCATGCTGCTGTAAAAATTAACTGCTACAGCTGTACTTCATTTCTGATTTGATTCACCATCGAGAACCATCACTTCTACTCGTCTTTTACTCCTACTTCAGCTGCTATTATGCATAGTTTATGTTTTTTGTATGAACGACGCTAACAAACATGGAAATAGTACGTTTGTTGTTTGGTTTGTGAAACCCACGAAAACAAAAGGGAAATGAAGCAGTGCCATATATTTATTATTTGAGAATATAATATAGTAGGCATCATTTTCAAATATGCAAGTGGAATATTAGTGGACTTGATGGCCGACTAGTGGGAATCATCGTATTTTTTTTTCCTTTCTAATGTTCCTGTCGTGGCCGAAATTTGAAAATACAATCCAATAAGTAATTTAATCGGACTATCTTAATGGATTACCAGTTTGGGCTTCGCATATATGAGCTATTGGGCCACGAACTTTGCAAGCCCATCATTTTTTTTTATCTCTTCCCTCTAAGTACATGTCAACGATAACACACGCATACAAGCATTTAAGGTATTAATGGACATAAGGATGATAATGTGTATATCCCGATGATAATGATAAGTTTAAGATAATTACGATTGATGATAGAGATGGTTACATGATGCATGTTAATAAGGATAGGTGATGTTATATGATGGTTCTATAATGATAAAATAAAAATAAAGATGGTGATTATGATAAGAAAACAATGACGATAGGGTGATGTTATGATGATGCTTAGAAAATGATGATCGACGATGATATGGTATGAAGATGATGATGGCATATATTAGGATGATGATAATGATAATTGCATGATGATACATGATCATGAGATCATGAGGGTATAATCCTTAATTTTTCTTTTTATTACTAGAATTATTATTATTAAAAATTTTATGATTATTATTATTACTAATATTATATAAGTATTATTATTATTATTACAATTATTATTAAAACAATGTCATTATTAGTAAAGTTATCATTATTATTATTAAAATTATCATTTCTATTATTATTATTATTATTATTATTAATAAAATTATCATTTTTATTAAAAATAGTATCATTTTGTTTAAAGTTATCATTTTTATCATTAATATTAAAAGTATCATTTTTAACTCTATTATCATTATTATTATTTTTGTCATTACTAATATTATTTTAGTATAACTTTAACAAACAAATGATATATATATATACAAAAATATATTTATTACATATAATATAACAAAATTAATATTTTTTTGTATATATATAATGAATATATGGAACATATAGGTTATTAATATAAAAATGATATAATATATATATATATATATATATATATATATATATATATATATATATATATATATATATATATATATGTATATATATATAAATTTTTTCGATTACATTTATATGTATTAATATATATAAATGATATAGGTCTGTGAATTCGAGGCCAACCTTGTATTGTTCAATATCGTCAAATGTATTTTTTACTACAAAATACAGTAGAGTAAGTTCATTTTTTCCCTTTTTGCTCATTACGTTTTTGGGCTGAGAATACATGCAAATGCTTTATTAATTGTTTTACAATATTTATATGCGTGAGTTTCATTTGATTCCCTTTTACTCTTTACATTTTTGGGACTGAGAATACATGCGCTGTTTTTACAACTGCTTTACTAAATGCTTTTGAAATGTATTTTGAACTGTGAATACAAGAAATGCTTTTATAAATGTTTGACGAGATAGATACAAGCAAAACATTCCTCGAATGAATTATTATGCAGACAGAAGTTCTGCGGATTATTATTAAATTATGTGTACATGATAATTGCCACCATTGAATTATGTGGACATGATAATTGCCACCATTGAATTATGTGGACATGATAATTGCCACCATTGAATTATGTAGACATGATAATTGCCACCAATTGAAGTGAATGTTATGTATCGAGAGAATGATTTTATACACAGGTTATGTGTATGTTATTTTTGTGCACAAGATATGTGTACGGTTACTAAGATTATAAAAGATGATTTCGTACACGAGAAAGGTGTACTGTATTTAAAAGATATCGCATGTACATTACAGATGGGTATAGGATTCGGGCCCATTTGTACCATGCAGGATTTAAACCTTGTGGTCTATCAAAATGATGAATTTTATTGTTTTATGATAAACTAATGAACTCACCAACCTTTTTGTTGACACTTGAAAGCATGTTTATTCTCATGTATGAAAGAAATCTTCCGCTGTGCATTTGCTCATATTAGAGATATTACTTGGAGTCATTCATGACATATTTCAAAAGACGTTGCATTCGAGTCGTTGAGTTCATCAAGATTATTTTAAGTCAATTATAGTTAGATATGTTATGAAATGGTATGCATATCGTCAACTTTCGATGTAAGGAAGTTTGTCTTTTCAAAAACGAATGAAGTGTTTGTAAAATATATCATATAGAGGTCAAATACCTTGCGATGTAATCAACTATTGTGAATCGTTTATAATCGATATGGACTTCGTCTGGATGGATTAGGACGGGGCATTTCAGTTGGTATCAGAGCGCTGGTCTTAGCGAACCAGGTCTGCAATAGTGTGTCTAACTGATAAGTCGTTAGGATGCATTAGTGAGTCTGGACTTCGACCATGTCTGCATGTCAAAAGTTTTGCTTATCATTTTGTGTTGGAAATCATCTACTTATCATCCGTAGAAAATTACCTGCTTACCATTCTTAAGTCTAGACACGTCTTGCTGCATTGATTGCATGAATAGTGTACAGACAAAATTCATATCTTAGCGTATCTGCTAAATCATATCTTATCGTATCTATTACTATAAACTTTGCCTGACATATTCCGTAGATTCCTCCGTAACTTATGGGATTTTAGTATTATATATGCATATGTTAATTATGTATTGCAGGGTACTAATCTACATCCTATAATCTATTTCTTATCGAAAATACTTCATCTGATCGTACGAGATGAATCCCTCAACCAGTTCGAGTCCCTCAAAATTTTGATAGCTATTCCGATGGTTATTCCGACAGCTATTCCGATGTGAATATTCACCTAAGCTCTGAAAGCGGTGTCACCAGAATGAATCAATCAATCAGCCATCCCCAATTCATCTGATGGGTTCGTAGACAACTTAACCGATGGGGAAGCGAAGAAAGCGATCCTTTCCGTCCACCACATTCCCCTCTGGACGAAGAACCAGAAGCAATCACCGGCGAACCTATTCGAAACACCATTTCCACACTCATTTTCAGAGTATCTCGTCACGATTGTATTCTATCTAAAATTATAAACTTTATTCATCCACTCGTTCCAACCGACAATCATCCCGGAATAATAGAAGAAGTCAACGAACTTTGCGCTTGAATAATCAATTTGGAGAATATGGTGCAAAATTTACCAGCTTTAGCAACATCACCGACACTAATAGTACCATCAGTAACAGCACCAGTACCATCAACAATTCATGCCTCAACATCTCATTATGTACCTCGAGTATAATCATCGTTCTACGTATCGTTCTACATCAATTACCTTCGTTCCTCATGGCGATTATGTAATCTCTAATGTTTTAGAGATTATGTACTCTAGATCAAACGATAAATCAAATGAGATTAATATCATATTGACTCATTAAATCCATGATTGCATATGATGAAAATATATATGTATATATGTTTTCATAAAGATTGTAATTAAAAATTCTTTTGTACAAACTGTTAATGGTGAAAATATTTTAACGGGTAGGTAATACCCGAGGAATATTTAGATTTCACATTAATAAGTTACACTGTACATTCTTCGAATCTAATTCAACGGTCAATTACCATCCTACTTACATCCACAGCTATACGAATCCGTTCACTACAGAGTAACCATTTTCATTCAATTTCATAATTGGATTTTTACTTATTAGAATCCAACAAGTGGCATAATGAAGAAAACATTTGACGAAATAAAAATTTGATAGACACAAACAAATTAACTACGAAAAATTTTGTTAAGAATACACGCTAATTGTTCCAGCTAACTGTTCCTAGCTAACTGATTATATTTTTTTTATCGCAGTTTGTTTATCGCATTTTAATTATCGCAATTTTATTTATCGTCATTTAGATTCTGTTATTTACTTTACGCACTTTATTTATCGTCATTTATTTTCTGTTAATTATTTTACGTACTTTAAATATCGGGACACGTATACAAGGTTTTAACATATCATATCTACATATCTATATATATTATTTGGAATCACCATAGACACTCTATATGCAGTAATGATCGAGTTCTCTATACAGGGTTGAGGTTGATTTTACAATAATATATATAGTTTGAGTTGTGATCGAGTCTGAGACATGTACACGGGTCACGATACGTATTAATTAATTAAAATAATATATATTAAATTATATATGAATTATTGGACTGTCAACGGTGGACTATCGACTGTGGACTAATAACATTGGACAATTAAAATGAATTAAAATATTGAATATAACATATGAAACTAAACAACTCTTCAAGTTTGCCACCTGATTTCATCTCCAACCTCATTTGTATCTTGACGATTACAATCTGCGTTCAAACCTTTCATGATTCTTGAAAACACCTCAAACGAGAGGATAAACAAACCACACCTCATCCACGAAAGGAAAGAATGATGCCTATAGTTATGCATTTGAAAAACTCTCAGAAACTGAGTAAACGTTTAACAAGTAGCTGTGCAAATTCCTTTAGTGTTATTATTACCCAAAATAACTTTGCAGTTCTCTTTCAAATTAGCAAATTTTGTCACAGCTCCAGCAAGTCAACTTCGACTTTTCGTTCGAAACAACCGTATTATCACCTTGAGTTATATGCATGCTCTTCTATTGTTACCAGAGAACCTTTTATATTCCACCATATTACCAGCAGATGTACCAACAATCTCGTCGCTCCTTGGTTTAAATCTCTCCGAAAAATCACTATATTTATCTGTTGAAGTCTCATCATGTACTCATCTGCATCTTGTAACAATAATTGCCATATCAATTACCGGGAATCCGCAATCAGTACTTTGAAAACTCACAGCATATCTACATCAGCAGTTATATGTATAACATTCATCTCTTAGAATTATGATCTTTCATTATGAAATTCTGAAAAAAGCACTCAGTCTACAAATCAATACTCTGAATGTTGAAAAAGCTGAATGAAGCAGTAGAAACTGTAGACAACCGTAAACCGTAGACAACCGTAAATGACCTCAATAGCTGAAAGTTGATGATAAAGAATTGTATGTTGGCAAAGCTCAGAAAAAGTTTGAAACTGAAAAACTAATTGAGCAAACTATGAAGGAGTCTCTGAACAAATCACAAGGACTAAACTTGTATATTAAGAATCCTGATGATTCTGTTTCTGATGAAATCTTTAGCGAATACCTTACTCCTGACTCTAAATTCTTGCGGACCAATTTTCTTCATCAACCTTCAAACTTAGAAATTGAAAAATATCATCATAAATATCTTCGATATTTCTGAGGATATTTTCATAAAGATTCTTGTCCAAAATTATTTATTTCTTTCTGCAATCTATATTACATAATAAAGGAAACTACTTTAGTTTCTAAATTTTTTTTAAATTCGAGTTTGAATTATGAATGAATTTCTTCATCACAACTTGATTCAAAAATTCCAAGATATCATCGTATCTTTCATTATAAATATACTGCATATTTCTGAAGATATTTTCATAACTATTCTTATCTGAATCATTAATCTATTAGTGCTATCAGTGTTACATCATATAGAAACTGTTAGTTTCTATATTCTGTAAACTTTCGAGCTTAAAATATGAATGTTATTGAAGTAATGTTGGGAACTGACGCATGAGTTAGTATAATATAATGACACTTGATCAACGTGATTATATTACAGTAAGTCATGCTGAGTTTCTAATGGGACATGATGATTCACAGATCATAACATCATCATGTGCCAAGTTACATAACTCTTTCATTCTGCTAAACTTCTGAACATATCAAGAAAGTATATTCTTGATAGTTCTATTCTTAGTGATTCTGGTAATTTGAGAAATCAAATCGTGCTACTACGTTCTTTCTTGTTTATAACATTAAGTTCAATCGAAACTCCATACTTACGAATTCTGGACCATTACTCGCTTTACTAGAGGTCGAGAAGAGAATAAAAAGGCAAAGAGCTCCGGTATATAAGGAAAAATATAAAGCCCAATGACAACCCCGAAATTACAAACCGTGGATATTAATATGAATAGCAATATGAAGACACGGTAGAATTAAGAATAGTATTACCCCAAGGTAATAGTAGAAGTAATAGATTCTTCTGGTGGAAGATTGAAAAGAAGGATGACAGAAATGATAATTAGGAAAATATCAAGGATTAGAACGGGATTAAGCATTTTCACAATCTTTTGGATATATGAACTAAGAAAGAAAGTATAGGAATGGTGAGAATAATGAAACGGAAGAGCTTAATTTATAATGGAAATATTAGAAAGAGTAATCGGGACAGATCACCGTATTTAATTATAGAAATCTTAATTCCTTTATAAGCCAAAGAATCAAATCTTTTAGATTTCGAAGATTTTCGTTAAATCCCTGGAATTCCGGAATTCCACCAAGACAACGTCAAAAGTAAAGAAACACCTTATTTTCTAAATTCAATCATGACTACGTCAAAAGTTAAATCTCTATCTCAATCTTTTGTGATAGCTTCATTCGTACTGTTCGAATAATCGAATTATTTTATCCATATTACTCAACGATGATAAAACTCTTTTGATCAGCTCATATTTGTCAGGAAAACATATTTATTGTTGGCCATGACGACCTCACTCAAATTTCGGGACGAAATTTCTTTAACGGGTAGGTACTGTGATGACCCGGGAATTTCCGACCAAATTTAAACTTAATCTTTATATGATTTCGATACGATAAGCAAAGTATGTAATGTTGAGTCTAGAAAACATTGGAACGATGTTCATATACAATTGACCTTCGACTACTATCGATGATTCACGAACAATTAATTGTAAATAGATATGTGTGTATGTATATATAAATAATAATTCAAAATATAATTTGAAGTATTATATGTTGTTGTTATTAATATTAATAAAATAAAAATAGGGTATTATAATAATTATTATTTAAAATATATCTATATATATAAATAAAGTGTGTTGAAAATAAATATTTAATGATTTTAATACTCGTTTGATGTCCCGAGTGATATTAAGCAAGTTTAACTCAAACTTATATGATTTTAAAATAAACGGTGATCCGAAAATGAGTTATATAAGTTATAGGTTTATTAAAAGTATATTTATAATCCAATTATTTAATTTTAACACTTTTTATATTTTACTCATAAATGAGAGGGACAGTTGATGTACTTTTTATTTATTAAATTAATGACTAAATTTTATACCATAATGACCTAATTAAATAAAGATATTTAATTTAAAAATTTGGGATTTTTCTGGGACTTTTATACACCACTGATTAACAACGGAGCACGATAACGTCCCGGGTGATAAAACTGTCGGCATAAGTGACAAGAATGGTGGCTGCTAATCTATTAATATTACTATTTGGGGTACTGTGCATTCTTTGAATTTGAGATTACTAATCTATTATTATTATTATTATTAATTATTATTAATCTTATATTAATATTTAAGTTATATAAATATGTATCTACGGGGAGAGAGTGATAGATATCCAAAAAGCCACCTCACACTCTTCTTCTTCTCCAACACCACTACCCGCCACCGAGTACCATTTCCACCACCGTGAACCAATCAACCAATGACCACCCATTCGCCACCACCATCATCATTCACAACTCTCCACCTTTGACCCGTCGACAAACCTCCACCACCATCATTATCGTTTCATTTTTTTTAAGAACACCACACAATCCACACCCCCATCACTATAATGTCCAACAACTAAAGACCGTCCCATGCTGCTGCAAAAATTAAATGCTACAGCTGTACTTCATTTCTGATTTGATTCACCATCGAGAACCATCACTTCTACTCGTCTTTTACTCCTACTTCAGCTGCTATTATGCATAGTTTATGTTTTCTGTATGAACGACACTAACAAACATGGAAATATTACGTTTGTTGTTTGGTTTGTGAAACCCACGAAAACAAAAGGGAAATGAAGCAGTGCCATATATTTATTTGGGTTTTGGTCAATTTGAGAATATAATATAGTAGGCATCATTTTCAAATATGCAAGTGGAATATTAGTGGACTTGATGGCCGACTAGTGGGAATCATCGTATTTTTTTCCATTCTAATGTTCCTGTCGTGGCCGAAATTTCAAAATACAATCCAATAAGTAATTTAATTGAACTATCTTATTGGATTACCAGTTTGGGCTTCACATATATGAGTTATTGGGCCATGAACTTTGCAAGCCCATCGTTTTTTTATCTCTTCCCTCTAAGTACATGTCAACGATAACACACGCATACAAGTATTTAAGGTATTGATGGACATAAGGATGATGATGTGTATATCACGATGATAGTGATAAGTTTAAGATAATTACAATTGATGATAGATATGGTTACATGATGCATGTTAATAAGGATAGGTGATGTTATATGATGGTTCTATAATGATAAAATAAAAATAAAGATGTTGATTATGATAAGAAAACAATGACGATAGGGTGATGTTATGATGATGCTTAGAAAATGATGATCGACGATGATATGGTATGAAGATGATGATGGCATAGATTAGGATGATGATAATGATAATTGCATGATGATACATGATCATGAGATCATGTGGGTATAATCCTTAATTTTTCTTTTTATTACTAGAATTATTATTATTAAAATTTTTATGATTATTATTATTACTAATATTATATAAGTATTATTATTATTACAATTACAATTATTATTAAAACAATGTCATTATTAGTAAAGTTATCATTATTATTATTAAAATTATCATTATTATTATTATTATTATTAAAATTATCATTTTTATTAAAAATAGTATCATTTTGTTTAAAGTTATCATTTTTATCATTAATATTAAAAGTATCATTTTTAACTCTACTATCATTATTATTATTTTTGTCATTACTAATATTATTTTAGTATAATTTTAACACACAAACGATATATATATATATACAAAAATATGTTTATTACATATAATATAACAAAATTAATATTTTTTATATATATAAAATGAATATATGGAACATATAGGTTATTATTATAAAAATGATATAACTAATATATATATATATATATATATATATATATATATATATATATATATATATATATATATATATATATATATATATATAAATTTGTTCGATTACATTTATATGTATTAATATATATAAATGATATATGTTCGTGAATCCGAGGCCAACCTTGCATTGTTCAATATCGTCAAATGTATTTTTTACTACAAAATACAGTAGAGTGAGTTCATTTGTTCCCTTTTTACTCATTACATTTTTGGGCTAAGAATACATGCAAATGCTTTATTAATTGTTTTACAATATTTATATGCGTGAGTTTCATTTGATTCCCTTTTACTCTTTACATTTTTGGGACTGAGAATACATGCGCTGTTTTTACAACTGCTTTACTAAATGCTTTTGAAATGTATTTTGAACTGCGAATACAAGAAATGCTTTTATAAATGTTTAATGAAATAGATACAAGCAAAACATTCCTCGAATGAATTATTATGCAGACAGAAGTTCTGTGGATTATTATTAAATTATGTGGACATGATAATTGCCACCATTGAATTATGTGGACATGATAATTGCCACCATTGAATTATGTGGACATGATAATTGCCACCATTGAATTATGTGGACATGATAATTGCCACCATTGAATTATGTGGACATGATAATTGCCACCAATTGAAGTGAATGTTATGTATCGAGAGAATGATTTTAAACACAGGTTATGTGTATGTTATTTTTATGCACAAGATATGTGTACGGTTACTAAGATTATAAAAGATGATTTCGTACATGAGAAAGGTGTACTGTATTTAAAAGATATCGCATGTACATTACAGGTAGGTATAGGATTCGGGCCCATTTGTACCATGCAGGATTTAAACCTTGTGGTCTATCAAAATGATGAATTTTATTGTTTTATGATAAACTAATGAACTCACCAACCTTTTTATTGACACTTGAAAGCATGTTTATTCTCAGGTATGAAAGAAATCTTCCGCTGTGCATTTGCTCATATTAGAGATATTACTTGGAGTCATTCATGACATATTTCAAAAGACGTTGCATTCGAGTCGTTGAGTTCATCAAAATTATTTTAAGTCAATTATAGTTAGATATGTTATGAAATGGTATGCATATCGTCAACTTTCGATGTAAGGAAGTTTGTCTTTTCAAAAACGAATGAAGTATTTGTAAAATATATCATATAGAGGTCAAATACCTCGCGATGTAATCAACTATTGTGAATCGTTTATAATCGATATGGACTTCGTCCGGATGGATTAGGACGGGGCATTTCAATGAACCTCGATCTTTATGGTTAACTTAACGGATTAGATGATCACCTCATGATTATCGATGATATCTGGACGTAATGTGTATCCTCCTAAGCACATTATTTTCTTACCGACATCTCATGATGTTAGGTACTGTGGGTGGCATTGGCTTGACCAATTGCGGGGTAGCCCGTGAGTTCTTTTTGGCACATGCGTTGGATTGTCATATCTTTGGTGTTTGTCTCCCACTTGATTCCCGGTTCCTTTGAAGACTTACATTATTGCTCAGATTCTTTGCCTCATTTTATTTGGTACGCTATTCGAGATTATATTTAGCTACTTTGTTCATACTATTTGCTTGAGGATTGGGAAGTTTATTTCGGGGAATGCAAGTGGGAGGTATGGTTGGTATTTACATCCAAATCGTGCCTATGCTAGTTTGTGGTTTAGCAGTTACGAGTTTGGTTCTACATACATGTTGAAGAAGTTATCATATGGTAGAAGATTATTATCGAGTTCGATTGCTTGAGGACAAGCAAAACTCTAGTGTGGGGTTGTTTGATATCGCATATTTCATACGCGTTTTCCTTAGCGATAACGGGCACATTTTGGTCCTTTTGGATACGATTTGGTGTTATTTCGGTGAATGTTGTGAAAGTTCAAGTTCCAAGACCAAAAATGTTAAATTTGAAGTGATTTATTTTTTTTGGTGATTTTCTATGTAAACGAGTGAAGGAGATTGGTTCGATTCAAGTTTTGGTGGTTTTATTGAGTTTTCAGCTCGGATTCAGCAAAAAGGGACTGGAGCGCCGCTCCAAAACATGGAGCGCCGCTCCAGTAGGCATGAATTACAGTTCGAGGGATTTTGAAAATCAAGAGATGAGTTTCCAGTTATATGGAGCGCCGCTCCATATGTAGAGCGCCGCTCCACTTTCAGTCGAGGTCAGATTTTTACCTATTTAAAGGCCGAATTTTTACCCTAATACTCACTTTTGCATCCAGACGAATTCCAGCAGCTTTTTGATGAAAAAGGGTGATTTTTGGGGAACCCCAAGATCATTCTAACACATCAATCCTTCCGAAAACGTGTCTCGATCCGTTCATCATTCAAGAAAACAATTTTCATTAGGTTTAATTCTTATCTTCATAATGAATACTCTTAATTGTTTGTTTGTGATTTTGGTTTTGGCCATGGTTGGCTAAGCACTTTAATGTTTGTCTAGATTGAATATTCGCATGTGTTTGGATGATACATTAATGTTTTATCGATTAATGCATGATAATTATGAGTTTTGATTAAGAACCATTCTTGTGGGTGTTGATTATTATTACTAGGTTGATTAGTGATCTTGTTTGAACAAAGGGAACCCGGTTTCAATTTAGTACAATAGTTTTCAATTGATTTGTCTTAACCATTTGGGTGCTTACTGGACCAAGGGGGTAAACCGGGTAACAAAGATTAAACAAAACAAGGGTGAATTGTGTGGAGCGAACGCGTAACCAATTGAATCTTAATCTTGTAATTAGTTAATTACTAAGTCACAAATGAAAGAGGTCTTTGGTGAAAGGGAACCCTAAGCCAATAAATCCAAGTTTGATATGTTTGCTAAAAGAAAACTCTGGGTAAACCGACTCTGTAGTTGCATGTATTGATAAATTGAACTAGTGCTTAACAACAAATCATCCGACACTGCAAATAGGAGATCTAGGCAAACATTCTTTTATCCATTGAATTCAAATATCTTTACTTTTCGTTGAGTCAGCATTTATTTTTATAAATTTAAAAACATAAAAATATTGTCTTTTACTTTTAATCAATCTTTGATTTGGCTAATCGTTAAATAGCCACAAAACAAACTATCTCATACTTTCGATTTTCATAGTTTATTTTATTAGTTACAATCTTAAACTGTCCTTGGAACGATTTCGGAATTACCAACTTTATACTATTACACGATCGGGTACACTGCCCGTTAGTGTGTAGTAATCTTTTAACCGGCATTTTCTAAAGATAAACTATATACTAGATTTTACACATCAACTGCAAACCGTGATGCTTTGGTCGTGGGCTCGAATACTCGTCCTCCCATGCTGTTCGAGGTATTGTTTGACGAATGGAAAGGAAGATTTGACAACTTCATCGTTGGAAAGGGAGAACAAACCAAATACCTCTGGGAGTCATTTCCCAATGGACCTAAGATCTCACTTCATCCTGACACCGGCGCGGTTCTAAAACCCTATGAACTCCAGGGTGAAGAAGCCTAGAGAGCTCAAGCTGATATTGATTCCAGATCCATTATCATGCAAGCTCTTCCTCATGACATGTACAAATTCGTCAGCTATCTGAAATCCGAAAAAGAACTTCTAGATGAAATCACTCGTCAACAGGAAGGATATAGCCTATCCGACCAGACAAAACTTAACATAGCTCTCGCAATGTACGAGGACTACTTTCAGAAACCTGACGAACCTCTAAAGGACTGCTACAGACGTTTCTGTGAGGTTATCAATGAGCTAAAAAAGGTTGGAGTGAAAAAGGAAAATCAAGAGCTGAACATGAAATTCCTGAAGAAACTGAATGCCACTTGGACACCATACGGAAACAACTTCCGTGCCTCCAAAAATACCAAGAAGTACAACATCCATGAAGTTGTAGGAAAACTAATGAATCATCAACCTGATGTTCTAGCCGCCCAAAACCCTAAATCCAACCTCGCTGAAACCAGTGATCCAATGGCTCTGTTTGTTAACAAAAGCTCCACCAAAACCCCTTCCAACCGCTCCAACTCACTCAAAGCAAAACAAACCATTTCCTCTAATGAGGACACATACTCTGATGTTGATGAAGAGCATAGAGATCTCATCAAGGCTGCTGCAATGTTTAGCAAGCAACTAAATCTCAGGAGATCATCTGGAGATTTTAGCAAGAACAACAACAATCGAACCTCATCCAGCTCTTCATACTACAAAAAACCCGAAACCTCAACCACTCAATACCGGGCACCTGACAACAAGGACCCCGATAATGTTTGTTTCAACTGTGGTAAAACAGGTCACTTTGCATGAGAATGCAGACTACCCAAACGAAAGGATGTCGAGTACTACAAGAAAAAGATGTTGCTCGCCCAAGATGCCGAAAAAGGGAAGGTCCTCAAAGCCTCAGATGATGTTTGGCTAAACTGGTCAAACAGTGAACAGGAGTTCGAACGAGCTAATGTAGTGAAACTCACAAACATGAACCGTGCTCCTGACAATGTTTCTTCCGATGATAAGGAAGAGGTACAACTTTACACCGACATAATTCATGAATATTATAACTCTGTAAATAATAGATCTGAATGTGTTTCTGATGTATTGCATGCACCCTCTAAGAGACCTAATGACCCACCTGTCCAAATTAATGTGTCCATTAGAGATGAACCTGCTTCTAATAATCATGATAAAATTCTCCCTGAATTGCCTGATATGTATGTTGACAACTTTGCTAAAATGAGTAAGGACCTTAGATCACTTGCTAGTCAAGTTAGTGGACTACAAAATGAGAACCATAGGTAAAGCTGAATTGAAAATCAAAGTGTCAAACAATGCATACCTAACACTTCAGAAGGATCTAGCTGAAAAAGTAACACAATTGAAGGAGCTAGAATCTAGTGTGAGACCGTTACGAATAGAAAGGACAGACTTTAGGTTAAGAAATGAAGTTCTTAGTGAGAAAGTAGACAATGTTGAGAAAGAAATTAAGAAACTCACTGCTTCTAAGAAAAATCTTCTAGATACCTTAAAAGAAAAGATAAGAGAACCCCTTTTCGATCTTGCTAAAAAAACCTCTGAATGTTCTAAACTTACTGCACATAATCTAGAGCTTCAAACTCGTCTAGGTCAATTTAAAGAAAAGCTCTACAGGACCGAACAGTTTAAGGTTGTTTTAGCAGGACATATCTCGAATCAAACCATGTTTATGAATCGACCAAAGGACTCCTTCCATGAGAACAAAGGACCAGGCTTTGAAAATCCTCTCACCTTATCCAATATGGCCAAAGCTGAGCCCTATCTGTATGATAGTAGATACTTGATGATTGACCTACCTGCACGACTCACATTTGCATCCAACAGTGAGGTTGAGGAAGCATTGGCTAAAAGATCAACTAAAATGAAATGAGAAATTGCTCTAATCTATGATATAATCAACGCTCTTTATTTGAAAAAGAAAAACTCATTTTCATATGAAAGCTTACCTGATTTGTTTAATGAGAGTGAAAGTTCGGAAGGTCAAAAACGTGTTGTCTACTTACCAACCCTGGTATTAGAAAAATACATCATCAGTTTAGAAAATGAACTTTTCAAAAATAAAATGAAATCTTTTGACAATGAACGAAAATTTTTGATGATCATAAAAGCCATGCAACACCAAATCTCACTCCATGTGTCCACAAATGATCAACTTGCTCATGATGTGCATGAACTTCAAAAACAGATTGCTAGTCAAGCGACTACTTTCTGTGAAATGATTTCAAAGTCCAAAGCCCCTCAGGAACCGCCACCCTGCCACCTTATAGAACCCTAAAATGCCCTTATTGATTCTCTCGGGAAAGAAATCGTTGACTTAAAACTTGAACTAAAAGGATATAAGAAACATGTTGCTCTTATTGAAAAGGACAACATCGATTTGCAAGTAAAAGTTTTAATGAATTTTGATTTTGAAAAAGTCGAAAAGAATTTTGGTCCAACATTAACACAAGACTATTCACAACAAAAGGAATATCAACGCAAGAGAAATTTGTACCATGGGTACCCACTTATTCTCAACGAGTTCTTCCCCCACATCACCAAGGTTTACCTTACACTACTGTAGTGAACTCAAGGAAACCTTTCATTTCAGCTGTCACCATCCTAAAAAACCCTAATCATGGCCCTCGTTTAGAGACGATTGTCACTAAAAGGGGTGATGATCCCAAACCACCACATTCCGCAACCTTGATGAGAAAGCCAAACAATCCTGTTCGAAGAATAATCCAAGAACATGGTGTGTATGACTACTCAGCAAGAAAAGCCCATAACCACCCTGCACCGCCTATTCTAGATAGGAGGGGTGGTTCAAGCAGCCTTCACGTCTACCGAAATATCAACCACTATAACTCCATCCAGAGCAATAGTGGTAGACCATTGAAATACATCCTCGAATCCATCAGACATCCGCAACTACCAAATCTCAACTATGCTGCAAAGTGGGTATCTGATGGATTAACTAAGACTCAAAAGCGAAACCGTCTCAAAAGAGCACAAAGGGCTAGACAGTCATTACTTAAAAACATGAATCATTTTCAAACTAAGTCTAAATTTGGTGTTTTAAATTTCACAGGACCTAAACCAAAACAAAGCATTTTGAAAGCATGGAAACCCAAGACTGAAATAGTCCAAGCATCCTCAAGTCTTGCTTCTCAGTCTGGGTCATTAAATTGTAATAGATGCAAAAGATGTCTGTATTTTGGTCACCAAAACCATGATTCGTGTGTTGTAATGAATGTTCAGACCTTGTTGAATGTTTCGTCTGATGAACCTAATGCTCTAAATTCTCTGAATGTGTCTTCTTACAAGGAACCCAAGATAACTCGGGTCCCTAAAACTTGTGCTTAACTCTGTTTTGCAGGTTATCCCAGCATGTGTTTGGTATCTGGATTCTGGTTGTTCCAGACACATGACTGGTGATAAATCCATGTTGAAAAACTATGTCAATAAGTTCCTAGGTACAGTTCGCTTTGGAAACGATGAAATTGCTACCATCGAAGGGTATGGAGACTATGTGTTCAATGGTATAACCATCAAGCGTGTGTCCTATGTTCGAGGCCTAGGATGCTATCTCTTTAGTGTTAGTCAATTCTGTGACCGTGATCTCCGCGTGATTTTCAAAAGGTCCATGTGCTGTGTTCAAACCATGGAGGGAGACAACTTACTCGAAGGAAAACGTGAATCACTCTTTATTCTCTTGCCATGAAAAATGTGTCTTCAGATCTACAACCACTTTGCCTGGTTTCCAAAGCTTCCTCTGAAACCTCATGGCTGTGGCATCACCGGATGTCCACACCTTCACTCTCATAACCTCAACAAACTAGTCTCCAATAATCTCATTGATGGTGTTCCACTCATCTCATTTGATTCCACACACGTTTGCCCTTCCTGTGCTATGGGAAAGATTCATAAATCCTCCCACAAATCCAAAACTGAATTCAACACCACCAGTCCATTACATATGTTACATATGGATCTTTGTGGACCATTGCTTGTTTTCAGTCTAGGCGGTCGAAAATACATTCTGGTGATAGTTGATGACTATTCTCGTTACATCTAGGTCAGATTTCTGAAAAGCAAGTCTGAAGCTCCCAAAATCATCATTGAATTCCTAAAAAGAATCTAACTCCCCATCAATAAACTGGTTAGAATCCTCAGAACCGATAACGGCACGGAATTTCAAAACTCATTTCTTAATTCTTATCTTGACCAGGCCGACATCACCCATCAAACCTCTGTCGCTCGCACTCCACAACAAAATGGCGTTATTGAAAGACGAAATTGTACTCTTGTTGAAGCTGAAAGAACAATGCTTATCTATTCCAAATTACTCCCGTCCCTCTGGGCTGAAGCTGTTAACACTGCTTGCTTCACTCAAAATCGGCCCATCATTAATCGTCGGTTCAACAAAACTCCATATGAACTTCTTTTCAATCGTCGACCCATTGTGAAGTACTTTCGCATATTTGGATGTGTGTGCTATGTTCTAATCGACGAGGACAACCTTGGAAAGTTTGATGTTCGCGGTTATGAAGAAATATTTATTGGCTATTCTCAAGATCGTGTGGCTTATCGTGTTTACAATCGTCAAACTCGAATCATTAAAGAAAGCACCAATGTCAAGTTTGACGGAATGTCAAGAATGGTACTTGGACATAACGGCTCTCGCCCTGGTCTCAATTCTGATCCTCACTTCTAACATGTTCCACTGGCCAACTCTGATGATCTGGCTGTGTTGTTTGAACCTATCATCCCTCCCATGACGTCAAACCCCACGGTACCCTCTGAACCTGCTCCCCCTGAATCAATCACAATCGATTCCTCTACTTCAGTGGTCGTGGGCGAATCACCATCCAATGAAAGTAATTCATCCAAATTTCTTCTTCTGGATGTCCTTAACACTGGAGTGTCTTCCTCAAACAACGCTCCCATTACCAACTCTCATCCTCCAGCTGTTGAATCACCTCCTCTCGAATCTAGTGAAGATTCTCCTTCAAATGAAACAGATACTAGGTCCTTAGACACTACAACTCCTCCCATACATTCCACTGGACAAAATGCAGATACTCTTGTTCCTCTGTGGGAAGAAAATGCCACCTACCCTACTGACAACACTGAAATTATTGGATCCTCATCCTCTTCGCATATCAACACCTCTCTTAATGATGGATCTACTTCACCTCTTCCACATTCCACGAAATGGACTGCGGATCATACAATTCATCAAATCATTGGTGATCCAGACGCTCCTGTCCACACTCGCAAGGCTTCCAACAATGAATGTCTCTTCGCTGCCTTTCTGAGTACGATCGAAACTAAAACTGATTTTGAGGCCCTCCAAGATCCCGACTGGTCTATTTCCATGCAAGAAGAAATTCATCAATTTGATCTGCTTGAAGTATGGGAACTTGTTCCTCGTTCATCTGGAAAAACCATTATTGATACCAAGTGGATCTTCAAAAATAAGAAGGATCCTCACGACATCATCATTCGTAACAAAGCACGTCTTGTAGCAAAAGGATACAGACAACAAGAAGGAATTGACTATGACAAAACATTTTCTCCTGTAGCTCGATTAGAAGCCATCCATCTATTTCTATCATATGTTGCTCACAAGTGATTCACCGTTTATTAAATGGACGTAAAAACTGGTTTTCTGAACGGCATTCTTCAAGAAGAGGTCTATGTCAGTCAACCTAAAGGTTTTGTAGACTCTAAACGTCCCAACCACGTGTATCTCCTTTCTAAGGCTCTTTATGGTCTAAAACAGGCGCCCAGGGCATGGTATGAAACCCTGACCGCATTTCTTCTCAAGAACGGTTTCTCACGTGGAACCATAGACACGACTCTATTAAGCAGAAAACAGAAAGAACATATCTTGTTAATTCAAGTCTATGTTGATGACATCCTCTTCGGTTCCACTTCCCCCGCTCTCTGCTATGAGTTTTCTGAACTCATGAAAAACAAGTTCGAAATGTGCATGCTAGAAGAACTCCATTTCTTCCTAGGATTAGAAGTTAAAAACTTCTTAAGTGGATTTTCATCGGTCAATCAAAATACATTTCTGATATGTTCAAAAAGTTTAACTTTCCTGATATGAAAATCAGCCCTACTCCAATGTCAGTCAACATTTCATTACATGCGGATCTGGATGGTTAACCTTTCGATCAAACACTCTATAGGAGCCTAATTGGCTCATTGATGTATCTCACTGCTAGTAGACCCGACATCATGTTTACTGTCTGACTTTGTGCCCGATTTCAAGCCAACCCTAGGTACTCTCAATACAAGGTCGTAATGACAATATTTAGCTATCTCAAAGGCATGCCCAATCTTGAAATCTGGTATCCTTTCAGGACTGGATTCAACCTTACGGCATTCACGGATACTGATCATGGTGGTGACCAAGTAAACCGGAAAAGCACCTCTAGTGGTCTCCAATTCCTAGGTCGCAAATTAGTCAGCTGGTCATCCCGCAAGAAAAACTGCATCTCTTTTTCCACATCTGAGTCTGAGTACATTGCAGCTGCAAGCTGTTGCTCCCAAGTACTGTGGATGCAGTCCCGACTACTTGACTATGGATTCAAATTCCACAAAATCACGATCTACTACGACTCTCAGAGTGCCATTGCTATCTCTAGCAATCCGGTTCACCACTCTCGAACCAAACACATTGACATTCGCTATCACTTTATTAAGGATCATGTTGAAAAAGGGAATGTTGAATTGTATTTTGTACCCACCAAAAGTCAACTTGCTGACTTACTGACCAAGGCCCTAGATGAACTCACATTTAAAAATCTGGTTGGTAAAATTGGCATGGTTGATTTCTTTTCCATTTAGGAACCTAGCAAGTGCCTAGGGGGAGTGATACACTTGCATAGGGGGAGTATTGCGTTTTTCAAAATCTGATGCATCACATTTTGAGGGGGAGATGAGAACAATGGCTCTCACATAAATTACAGTATGAGACCCGGTATCATAATTTGATTTTCAAAATCTAAACTGACTTTTACACAAATAACAATGTAAAACTCGCTCTTCAAAACTAACTCTCCTGAAACCGGCAACTGTCTAGGGGGAGTTAACATCAAAATGTCAATAAATGACGGAGGATGTGTCCCTGTGACTACCTCAAGAGGATGTGTCTAATTAACTGCATCAAAAATCTTAGTCAACAAATGAAGGAGGATGTGTCCCTGTGACTGCCTCAAGAGGATGTGTCTAAATGACTTCCTCAAAATCACAGTCAACAAATGATGAAGGATGTGTCCATGTGACTGCCTTAAGAGGATGTGTCTATATGACTGCCTCATGGTTCCTGGTCTCAATAATTGTTAAAACCTGAGAAAATTAAATTTTGAAAAATAATTAAAGTTTAAACTTTAACTTGATTATTTCACAGAATTTCTTAAAATTCTTAAAGGTTATCATACTGTACCAAAATCCCATTAAAATCTAAATCTGCTTAAAGTTTTCGAGCAAATTCATATGCTGAAGGTTTTCGAGCAATTGTGCATAAAGTGTAAATTTTCGTGCAATGCATCTGAACTTATCGTTTCTCGAGCAAAACTGACTGAAAAATGAATTTTTCAATCATCATGTGTCTATATAAGGATGAAAGTTTATTTTTTAACCCATCACTTTTAAATCTCACTTTAAAATAATTATATCCAAGGTCCACTTGCTCTCTAGGAACACCATCGTCATCATCATTATTCACCTTCCTCACACTTAAACCAAATCGGTATTTTTCTCTAAATTCATGTGTTTGTGATTAAATTTGTTGTTTCGTAGAAGCTTTAAAATCTCTGTAATCACTTAAATACATAAAAATGCCATGATTTGTATGATTACTTACTTAATCTCTGTTTTGTGTGAACAGGGGTTTCGAACCCTAAGACCTTGTTCTAATCAATTACACCTATAATTCAAATCTGTTAGGATAAATTGACTTAGGGTTCATGTCTGTGATGAATAGAACATGATTACTTCCTCTAATTCATTGTTAGATGCTTGTGTCATTCCAATTTTGAAAAGGGGTCAATTTTAGGGTTCATGACTAACTTTGAGCATATCAGAGGTTTAGGCTTAATTCATGCTTTTGATCGAGTTAGGTTTATCATATATTTCACTCATTAAAACTTAATTTGGCCTAATTTGTAGATTTTTGTGCTAAATAATGAATATGTACTAAAACAGACAGAGTGCTGGAAAATCACATGTTTTCGAGTGCTCGAAAACAATGCTCGAAAAAGTGACTGACTGAAAACCTTTAAGTCTCTGTATGAAAAATCCTTTTGTGCCGAAAAAGTTATTGACTGAAAACCTTATATGCTCGAAAAATGACTGTATGAAAAATCCTCCTGTGTCTGAAAAAGTGTTTGACTGAAAATCTTATGTGCTCGAAAAAGGTCTGCTTAAAAAACTCTTTTCTGCTCGAAAATGTGTTCTGACTGAAAAACTTTGACTGCTCGAGAAAGTGTTGTTTGAAATTCTGTTGTGTGTTGACTGAAATTCTTTGTTGTATGAAATGCTCAAAAATTGCTTGCACGAAAACCTTCATGCTCAAAAACCTTTCTTTGTTTAAATGTGCAAAGTGCTCGAAATTCCCTTCTATCTAAAAATTGCTAAGTGTTGATGCTGTTTCAAATGAACTTTGACAAAATTTTAAATTGAATCAATTAAATGTTTTGTCATCATCTTCACAAAAACACCAAATGAACTGTGTGTTAACTAATCATGCTCATGATATCACAGCAATGTCAAACAATGCCTTTTTCACTAAGGATGTTCCTACCCCCTGTGATTACTGGATTCCTATCCTATTAAACCACCCATTACACCACCTATTCACTGAAACAGAAAATGTCTCTGAACGACAATCCAATTAATGAGGGACATCATGACCTATCACCCAGCCACTGAGAATGACCCCGATCACTTCGCCTTCTTAGTTGCCCGAAATCCTGATCACTCAACCTCCTTTGCTCTAAGTGACATGAGACGATACCTAGGCATTCCCAACAGACAACAATATGATGCCTTCCCTTCTGAAGATAATATGTTAGCTACTGTTCGTCAGCTCGGGTATGAAGGTGAACTCTGAAACATAAGGGCTTTCAAGAAGCAACGCATGGCACAATGATGGACGTTACTGTACACTTTCATTAACCGATGTTTCAACCCGATGAAAACTGGAACCGATCACATCACAATATTCCTGCTAAAGATCTTTTATGGGATTGTGTTTCTACCTAATGCTGATTTCGGCCAAGTTCTATGGGATCGGATGATTGAAATTCACACCAACCCTCCACTCCCAGCTTACATCCAATTTCGAAGATTCTATGCCATTATCCTTTCATCCATCCTACATGAAGCTCACCTATCTCCCAATCCACTCCCACATGACAGGAGTAAACCCGATGCAGATCAAGAAGGTATTTCCTTTATTCAACAACGAATCGGATCAAAGAACGTGCAAGGGGAACTAATTCCTGCTCATCTGCTCAATCTTGGACCACGTGACGATCCAAGAATCATTGCATATATTAGAGAGATAGGATCTCTTATGTATCCTCTACAACTCGGGGATCCTGCCCCAGGAGCTGATAGGACACCGGGTGAGGGGTCTAGTAAGTGAGGGTAAAAGAAAAGAAAATATGAGGGGAAAAGAATTGAGGGTAAAAATAGGCCTAAAAGAAAAACAAAACCAAAGCAGGTAACCTCTGAACTGAAATTTCCCGTTCGTATTGATTAAAAACGTTCCATATTAATTGATTTCGTTGCGAGGTTTTGACCTCTATATGAGACGTTTTTCAAAGACTGCATTCATTTTAAAACAAACCATAACCTTTATTTCATCAATAAAGGTTTAAAAAGCTTTACGTACGTTTTCAAATAATGATAGTCTAAAATATCCTGTTTACACACGACCATTACATAATGGTTTACAATACAAATATGTTACAACAAAATAAGTTTCTTGAATGCAGTTTTTACACAATATCATACAAGCATGGACTCCAAATCTCGTCCTTATTTAAGTATGCGACAGCGGAAGCTCTTAATAATCACCTGAGAATAAACATGCTTAAAACGTCAACAAAAATGTTGGTGAGTTATAGGTTTAACCTATATATATCAAATCATAATAATAGACCACAAGATTTCATATTTCAATACACATCCCATACATAGAGATAAAAATTATTCGTATGGTGAACACCTGGTAATCGACATTAACAAGATTCATATATAAGAATATCCCCATCATTCCGGGACACCCTTCGGATATGATATAAATTTCGAAGTACTAAAGCATCCGGTACTTTGGATGGGGTTTGTTAGGCCCAATAGATCTACTTTAGGATTCGCGTCAATTAGGGTGTCTGTTCCCTAATTCTTAGATTACCAGACTTAATAAAAAGGGGCATATTCGATTTCGATAATTCAACCATAGAATGTAGTTTCACGTACTTGTATCTATTTTGTAAATCATTTATAAAACCTGCATGTATTCTCATCCCAAAAATATTAGATTTTAAAAGTGGGACTATAACTCACTTTCACAGATTTTTACTTCGTCGGGAAGTAAGACATGGCCACTGGTCGATTCACGAACCAATAACAAATATGTACATATATATCAAAGTATGTTCAAAATATATTTACAACACTTTTAATATATTTTGATGTTTTAAGTTTATTAAGTCAGCTGTCCTCGTTAGTAACCTACAACTAGTTGTCCACAGTTAGATGTACAGAAATAAATCGATAAATATTATCTTGAATCAATCCACGACCCAGTGTATACATATCTCAGTATTGATCACAACTCAAACTATATATATTTTGGAATCAACCTCAACCCTGTATAGCTAACTCCAACATTCACATATAGAGTGTCTATGGTTGTTCCGAAATATATATAGATGTGTCGACATGATAGGTCGAAACATTGTATACGTGTCTATGGTATCTCAAGATTACATAATATACAATACAAGTTGATTAAGTTATGGTTGGAATAGATTTGTTACCAATTTTCACGTAGCTAAAATGAGAAAAATTATCCAATCTTGTTTTACCCATAACTTCTTCATTTTTAATCCGTTTTGAGTGAATCAAATTGCTATGGTTTCATATTGAACTCTATTTTATGAATCTAAACAGAAAAAGTATAGGTTTATAGTCGTAAAAATAAGTTACAAGTCATTTTTGTAAAGGTAGTCATTTCAGTCGAAAGAACGACGTCTAGATGACCATTTTAGAAAACATACTTCCACTTTGAGTTTAACCATAATTTTTGGATATAGTTTAATGTTCATAATAACAATCATTTTCTCAGAATAACAACTTTTAAATCAAACTTTATCATAGTTTTTAATTAACTAACCCAAAACAGCCCGCGGTGTTACTACGACGGCGTAAATCCGGTTTTACGGTGTTTTTCGTGTTTCCAGGTTTTAAATCATTAAGTTAGCATATCACATAGATATAGAACATGTGTTTAGTTGATTTTAAAAGTCAAGTTAGAAGGATTAACTTTTGTTTGCGAACAAGTTTAGAATTAACTAAACTATGTTCTAGTGATTACAAGTTTAAACCTTCGAATAAGATAGCTTTATATGTATGAATAGAATGATGTTATGAACATCATTACTACCTTAAGTTCCTTGGATAAACCTACGGGAAAAGAGAAAAATGGATCTAGCTTCAACGGATCCTTGGATGGCTCGAAGTTCTTGAAGCAGAATCATGACACGAAAACAAGTTCAAGTAAGATCATCACTTGAAATAAGATTGTTATAGTTATAGAAATTGAACCAAAGTTTGAATATGATTATTACCTTGTATTAGACTGATAACCTACTGTAAGAAACAAAGATTTCTTAAGGTTGGATGATCACCTTACAAGATTGGAAGTGAGCTATCAAACTTGAAAGTATTCTTGATTTTATGTAACTAGAACTTGTAGAATATATGAAGAACACTTAGAACTTGAAGATAGAACTTGAGAGAGATAAATTAGATGAAGAAAATTGAAGAATGAAAGTGTTTGTAGGTGTTTTTGGTCGTTGGTGTATAGATTAGATATAAAGGATATGTAATTTTGTTTTCATGTAAATAAGTCATGAATGATTACTCATATTTTTGTAATTTTATGAGATATTTCATGCTAGTTGCCAAATGATGGTTCCCACATGTGTTAGGTGACTCACATGGGCTGCTAAGAGCTGATCATTGGAGTGTATATACCAATAGTACATACATCTAAAAGCTGTGTATTGTACGAGTACGAATACGGGTGCATACGAGTAGAATTGTTGATGAAACTGAACGAGGATGTAATTGTAAGCATTTTTGTTAAGTAGAAGTATTTTGATAAGTGTATTTAAGTCTTTCAAAAGTGTATAAATACATATTAAAACACTACATGTATATACATTTTAACTGAGTCGTTAAGTCATCGTTAGTCGTTACATGTAAGTGTTGTTTTGAAACCTTTAGGTTAACGATCTTGTTAAATGTTGTTAACCCAATGTTTATAATATCAAATGAGATTTTAAATTATTATATTATCATGATATTATCATGTATGAATATCTCTTAATATGATATATATACATTAAATGTCTTTACAACGATAATCGTTACATATATGTCTCGTTTAAAAATCATTAAGTTAGTAGTCTTGTTTTTACATATGTAGTTCATTGTTAATATACTTAATGATATGTTTACTTATCATAGTATCATGTTAACTATATATATATATCCATATATATGTCATCATATAGTTTTTACAAGTTTTAACGTTCGTGAATCACCGGTCAACTTGGGTGGTCAATTGTCTATATGAAACATATTTCAATTAATCAAGTCTTAACAAGTTTGATTGCTTAACATGTTGGAAACATTTAATCATGTAAATATCAATCTCAATTCATATATATAAACATGGAAAAGTTCGGGTCACTACAGTACCTACCCGTTAAATAAATTTCGTCCCGAAATTTTAAGCTGTTGAAGGTGTTGACGAATCTTCTGGAAATAGATGCGGGTATTTCTTCTTCATCTGATCTTCAAGCTCGCAGGTG
The DNA here is from genome assembly GCF_046630445.1 of Rutidosis leptorrhynchoides. NCBI lineage: Eukaryota > Viridiplantae > Streptophyta > Magnoliopsida > Asterales > Asteraceae > Rutidosis > Rutidosis leptorrhynchoides. The sequence goes on from NC_092336.1 coordinate 293,697,654, forward strand.
AACTTGGTTCCTCTACGAGCATTCCATCAAACCTTAACAATTGGTATCTTGTTTTGCTTAAGTCTTTTAACCTCACGATCCATTATTTCGACGGGTTCTTCGATGAATTGAAGTTTTTCGTTGATTTGGATTTCATCTAACAGAATAGTGAGATCTTCTTTAGCAAAACATTTCTTCAAATTCGAGACGTGGAAAGTATTATGTACAGCCGCGAGTTGTTGAGGTAACTCAAGTCGGTAAGCTACTGGTCCGACACGATCAATAATCTTGAATGGTCCAACATACCTTGGATTTAATTTCCCTCGTTTACCAAATCGAACAACGCCTTTCCAAGGTGCAACTTTAAGCATGGTCATCTCTCCAATTTCAAATTCTATATCTTTTCTTTAATGTCAGCGTAGCTCTTTTGTCGACTTTGGGCGGTTTTCAACCTTTGTTGAATTTGGATGATCTTCTCGGTAGTTTCTTATATTATCTCCGGACCCGTAATCTGTCTATCCCCCACTTCACTCCAACAAATTGGAGACCTACACTTTCTACCATAAAGTGCTTCAAACGGCGCCATCTCAATGCTTGAATGGTAGCTGTTGTTGTAGTAAAATTCTGCTAACGGTAGATGTCGATCCCAACTGTTTCCAAAATCAATAACACATGCTCGTAGCATGTCTTCAAGCATTTGTATCATCCTTTCACTCTGCCCATCAGTTTGTGGATGATAGGCAGTACTCATGTCTAGACGAGTTCCTAATGCTTGCTGTAATGTCTGCCAGAATCTTGAAATAAATCTGTCATCCCTATCAGAGATAATAGAGATTGGTATTTCATGTCTAGAGATGACTTCCTTCAAATACAGTTGTGCTAACTTCTCCATCTTGTCATCTTCTCTTATTGGCAGGAAGTGTGCTGATTTGGTGAGACGATCAACTATTACCCAAATAGTATCAAAACCACTTGCAGTCCTTGGCAATTTAGTGATGAAATCCATGGTAATGTTTTCCCATTTCCATTCCTGGATTTCGGGTTGTTGAAGTAGACCTGATGGTTTCTTATGCTCAGCTTTGACCTTAGAACATGTCAAACATTCTCCTACGTATTTAGCAACATCGGCTTACATACCCGGCCACCAAAAATGTTTCTTGAGATCCTTGTACATCTTCCCCGTTCCAGGATGTATTGAGTATCTGGTTTTATGAGCTTCTCTAAGTACCATTTCTCTCATATCTCCAAATTTTGGTACCCAAATCCTTTCAGCCCTATACCGGGTTCCGTCTTCCCGAATATTAAGATGCTTCTTCGATCCTTTGGGTATTTCATCCTTTAAATTTCCCTCTTTTAAAACTCCTTGTTGCGCCTCCTTTATTTGAGTAGTAAGGTTATTATGAATCATTATATTCATAGATTTTACTCGAATGGGTTCTCTGTCCTTCCTGCTCAAGGTATCGGCTACCACATTTGCCTTCCCCGGGTGGTAACGAATCTTAAAGTCGTAATCATTCAATAATTCAATCCACCTACGCTGCCTCGTATTCAGTTGTTTCTGATTAAATATGTGTTGAAGACTTTTGTGGTCGGTATATATAATACTTTTGACCCCATATAAGTAGTGCCTCCAAGTCTTTAATGCAAAAACAACCGCGCCTAATTCCAAATCATGCGTCGTATAATTTTGTTCGTGAATCTTCAATTGTCTAGACGCATAAGCAATCACCTTCGTTCGTTTTATTAATACACAGCCGAGACCTTGCTTTGATGCGTCACAATAAATCACAAAATCATCATTCCCTTCAGGCAATGACAATATAGGTGCCGTAGTTAGCTTTTTCTTCAATAACTGAAACACTTTCTCTTGTTCATCATTCCATTCAAATTTCTTGCCTTTATGCGTTAATGCAGTCAAGGGTTTTGCTATTCTGGAAAAGTCTTGGATGAACCTTCTGTAGTAACCAGCTAGTCCTAAAAACTGGCGTATGTGTTTCGGAGTTTTCGGGTTTCCCACTTTTCAACAGTTTCTATCTTTGCCGGATCCACCTTAATACCTTCTTTGTTCACTATGTGACCGAGGAATTGAACTTCTTCCAACCAAAAATGCACACTTTGAAAACTTAGCGTACAATTCTTCCTTCCTCAATACTTCTAACACCTTTCTCAAATGTTCACCGTGTTCTTGGTCATTCTTTGCGTAAATAAGTATGTCATCAATGAAAACAATGACAAACTTGTCAAGGTATGGTCCACACACTCGGTTCATAAGGTCTATGAACACAGCTGGTGCATTAGTTAAACCAAACGACATGACCATAAACTCGTAATGACCGTAACGTGTTCTGAAAGCAGTCTTTGGAATCTAATCTTCTTTCACCCGCATTTGATGATACCCGGAACGTAAGTCAATCTTTGAATAAACAGACGAGCCTTGTAGTTGATCAAATAAGTCGTCAATTCTCGGTAGTGGGTAGCGGTTCTTGATGGTAAGTTTGTTCAACTATCGGTAGTCGATACACAACCTGAATGTACCATCTTTCTTCTTGACAAACAAAATAGGAGCTCCCCACGGTGATGTGCTTGGTCGAATGAAACCACGCTCTAAAAGTTCTTGTAATTGGCTTTGCAGTTATTTCATCTCGCTGGGTGCGAGTCTGTAAGGAGCATGAGCTATTGGTGCAGCTCCTGGTACAAGATCTATTTGAAATTCAACGGATCGATATGGGGGTAATCCCGGTAATTCTTTCGGAAATACATCGGGAAATTCTTTTGCAATGGAAACATCATTGATGCTCTTTTCTTCAGTTTGTACTTTCTCGATGTGTGCTAGAACAGCATAGCAACCTTTTCTTATTAGTTTTTGTGCCTTTAAATTACTAATAAGATGTAGCTTCGTGTTGCCCTTTTCTCCGTACACCATTAAGGGTTTTCCTTTTTCTCGTATAATACGAATTGCATTTTTGTAACAAACGATCTCTGCTTTCACTTCTTTCAACCAGTCCATACCGATTATTACATCAAAACTCCCTAACTCTACTGGTATCAAATCAATCTTAAATGTTTCGCTAACCAGTTTAATTTCTCGATTCCGACATATATTATCTGCTGAAATTAATTTACCATTTGTTAATTCGAGTAAAAATTTACTATCCAAAGGCGTCAATGGATAACTTAATTTAGCACAAAAATCTCTACTCATATAGCTTCTATCCGCACCCAAATCAAATAAAACGTAAGCAGATTTATTGTCAATAAGAAACGTACCCGTAACAAGCTCCGGGTCTTCCTGTGCCTCTGCCGCATTAATATTGAAAACTCTTCCGCGGCCTTGTCCATTTGTGTTCTCCTGGTTCGGGAAATTTCTAATAATGTGGCCCGGTTTTCCACATTTATAACAAACTACATTGGCATAACTTGCTCCGACACTACTTGCTCCGCCATTACTTGTTCCGACACCATTTGTTCCTTTCGTTCTATTAACCCCTGGTCCGTAGACCTCACACTTCGCCTCGCTATGACCATTTCTTTTACACTTGTTTCAAAATTTGGTGCAGAACCCCGAGTGATACTTTTCACACCTTTGGCATAGCTGCTTCTGATCGTTGTTGTTGTTGCAGTTATTATTGTTGTTGGGATTATTGTTGTAGTTGTTATTGATGTTGTTGTTGTTGTTGTTGTTGTTGGGCCGTTTGTTGTAGTTGCGATTGATGTTGCGATTGTTGGGATAATTGTTGCGATTATTGTTGTAATTGCTGTTGTTGTTGTATTGGTGATTCTTATCACCGTTTTCCTCCCACTTTCTTTTGACTTGCTTCACATTAGCCTCTTCAGCAGTATGTTCTTTAATTCTTTCTTCAATCTGGTTCACTAGTTTGTGAGCCATTCTGCATGCCTGTTGTATGGAGGCGGGCTCGTGTGAACTTATATCTTCTTGGATTCTTTTCGGTAATCCATTCACAAACGCGTCGATCTTCTCTTCCTCATCTTCGAATGCTCCCGGACACAATAGGCACAATTCTGTGAATCATCTTTCGTACGTGGTAATATCAAATCCATGGGTTCATAACCCTCTAAGTTCTGTCTTGAGCTTATTGACCTCAGTTCTGGGACGGTACTTCTCGTTCATCAAGTGCTTGAATGCTGACCACGGTAGTGCATACGCATCGTCTTGTCCCACTTGCTCTAGATAGGTATTCCACCATGTTAACGCAGAACCTGTGAAGGTATGCGTAGCGTACTTCACTTTGTCCTCTTCAGTACACTTACTTATGGCAAACACCGATTCGACCTTCTCGGTCCACTGTTTCAATCCGATCGGTCCTTCGGTTCCATCAAATTCCAAAGGTTTGCAGGCAGTGAATTCTTTGTAGGTGCATCCTACACGATTTCCTGTACTGCTAGATCCAAGATTATTGTTGGTATGTAGCGCAGCCTGTACTGCGGCTATGTTTGAAGCTAGAAAAGTACGAAATTCCTCTTCATTCATATTCACGCTGTATCGAGTAGTCGGTGCCATTTCCTTCAAAATAGTCAAATGGAACAAGTTAATCATACAGAATATTAAGAGTAGTTAATAGTATTTCGTAGCATAATATGAACTCATTTATAAAAGCTTTTTCTTCATATTAGCGTTTTATAAGTTTAAATTCGGGTAGTACCTACCCGTTAAGTTCATACTTAGTAGCTAATATACAATTCAACTACTACAATTCTATATGAAAAACTGATTATAATAATATTTCACGTTCAAACTTTTACACAATATTTTACAAACTTACAATACCGCTTATTTTACATATAGCATGAAATATAGCACACAATAAATTTGATACAAGATGGTTGTGAAGATAATTCTAGCTAGTACACAAGTCGTTCAGCAAATGCATTAAAGACACGTAATTCATACATCCAGAAACAAGTCATGCATTCTGGTTTTACTAGGACTACTTCCCATCCTTGGTCTTGTGGAACATTACTGTTATGGCCGTTGATAAGATAGCGTGTTGTAACGTCGTCAAAGGGACGAGGGTTATGTAATGTCTAACAGTCCCGTAACAATCTAAAAACCTCATTTCTTACCCCAATTACCGACTCCGTCACTTGTGGGAACGTTTTGTTTAATAGTTGTAGCCCGATGTTCTTGTTCTCACATTGGTGAGAAGCGAACATTACTAATCCGTAAGCATAAAATGATTCTTTATGTTGCATGTTAGCCGCTTTTTCTAAATCACGAAGTCCAATATTCGGATATATTGAGTCAAAATAATTTCTTAACCCATTGCGTAAAATAGCATTTGGGTTCCCCGCAATATATGCGTCAAAGTAAACACATCGTAACTTATGGATTTCCCAATGTGATATCCCCCATCTTTCAAATGAAAGCCTTTTATAAACCAAGGCATTCTTGGAACGTTCTTCGAATGTCTTACAAACTGATCTCGCCTTAAATAGTTGTGCCGAAGAATTCTGACCGACTCTAGACAAGATTTCATCAATCTTGTCTCCGGGTAGGTCTCTTAAAATATTGGGTTGTCTATCCATTTTGTGTTTTTATACTGTAAAATAGACAAGAGTTAGATTCATAAAAAAAATACTTATTAATACAAGCAATTTTTACATATATCATAAAGCATAAGCACACTATATTACATATATTACACCACACAAATACAACTATCTTATTCCGACTCGCTCGTTTCTTCTTCTTTGGTTTTGGTTCATTTTGCCAAGTTTCTAGGGATATATGATGTTCCCCTAATACGAGCCGTCATTTTCCACATTGGTTTAGAAAAACCTGGTGGTTTAGAGGTTCCCGGGTCATTGTTACAACTTAAGGACTTCGGGGGTTGACGATACATATAAAGTTCATCGGGGTTGGAATTAGATTTCTCTATTTTTATGCCCTTTCCCTTATTATTTTCTTTTGCCTTTTTAAATTCAGTTGGGGTAATTTCTATAACATCATCGGAATTCTCGCCGGAATCCGATTCATCGGAGAATTGGTAATCCTCCCAATATTTTGCTTCCTTGGCGGAAACACCATTGACCATAATTAACCTTGGTCGGTTGGTTGAGGATTTTCTTTTACTTAACCGTTTTATTATTTCCCCCACAGGTTATATTTCTTCATCCGGTTCCGATTCTTCTTCCGGTTCCGATTCTTCTTCCAGTTCCGACTCTTCTTCCGGTTCCTCTTCGGGAACTTGTGAATCAGTCCATGAATCATTCCAATTTACATTTGACTCTTCATTATTATTAGGTGAGTCAATTGGACTTGTTCTAGAGGTAGACATCTATCACATAATATCAAACGCGTTAAGAGATTAATATATCACATAATATTCACATGTTAAAAATATATAGTTTCCAACAAAATTTGTTAAGCAATCATTTTTCAAGTAAACAAGGTCGAAGTCCAGACTCACTAATGCATCCTAACAAACTCGATAAGACACACTAATGCAAAATTCTGGTTCTTTAAGACCAACGCTCGGATACCAACGGAAATGTCCCATTCTTATTGATTAAAAACGTTCCATATTAATTGATTTCGTTGCGAGGTTTTGACCTCTATATGAGACGTTTTTCAAAGACTGCATTCATTTTCAAACAAACCATAACCTTTATTTCATCAATAAAGGTTTAAAAAGCTTTACGTAGATTATCAAATAATGATAATCTAAAATATTCTGTTTACACACGACCATTATATAATGGTTTACAATACAAATATGTTACAACAAAATAAGTTTCTTGAATGCAGTTTTTACACAATATCATACAAGCATGGACTCCAAATCTCGTCCTTATTTAAGTATGCGACAGCGGAAGCTCTTAATAATCACCTGAGAATAAACATGCTTAAAACGTCAACAAAAATGTTGGTGAGTTATAGGTTTAACCTATATATATCAAATCATAATAAAAGACCACAAGATTTCATATTTCAATACACATCCCATACATAGAGATAAAAATTATTCATATGGTGAACACCTGGTAATCGATATTAACAAGATGCATATATAAGAATATCCCCATCATTCCGGGACACCCTTCGGATATGATATAAATTTTGAAGTACTAAAGCATCCGGTACTTTGGATGGGGTTTGTTAGGCCCAATAGATCTATCTTTAGGATTCGCTTCAATTAGGGTGTCTGTTCCCTAATTCTTAGATTACCAGACTTAATAAAAAGGGGCATATTCGATTTCGATAATTCAACCATAGAATGTAGTTTCACGTACTTGTGTCTATTTTGTAAATCATTTATAAAACCTGCATGTATTCTCATCCCAAAAATATTAGATTTTAAAAGTGGGACTATAACTCACTTTCACAGATTTTTACTTCGTCGGGAAGTAAGACTTGGCCACTGGTCGATTCACGAACCTATAACAAATATGTACATATATATCAAAATATGTTCAAAATATATTTACAACACTTTTAATATATTTTGATGTTTTAAGTTTATTAAGTCAGCTGTCCTCGTTAGTAACCTACAACTAGTTGTCCACAGTTAGATGTACAGAAATAAATCGATAAATATTATCTTGAATCAATCCACGACCCAGTGTATACGTATCTCAGTATTGATCACAACTCAAACTATATATATTTTGGAATCAACCTTAACCCTGTATAGCTAACTCCAACATTCACATATAGAGTGTCTATGGTTGTTCCGAAATATATATAGATGTGTCGACATGATAGGTCGAAACATTGTATACGTGTCTATGGTATCTCAAGATTACATAATATACAATACAAGTTGATTAAGTTATGGTTGGAATAGATTTGTTACCAATTTTCACGTAGCTAAAATGACAAAAATTATCCAATCTTGTTTTACCCATAACTTATTCATTTTAAATCCGTTTTGAGTGAATCAAATTTCTATGGCTTCATATTGAACTCTATTTTATGAATCCAAACAGAAAAAGTATAGGTTTATAGTCAGAAAAATAAGTTACAAGTCGTTTTTGTAAATGTAGTCATTTCAGTCGAAAGAACGACGTCTAGATGACCATTTTAGAAAACATACTTCCACTTTGAGTTTAACCATAATTTTTGGATATTGTTTCATGTTCATAATAACAATAATTTTCTCAGAATAACAACTTTTAAATCAAAGTTTATCATAGTTTTTAATTAACTAACCCAAAACAGCCCGCGGTGTTACTACGACGGCGTAAATCCGGTTTTACGGTGTTTTTCGTGTTTCCAGGTTTTAAATCATTAAGTTAGCATATCATATAGATATATAACATGTGTTTAGTTGATTTTAAAAGTCAAGTTAGAAGGATTAACTTTTGTTTGCGAACAAGTTTAGAATTAACTAAACTATGTTCTAGTGATTACAAGTTTAAACCTTCGAATAAGATAGCTTTATATGTATGAATCGAATGATGTTATGAACATCATTACTACCTTAAGTTCCTTGGATAAACCTATTGGAAAAGATAAAAATGGATCTAGCTTCAACGGATCCTTGGATGGCTCGAAGTTCTTGAAGCAGAATCATGACACGAAAACAAGTTCAAGTAAGATCATCACTTGAAATAAGATTGTTATAGTTATAGAAATTGAACCAAAGTTTGAATATGATTATTACCTTGTATTAGAATGATAACCTACTGTAAGAAACAAAGATTTCTTAAGGTTGGATGATCACCTTACAAGATTGGAAGTGAGCTAGCAAACATGAAAGTATTCTTGATTTTATGTAACTAGAACTTCTAGAATATATGAAGAACACTTAGAACTTGAAGATAGAACTTGAGAGAGATCAATTAGATGAAGAAAATTGAAGAATGAAAGTGTTTGTAGGTGGTTTTGGTCATTGGTGTATGGATTAGATATAAAGGATATGTAATTTTGTTTTCATGTAAATAAGTCATGAATGATTACTCATATTTTTGTAATTTTATGAGATATTTCATGCTAGTTGCCAAATGATGGTTCCCACATGTGTTAGGTGACTCACATGGGCTGCTAAGAGCTGATCATTGGAGTGTATATACCAATAGTACATATATCTAAAAGCTGTGTATTGTACGAGTACGAATACGGGTGCATACGAGTAGAATTGTTGATGAAACTGAACGAGGATATAATTGTAAGCATTTTTGTTAAGTATAAGTATTTTGATAAGTGTATTGAAGTCTTTCAAAAGTGTATAAATACATATTAAAACACTACATGTATATACATTTTAACTGAGTCGTTAAGTCATCGTTAGTCGTTACATGTAAGTGTTGTTTTGAAACCTTTAGGTTAACGATCTTGTTAAATGTTGTTAACCCAATGTTTATAATATCAAATGAGATTTTAAATTATTATATTATCATGATATTATCATGTATGAATATCTCTTAATATGATATATATACATTAAATGTCTTTACAAAGATAATCGTTACATATATGTCTCGTTTAAAAATCATTAAGTTAGTAGTCTTGTTTTTACATATGTAGTTCATTGTTAATATACTTAATGATATGTTTACTTATCATAGTATCATGTTAACTATATATATATATATATATCCATATATATTTCATCATATAGTTTTTACAAGTTTTAACGTTCGTGAATCACCGGTCAACTTGGGTGGTCAATTGTCTATATGAAACATATTTCAATTAATCAAGTCTTAACAAGTTTGATTGCTTAACATGTTGGAAACATTTAATCATGTAAATATCAATCTCAATGAATATATATAAACATGGAAAAGTTCGGGTCACTACATGAACAACTCTAGAAGGTTCTTCATGATATTGATCGGAGTGATAAGGATGGAAATGAGGGTGGGGTTGAAAAATCAAGAGAGGATGTGCGGACCGGGAGTGAGATAGGGCAAAAAGAAAACGTTAGCCCTCCCCCCCAGCATTAGGAAGCCACTCAGATGCACAAACATCTGTTTCATATGAGTTAGAATTGGCATCTCTAGATGAGATTCGCCAAAAACAATTTGAGAATGTGTCTAGTGCTCGTAGGGATTTGGTGCAGTCCTATACCGAACATTCAGTGTCTATAGCTCAGACTGCAACAACAAGCATAGAGATTAGCATATCTCCATAAATTGCTTCTCTAAGATTGCTTGGAAGTCCTGTTCAGCAGGCCTCACTGCTCAGCATTCTAGCTCAACAGTGGTGACAACTGAGTTTCGTCAAGAATCTCAGGCTGTTTCACTAACACTTCTTTGTAGGGCTCCATCACATCCTCACCAATTATCTCCATGGCTCTTTCACCACCACGATTAACATCACTACCACCTGATCTCAATGCTTCCCCAGCACCGTTATCACCTCCAATCATGACATCATCTCCTATCACCCAGACTGTTAATCATCAACCAAATCTCACGTACATTCAACGGGAAAACGAATTTCATGCTTATCTTCTCTCAGTTAATCTTTCTGAGGGTGACTACATCAGGAAAGCTATCCTTGGTCTTCTCAACTCTCTTCAACTCATCCCGAATTATCCTCCAGTACTTGAACCAATCCCATGTCGTGTTGATCAACCATCTTCCTCCAGGCGACATGATGACCCCGATTCCGGCGGCCAACATGAGGGGGAGAATATCTGAGGAAGATCCACTATGCATATCACTCAAACTATCAGTCAAACACAAACTCCACCAAGCTCTTCCAGGAAAAGGAAAGAAATTTTTAATGACTCTGATGTGCCTGAAGGAATGGTCGAAGGGATCGAATACACAGTAGAAGAAGATGATGTTGCCCCTGAAGGACATAACGTGATCACAGTCAACTCTGATGATGAAGATGATTTCGATGAAGTTATGTTTGTTGATGTCAAAGAAGAAGTAGAAACCAAAATCAAAATGTCTGTAGAAGTGGTTACCTCAGCCGAAACCAATCTTGCTATGGTGGTATACACGAGCTCTGACATCGGACCCATCTCCTCCCAGTCTGAAACAATCATCACATTTTCACCACAGCTTTTCATACAAAAATCTGAAGAAGAAGAAGAGGAAGAGTACTTCAGAAACTTGAAACCACAGTATGCTATTGTCATTGAAGGAGCATTTACTAAAGAAAATTACGTAAACTTAGAAGCTCCAGACGAGGAAGAGATGAATGAATTTGATTAGTTTGTCACTCAGGAATACACCGGTGAACCTGCAACAAGGTTTCCCAAACCAACCGCTCAACCAACTCCTGATCAATCCACGTAATCTGATCCTGTAACACTCCATTTTTCCCCGTACATGATTTATAGGTGTATAGCGTATGTACGATGGGTGCATGAAGGAATTGAGACATGTTCGTGCGTTAAAGTTCTTGTATGCAAAAAGTGATCAGAGCAAGTTAAAGGTCGCGGCGCAACATTTCAAACAAATCAGGATCAGGAGGCACGGTATGGAAGGCACCAGACCATGCCTTGGGTCGCGGCGCAACAGAAAGGGCCGCGGCGAGGCATTCAGCTGATTTCAATTCCAGGAGGCATGTTAAGGAAACCACCAGAATACGTTATGGGTCGCGGCACGGCGATTAAGGCTGCGGCGCGGCATTATGGGCGAGCTGGTACCAGATTTGCAATTTTAAAGGAGATTCGAGAGCATTTTGGTCATTTCGCGTATGTGCCAGATTTGGGATCTTAAATCCCATCCACTCATCTTTTTTCTTTTATTTCTTTTTCCTTTTCTTTCTATTTTCCTCTCAAAAACTTCAAACCCCAAATTGATTCAAAGGGATTTTTGGAAAGGAAGAAGTGGGTTTTGATCGAAAGCGTAAGTGACAAGTTTGTTCTCCTCGTTCTTAGCTACAAGGTGATACTAGCGGTAAGCTCTAACTCCGAAATTTGTTTTTTGTTCATCATTCAAATTTAGGGCTTTTGATTGTATATTCATACATAGAACCCCACTAGTTGTTAATGGAAGATAATAACTAGGATTCGAGTTTATTAGTGATGAAGGTGGGTTTTGGGTTGGTTGATGATTTAGCCTTGTTTAGGGCTTTAAATTGAGTGTAATCACTATGATTAGTGATTATGGAAGTGTTAGAACTCTTTTGGGTGTGTTTGATTGACTAATTTTGAAATGGGTCAAAATTAGGGTTTTGGTGTCAAATTGGGCAAGACAAGTGTTTAATACTTGTGTTCGGGTTTAATTAGCTTATTAGGACCATTGTCACTAGTGTTAGTGATTATTGGTTAGTTTGAGCGCGGTTTGTGCTTGGAGGTGCTTTTGGGTCGAGATTGCACTAGTTGTCAATTTGGGTTGGTTTGTAAATCCTCCCTAATTGTGTTGTTGTATTTGTGATAATGGAATAGGTACATTCCATCGGCGAGTTATGGATTATTCAGTAGCATTCATCAAGGCTTCAAGGTGAGTGTTAATATCCTATATGCATATGTATGTGTAGGATGGGTGCGGGTCGGGTGAAGGGGTTCTCGTTTATAGAGCTCACTTCTCGTATAGGTGGAATTGTTGGACTTGTGGATAGATCCAATTGGCACGGTTGTGCGTTTTGGTTGACCACCTTTGACGAGGTGCACACTTTGTGTGTACGTTATCACATGGGCGTGTGATGTGGATTATATAACCCCAATGGCAAAGGGTTAATATTGTGAGTGAAATAATTATGCGCGTAGGTATATAACGTATCTATTTGTTGTAGCGTGAGATGTGAAGTGTCGAAGTGTTAAGACACCACATTTCACGTGACGAGTGAAGTGTCGAGGTGTTAAGACGCCACTCGGAGTGAAGTATCGAGGTGTTAAGATGCCACTCTAAGTAATTAACGGGTGAAGCATCGAGGTGTTAAGATGCCACTCGGGGTGAAGCATCGAGGTGTTAAGGTGCCACCTAGGAGTGAAGTGTCGAGGTGTTAAGGCGCCACTCCATAAAATAAAGAGTAAAGCATCGAGATGTTAAGATGCCACTCGAGGTAAAGTACCGAGGTGTTAAGGTGCCACCCTAGGGTTTAGTGATACGAGGTGTTAAGTACACTAATGGATGTTATGAACACCGATGGCATTTTCACGAGCGCCATTCCCTTGTAAGATTGGTTAACCATGGTTATTGTGTTGTAAGTGTGAGCATATTATATTGTTCGAGTTATATATATTGTATACATATAATGTTGTGTTGTCGTGATGTAGCTAACCCTCCGGGTGTAGTTTATTGGCGTTGTTCACATCGACGTTGGTGAACTTATCTTATTGATGGTATTATTAGCTTGTTGCTTAGTGATCGTACGGTATGCTTAGATTAGCTTGCCTTTATGCTTGGATGCTCCGGTATGCGGTATTTGTTTATTTATGTGGCATGTCCATTTTATGCATATATATGTATGTAGTATATTTTCACTCACTAAGCGTTAGCTTACCCTCTCGTTGTTTACTTTTTTATAGATTTTCATGGATGAGGTGGATCGGGTAAGCGTGGGAACTAGTGACTCGCGTAGTTGCTTTAGAAGGCTTGCTTTTGGATTCGATTAGGATTGGGTAGCGTATCCCCAATCGCCATGCTCGGCTTTTATTTTGTGTTTAAAGTCATGAGGTCGAAACTTGTACCTTGTACTTAAAGGGTAATTTGGACATATGTGGGCCCGGAGTCGTAAGACTCATTTTAGTATTGAAACGTGTTATTTTAAACTATTATAATGTGTTGTGAAAAACATTTTGTCCAAAAGTGTCGCGAAGTATGAGATCTTTTTTCGTGAAAATGACAATTGGGACAGCAGGGTTTGGAGCGGCGCGCCCCTATAGGGAGCGGCGCTCCATTTGACTGAAAAGTTGATCTTTGTTATAAAAAAAAATCTAAGCGTGTTTTCGGTTGGATAACGGGTTGGGTCGTTACAAGTGGTATCAGAGCATGGTCTAAGGGATTTAGGCAACTTGAGATAGGTGCCTAGACTTAGACTTTTGTGTGTGCTTATTTGTTGCGGGACTTGTTGGATTACAGGTCGGAATGGGTTATTAGTTAGTGCCTTGTTTGTAGGTGGACTAACGTGTATATTAGTAATACGGATATTATTAATGTACTATTGTGTTGTGATAATAATTCTTGCGTGTGTTTATATCACGTAGAATTTTGTTTGCGTTTGCATATATCGTCGAGCGAAGCGGTCGTTGTACTAACGAATTGATACGGCTTGTATGCGTAATAAGGACTTGCAAACCTTATTACGGGTGCAAATCGTGTCTAACAAGTGATGTACCACGAGTGTTTAGCAAAAATGGGCGGTGTTGCGTGTGTGGTTTTATACGTTCGTGATCTAATCGCTTTGCATTCCTTAGAATGGCGACGGGAGACGGGATCGAGACGAACGATTTGGAGTTTAACGCTAGAGTTGCGGCCACCGTTGCGGAGCAAATGAGTGCGTTTCGAGAAAAAATGGATAGGAAGTATTCCGAATCCCGAACTAGTAGGTGAAATGGAGCGTTGTCTTAAGAGCTTCATGAGGACTAAACCCCCGATGTATGATGGGAAACCGGATCCTTTGGTAAGCACCACCTGGATCTCGGATGTCGAAGGGTGTTTTCGCACTATTGAATGCCCTCCCGAGAAAAAGACGAGACTCGCTACTAGTTTGTTACGGGGTAGGGTGAGGGATTGGTTGGATGGTAAGATTGATCTTGTCGGTGGTGAAACGTCTATGGCTTTATCGTTGGACGAATTTAAGGAGAAATTCTTCGAGGAGTTCCAGACTTCAGCCGATTTGTGGGAGTTGCGTAATGAGTTGCGAAATTTGCGACAAGGATCTATGGATTTGAATACTCTCAAGACGACCTTTATGGCAAAGGCTCGTTTTTTCCTGGAGTATTTGGGGAATGATCATTTGTTGATGCAAGATTTCTATCGAACCTTGAATAATGACTTGAAGAGTAAGATTAGTAGAGTTCAGGCGAGCGAAATCGTTTGCAGAGTTATTCACCGCAGCTAGAGATTTCGAGTCGTATTCGCGATCGAAGGTTGGTAAACCTTCAAGTGAGAGAAGGGTTGTTTCTTATGGTGCTCCAAGTAAGAGGACTAAGGGTCCGAGCGTGAGCACGGGTGGTACACGGACGGGTATATCGGACTCTAGTGCGCCTAAGTGTTACAATTGTGGCGTGAGGGGTCACAAGTCTTGGGAATGTTCGGTGTCAAAGGGTGATGGCATGGTGTGCTTCGTTTGCCAAGAGGAAGGACATCGTAAGTCAGAATGTCGACAAGGAGACGTTAAGGTACGTTTCATTTTAATAAATATGTCCTTTGATTATTTATTATGTGTCGTTGAGTTTGAGTTGGTTAAATGCATGGTGTTGAGCATGTTATTGATATGGGTGACGTTCCTAATGGAAGTACCCTATGGTGACGTTTTGATTTATGGGCGAAGCGCGTAAGACTTGGTGCAACCAAGCATTCCTTAGTATTGGAAAATGTTTCTACCAAGCCATGTATGTGGGCTTTGGTGTTCGGATGTTAGAACGTGTTCGCTCTCGTGTTGAAGTTGATGAACCATGAGGTTCGTCGGGTGGATGAAACCTTTGAGATCGAGTGTTTGATCTCGATGTATCTTGGTAAAGGAGTCTATATGACGCGACATTAGGTGCCTCTTTTATACCTACTAGCGTGGTGTTCGACTCCGATTATGTTGCGGTACATTGTACTTAGGGTAACGAAGTGAAACCCTTAGTTACATGAGTGACTGGGTGAAGTTTGACAAGCTATAGTAATTGGATGATTACGAGAGTAGAGTTGTGTAATTTGCGGTACACTTTTTGTTCTAAGTGTTTAAGGATTGGTTGAAATCCTTCGTGAACTCAAGATTGGAGTAAGATGTAGTGATGGGGCGTGTGAACCCAAATTGTTGGTAAAGCCTACTTTTGGTAGCAATGTACGGTTGTACAAAATGCGGTTATGGAACGTAGTCCAAGTGGGGGAGTTACACTCCCGCACGAGGAAGTTTTAGTGTGAGATTTCGGATGATGTGTTGGATAGATCTGGAGTTCGTGTCGGGACCTAGTTTTGGTCGATTTGTGATAGAGTACAATTTTGGTTAAATTGTACTTACGATGTTGGATCTGGAAATTATCACCGAGGTGGTAATGTGGTAAATCTCGTTGAGAGATAATGGACGTGTTTGGCGAGCAAGGTGAAATCCCTCGGTTAAGGTATATGTGTGTCGGATTCTCTTTTAGAGAATTATTGTTTTGTACCTATGTTTGATATAGGTGGTTCTTGTTCGATTTTGTGGATGGTTAGTGGTATCCGTAAGGGTTCACTATAGTGTAGCAGAGCGTGATGTTGCACTACTCGTTGTTCGAGGCCAAAAGTGTGTATGTGATTGGTGAAGCATGACCGTTCGGGGTCCGCTGACTTCATCATGGGAGTAGTGATATATCGGTGAAGCATGATCGTTGACGGGGTCCGCTGACATCATTCGGTGTTGAGTGATCTATCGGTTGTTTTATACACCGATGATGGGGTCGTAAGGACCGTGCAGTGTGATCTATCGGTTGTTTTATACACTGATGGTGGGATCGTGAGGACCATGTTGTGTGATTAGTGATGCGATAGTCGTGTTTCGCTCACATGTTGTTACGGGTGTGACAATAGTCGATTTTGTACACCTTAGGACTAGCGTTGCCATAGTGGTTTTGGGCGCTTTTGGTTTTAGCCGTTGATTATGATGTTAGGATAGTGGCGTATTGGTTGTATTGCGCACTACAAAGGATGTCTAGTGGTAAGTGTAATCCGTAAGGATTCATGTGGTTCGATCTTCAACGTTCGGATTGTTGACTTTAGGATTGAGACGTGTTCACTTTTAGCATTGTACTTGGTATGGTACGCTAAAGGTTCGATATTGTAGTGACCCGAACTTTTTTCCATGTCTATATATATTAATTGAGATTGATATTTACATGATTAAATGTTTCCAACATGTTAAGCAATCAAACTTGTTAAGACTTGATTAATTGAAATATGTTTCATATAGACAATTGACCACCCAAGTTGATCGGTGATTCACGAACGTTAAAACTTGTAAAAACTATATGATGACATATATATGGATATATATATATATATAGTTAACATGATACTATGATAAGAAAACATATCATAAAGTATATTAACAATGAACTACATATGTAAAAACAAGACTACTAACTTAATGATTTTTAAACGAGACATATATGTAACGATTATCGTTGTAAAGACATTTAATGTATATATATCATATTAAGAGATATTCATACATGATAATATCATGATAATATAATAATTTAAAATCTCATTTGATATTATAAACATTGGGTTAACAACATTTAACAAGATCGTTAACCTAAAGGTTTCAAAACAACACTTACATGTAACGACTAACGATGACTTAACGACTCAGTTAAAATGTATATACATGTAGTGTTTTAATATGTATTTATACACTTTTGAAAGACTTCAATACACTTATCAAAATACTTCTACTTAACAAAAATGCTTACAATTACATCCTCGTTCAGTTTCATCAACAATTCTACTCGTATGCACCCGTATTCGTACTCGTACAATACACAGCTTTTAGATGTATGTACTCTTGGTATATACACTCCAATGATCAGCTCTTAGCAGCCCATGTGAGTCACCTAACACATGTGGGAACCATCATTTGGCAACTAGCATGAAATATCTCATAAAATTACAAAAATATGAGTAATCATTCATGACTTATTTACATGAAAACAAAATTACATATCCTTTATATCTAATCCATACACCAACGACCAAAAACACCTACAAACACTTTCATTCTTCAATTTTCTTCATCTAATTGATCTCTCTCAAGTTCTATCTTCAAGTTCTAAGTGTTCTTCATAAATTCCAAAAGTTCTAGTTTCATAAAATCAAGAATACTTTCAAGTTTGCTAGCTCACTTCCAATCTTGTAAGGTGATCATCCAACCTCAAGAAATCTTTGTTTCTTACAGTAGGTTATCATTCTAATACAAGGTAATAATCATATTCAAACTTTGGTTCAATTTCTATAACTATAACAATCTTATTTCAAGTGATGATCTTACTTGAACTTGTTTTCGTGTCATGATTCTGCTTCAAGAACTTCGAGCCATCCAAGGATCCATTGAAGCTAGATCCATTTTTCTCTTTTCCAGTAGGTTTATCCAAGGAAATTAAGGTAGTAATGATGTTCATAACATCATTCGATTCATACATATAAAGCTATCTTATTCGAAGGTTTAAACTTGTAATCACTAGAACATAGTTTAGTTAATTCTAAACTTGTTCGCAAACAAAAGTTAATCCTTCTAACTTGACTTTTAAAATCAACTAAACACATGTTCTATATCTATATGATATGCTAACTTAATGATTTAAAACCTGGAAACACGAAAAACACCGTAAAACCGGATTTACGCCGTCGTAGTAACACCGCGGGCTGTTTTGGGTTAGTTAATTAAAAACTATGATAAACTTTGATTTAAAAGTTGTTATTCTGAGAAAATGATTTTTATTATGAACATGAAACTATATCCAAAAATTATGGTTAAACTCAAAGTGGAAGTATGTTTTCTAAAATGGTCATCTAGACGTCGTTCTTTCGACTGAAATGACTACCTTTACAAAAACGACTTGTAACTTATTTTTCCGACTATAAACCTATACTTTTTCTGTTTAGATTCATAAAATAGAGTTCAATATGAAACCATAGCAATTTGATTAACTCAAAACGGATTTAAAATGAAGAAGTTATGGGTAAAACAAGATTGGATAATTTTTCTCATTTTAGCTACGTGAAAATTGGTAACAAATCTATTCCAACCATAACTTAATCAACTTGTATTGTATATTATGTAATCTTGAGATACCATAGACACGTATACAATGTTTCGACCTATCATGTCGACACATCTATATATATTTCGGAACAACCATAGACACTCTATATGTGAATGTTGGAGTTAGCTATACAGGGTTGAGGTTGATTCCAAAATATATATAGTTTGAGTTGTGATCAATACTGAGATACGTATACACTGGGTCGTGGATTGATTCAAGATAATATTTATCGATTTATTTCTGTACATCTAACTGTGGACAACTAGTTATAGGTTACTAACGAGGACAGCTGACTTAATAAACTTAAAACATCAAAATATATTAAAAGTGTTGTAAATATATTTTGAACATACTTTAATATATATGTATATATTGTTATAGGTTCGTGAATCAACCAGTGGCCAAGTCTTACTTCCCGACGAAGTAAAAATCTGTGAAAGTGAGTTATAGTCCCACTTTTAAAATCTAATATTTTTGGGATGAGAATACATGCAGGTTTTATAAATGATTTACAAAATAGACACAAGTACGTGAAACTACATTCTATGGTTGAATTATCGAAATCGAATATGCCCCTTTTTATTAAGTCTGGTAATCTAAGAATTAGGGAACAGACACCCTAATTGACGCGAATCCTAAAGATAGATCTATTGGGCCTAACAAACCCCATCCAAAGTACCGGATGCTTTAGTACTTCGAAATTTATATCATATCCGAAGGGTGTCCCGGAATGATGGGGATATTCTTATATATGCATCTTGTTATTGTCGGTTACCAGGTGTTCACCATATGAATGATTTTTATCTCTATGTATGGGATGTGTATTGAAATATGAAATCTTGTGGTCTATTGTTACGATTTGATATATATAGGTTAAACCTATAACTCACCAACATTTTTGTTGACGTTTAAAGCATGTTTATTCTCAAATGAATATTAAGAGCTTCCGCTGTTGTATACTAAAATAAGGACAAGATTTGGAGTCCATGTTTGTATGATATTGTGTAAAAACTGCATTCAAGAAACTGATTTCGATGTAACATATTTGTATTGTAAACCATTATGTAATGGTCGTGTGTAAACAGGATATTTTAGATTATCATTATTTGATAATCTACGTAAAGCTTTTTAAACCTTTATTTATGAAATAAAGGTTATGGTTTGTTTTAAAAATGAATGCAGTCTTTGAAAAACGTCTCATATAGAGGTCAAAACCTCGCAACGAAATCAATTAATATGGAACATTTTTAATCAATAAGAACGGGACATTTCAGTTGGTATCCGAGCGTTGGTCTTAGAGAACCAGAAAATTTGCATTAGTGTGTCTTATCGAGTTTGTTAGGATGCATTAGTGAGTCTGGACTTCGACCGTGTTTTCTTTAAAAATGATTGCTTAACATTTTTGTTGGAAACTATATATTTTTAACATACGAATATTATGTGATATATTAATCTCTTAACGTGTTTGATATTATGTGATAGATGTCTACCTCTAGAACAAGTCCCATTGACTCACCTAATAATAATGAAGAGTCAAATGTAAATTGGAATGATTTGTGGACTGATTCACAAGTTCCCGAAGAGGAACCGGAAGAAGAGTCGGAACCGGAAGAAGAATCGGAACCGGAAGAAGAATCGGAACCGGATGAAGAAATAGAACCGGTGGGGGAAATAATAAAACGGTTAAGTAAAATAAAATCCTCAACCAACCGACCAAAGTTAATTATGGTCAATGGTGTTTCCGCCAAGGAAGCAAAATATTGGGAGGATTACCAATTCTCCGATGAATCGGATTCCGACGAGAATTCCGATGATGTTATAGAAATTACCCCAACTGAATTTAAAAAGGCAAAAGAAAATAATAAGGGAAAGGGCATAAAAATAGAGAAATCTAATTCCAACCCCGATGAACTTTATATGTATCGTCAACCCCCGAAGTCCTTAAGTTGTAACAATGACCCGGGAACCTCTAAACCACCAGGTTTTTCTAAACCAATGTGGACAACGACGGCTCGTATTAGGGGAACATCATATATCCCTAGAAACTTGGCAAAACGAACCAAAACCGAAGAAGAAGAAACGAGCGAGTCGGAATAAGATAGTTGTATTCGTGTGGTGTAATATATGTAATATAGTGTTCTTATGCTTTATGATATATGTAAAAATTGCTTGTATTAATAAGTATTTTTTTTATGAATCTAACTCTTGTCTATTTTACAGTTTAAAAACACAAAATGGATAGACAACCCAATATTTTAAGAGACCTACCCGGAGACATGATTGATGAAATCTTGTCTAGAGTCGGCCAGAATTCTTCGGCACAACTATTTAAGGCGAGATCAGTTTGTAAGACATTCGAAGAACGTTCCAAGAATGTCTTGGTTTATAAGAGACTTTCGTTTGAAAGATGGGGGATATCACATTGGGAAACCCATAAGTTACGATGTGTTTACTTTGACGCATATATTGCGGGGAACCCAAATGCTATTTTACGCAACGGGTTAAGAAATTATTTTGACTCAATATATCTGAATATTGGACTTCGTGATTTAGAAAAAGCGGCTAACATGCAACATAAAGAAGCATGTTATGCTTACGGATTAGTAATGTTCGCTTCTCACCAAAGTGAGAACAAGAACATCGGGCTACAACTATTAAACAAAACGTTTCCACAAGTGACGGAGTCGGTAATTGGGGTAAGAAATGAGGTTTTTAGATTATTACGGGACTGTTGGACATTACGTAACCCTCGTCCCTTTGATGACGTTACAACACGCTGTCTTATCAACGGCCATAACGGTTATGTTGCACAAGACCAAGGATGGGAAGTAGTCCTAGTAAAACCAGAATGCATGACTTGTTTCTTGACGTATGAATTACGTGTCTTTATTGCCTTTGCTGAACGACTTGTGTACTAGCTAGAATTGTCTTCACAACTATCTTGTATCAAAGTTATTGTGTGCTATATTTCATGCTTTATGTAAAATAAGCGGTATTGTAAGTTTGTAAAATTTTGTATAAAAGTTTGAACGCGAAATATTATTATAATCAGTTTTTCATATAGAATTGTAGTAGTTGAATTGTATATTAGCTACTAAGTATGAACTTAACGGGTAGGTACTACCCGAATTTAAACTTATAAAACGCTAATATGAAGAAAAAGCTTTTATAAATGAGTTCATATTATGCTACGAAATACTATTAACTACTCTTAATATTCTGTATGATTAACTTGTTCCATTTAACTATTTTGAAGGAAATGGCACCGACTACTCGACACACCGTGAATATGAATGAAGAGGAATTCCGTACTTTTCTAGCTTCAAACATAGCCGCAGTACAGGCTGCGCTACATACCAACAATAACCTTGGATCTAGCAGTACAGGAAATCGTGTAGGATGCACCTACAAAGAATTCACTGCCTGCAAACCTTTGGAATTTGATGGAACCGAAGGACCAATCGGATTGAAACGGTTGACCGAGAAGGTTGAATCGGTGTTTGCCATAAGTAAGTGTACTGAAGAGGACAAAGTGAAGTACGCTACGCATACCTTCACAGGTTCTGCGTTAACATGGTGGAATACCTATCTAGAGCAAGTGGGACAAGATGATGCGTACGCACTACCGTGGTCAGCATTCAAGCACTTGATGAACGAGAAGTACCGTCCCAGAACCGAGGTCAATAAGCTCAAGACAGAACTTAGAGGGTTACGAACCCAAGGATTTGATATTACCACGTACGAAAGACGATTCACAGAATTGTGCCTATTGTGTCCGGGAGCATTCGAAGATGAGGAAGAGAAGATCGACGCGTTTGTGAAAGGATTACCGGAAACAATCCAAGAAGATATAAGTTCACACGAGCCCGCCTCCATACAACAGGCATGTAGAATGGCTCACAAACTAGTGAACCAAATTGAAGAAAGAATTAAAGAACAGACAGCTGAAGAGGCTAATGTGAAGCAAGTCAAAAGAAAGTGGGAGGAAAACGTTGATAAGAATCACCAATACAACAACAACAGCAATTACAACAATAATCGCAACAATTATCCCAACAATCGCAACATCAATCGCAACTACAACAAATGGCCCAACAACAACAACAACAACAACAGCAACTACAACAATCATCCCAACAACAATAATAACCGCAACAACAACAACAATCAGAAGCAGCTATGCCAAAGGTGTGAAATGAATCACTCGGGGTTCTGCACCAAATTTTGCAACAAGTGTAAAAGAAATGGTCATAGCGCGGCGAAGTGTGAGGTCTACGGACCAGGGGTTAATAGAATGAAAGGAACAAATGGTGTCGGAACGAGTAATGGCGGAGCAAGTAGTGTCGGAGCAAGTTATGCCAATGTAGTTTGTTATAAATGTGGAAAACCAGGCCACATTATTAGAAATTGCCCGAACCAGGAGAACACGAATGGACAAGGCCGTGGAAGAGTTTTCAATATTAATGCGGTAGAGGCACAGGAAGACCCGGAGCTTGTTACGGGTACGTTTCTTATTGACAATAAATCTGCTTACGTTTTATTTGATTCGGGTGCGGATAGAAGCTATATGAGTAGAGATTTTTGTGCTAAATTAAGTTGTCCATTGACGCATTTGGATAGTAAATTTTTACTCGAATTAGCAAATGGTAAATTAATTTCAGCAGATAATATATGTCGGAATCGAGAAATTAAACTGGTTAGCGAAACATTTAAGATTGATTTGATACCAGTAGAGTTAGGGAGTTTTGATGTGATAATCGGTATGGACTGGTTGAAAGAAGTGAAAGCGGAGATCGTTTGTTACAAAAATGCAATTCGCATTATACGAGAAAAAGGAAAACCCTTAATGGTGTACGGAGAAAAGGGAAACACGAAGCTACATCTTATTAGTAATTTGAAGGCACAAAAACTAATAAGAAAAGGTTGCTATGCTGTTCTAGCACACGTCGAGAAAGTACAAACTGAAGAAAAGAGCATCAATGATGTTCCCATTGCAAAAGAATTTCCCGATGTATTTCCGAAAGAATTACCGGGATTACCCCCACATCGATCCGTTGAATTTCAAATAGATCTTGTACCAGGAGCTGCACCAATAGCTCGTGCTCCTTACAGACTCGCACCCAGCGAGATGAAAGAACTGCAAAGCCAATTACAAGAACTTTTAGAGCGTGGTTTCATTCGACCAAGCACATCACCGTGGGGAGCTCCTGTTTTGTTTGTCAAGAAGAAAGATGGTACATTCAGGTTGTGTATCGACTACCGAGAGTTGAACAAACTTACCATCAAGAACCGCTACCCACTACCGAGAATCGACGACTTATTTGATCAACTACAAGGCTCGTCTGTTTATTCAAAGACTGACTTACGTTCCGGGTATCATCAAATGCGGGTGAAAGAAGATGATATTCCAAAGACTGCTTTCAGAACACGTTACGGTCATTACGAGTTTATGGTCATGCCGTTTGGTTTAACTAATGCACCAGCTGTGTTCATGGACCTTATGAACCGAGTGTGTGGACCATACCTTGACAAGTTTGTCATTGTTTTCATTGATGACATACTTATTTACTCAAAGAATGACCAAGAACACGGTGAACATTTGAGAAAGGTGTTAGAAGTATTGAGGAAGGAAGAATTGTATGCTAAGTTTTCAAAGTGTGCATTTTGGTTGGAAGAAATTCAATTCCTCGGTCACATAGTGAACAAAGAAGGTATTAAGGTGGATCCGGCAAAGATAGAAACTGTTGAAAAGTGGGAAACCCCGAAAACTCCGAAACACATACGCCAGTTTTTAGGACTAGCTGGTTACTACAGAAGGTTCATCCAAGACTTTTCCAGAATAGCAAAACCCTTGACTGCATTAACGCATAAAGGGAAGAAATTTGAATGGAATGATGAACAAGAGAAAGCGTTTCAGTTATTAAAGAAAAAGCTAACTACGGCACCTATATTGTCATTGCCTGAAGGGAATGATGATTTTGTGATTTATTGTGATGCATCAAAGCAAGGTCTCGGTTGTGTATTAATGCAACGAAAGAAGGTGATTGCTTATGCGTCTAGACAATTGAAGATTCACGAACAAAATTATACGACGCATGATTTGGAATTAGGCGCAGTTGTTTTTGCATTAAAGACTTGGAGGCACTACTTATATGGGGTCAAAAGTATTATATATACCGACCACAAAAGTCTTCAACACATATTTAATCAGAAACAACTGAATATGAGGCAGCGTAGGTGGATTGAATTATTGAATGATTACGACTTTGAGATTCGTTACCACCCGGGGAAGGCAAATGTGGTAGCCGATGCCTTGAGCAGGAAGGACAGAGAACCCATTCGAGTAAAATCTATGAATATAATGATTCATAATAACATTACTACTCAAATAAAGGAGGCGCAACAAGGAGTTTTAAAAGAGGGAAATTTAAAGGATGAAATACCCAAAGGATCGGAGAAGCATCTTAATATTCGGGAAGACGGAACCCGGTATAGGGCTGAAAGGATTTGGGTACCAAAATTTGGAGATATGAGAGAAATGGTACTTAGAGAAGCTCATAAAACCAGATACTCAATACATCCTGGAACGGGGAAGATGTACAAGGATCTCAAGAAACATTTTTGGTGGCCGGGTATGAAAGCCGATGTTGCTAAATACGTAGGAGAATGTTTGATGTGTTCTAAGGTCAAAGCTGAGCATCAGAAACCATCAGGTCTACTTCAACAACCCGAAATCCCGGAATGGAAATGGGAAAACATTACCATGGATTTCATCACTAAATTGCCAAGGACTGCAAGTGGTTTTGATACTATTTGGGTAATAGTTGATCGTCTCACCAAATCAGCACACTTCCTACCAATAAGAGAAGATGACAAGATGGAGAAGTTAGCACGACTGTATTTGAAGGAAGTCGTCTCCAGACATGGAATACCAATCTCTATTATCTCTGATAGGGATGGCAGATTTATTTCAAGATTCTGGCAGACATTACAGCAAGCATTAGGAACTCGTCTAGACATGAGTACTGCCTATCATCCACAAACTGATGGGCAGAGCGAAAGGACGATACAAACGCTTGAAGACATGCTACGAGCATGTGTTATTGATTTCGGAAACAGTTGGGATCGACATCTACCGTTAGCAGAATTTTCCTACTGTAACATCCCGCGTTTTTCCGTTAAATTTAATTTTAACACCGTCTTTTTTTTAAAAAAACATAATCTTTCGTATTTAAATTAATAGTTTCCGTGAGTAACGTTCATAATATTCTCGTTATTTAATTATAACATCACTCGTTTACTCGAGCGTTTTTAAAATATTCGTTTGGTTAATTCCCGCACCCGCTTTGAAACTTGAGGGACTAAACTTGCCAAGAGGGCAAAGAGATGACTAGGTCAACTAGTCAACCTTCACCCTCCTCCATTCATTTCAACCTCCCCATTTCATTACTTCCATTTTTATTCTCTCAAAACCTCAAACACAAAATCATCATCTAAATTCGGTTTAGGGAGCTAGCAACAAAACAAATTACATATTCGTGATCCTCTCATCATCCTCTTCGATTTGGTACCAATTTCATCCATTTTGGGTAACTTTCTAAAATCACTAATTTTTCTTTAAATTCGTGTTTTTGATTTGAAATTGTGTTAGTTAGTGTCTATGGCTCGTGTCTAGCATGAATATATGTTTTGTTTGCTCGATTTGTTGATTTGAGTAACTAGTTTGAACTTTTGAAGTGGGTTAGCTTAATCTTTGATCTTGGATGATTGAAAGTTGTTTAATTGTTAAAGTTCATGTTTTAATTGTGTTACTAGTATCACTATCTTCGTTTTGATGCGTAGGTTGATTAAGAAAACTTCAAAAACATGAATATTGATTTTTGTGGATTTTGGTTAGGGTTTGATAGACTTAAAACGAGCTTTTGATGCTTTGAATGTCGTGAAATGTTATTTGTGAGTGTTTAGTTGTAATGTATGCTTCATTACCTTCAAAACGGCATATCGTATGTGTAAATTGGATTCCCGAATCATAAAATACGTTTTACGAACTTGAAACTTTGAAAATAAACCTTTCTTGATCAATTGACGAGTTTTCGGTTATTGTAAATGAGGTTTTTGATTGATGATATGTGGTTAGTTGTATTCCTCGTCAAAATACCTTTTCGACGATATATGATAGGCATTATAAGTGTTTGCGGGTCAAGAATTGGGTTGGAAAATGTTTTGGTTCGTGCATACTTTGAAAAACTGACCAGAAATCTCTGCCCAGATGGTGGCGCGGCGCGCCCCATCCCCGCGCGGCGCGCGGATTGGCCTGGCCAGATTCTGCTTTGTTTGGCGCATTTCACGCGAAATGTTTGACTAGCTACCGACCTCCGATTCACATGAAACTTGTTTTAATATACTTGTATATGAATATTTAGCATAGAAAAATAGTTCGGGACCCGACCCGAACGCGTTGACTTTTCGTTGACTTTGACCAAGTTTGACTTTTAGTCAAACTTAACCAAACTTTTATGCAATCGTTCTAACATGCTTTTATACGTGATTCTTGTATGAAACTTGACAAATTGATTCACATGCTATATTTAATCGAGTTGTAACGAGCCATAGGACTAATTGAACACATTTCACCCGACCTTGTGTCGTAACCGGTTAATTGATATAACTTACTTGTTTAGGTCAAGGCTAAGCAACTTTCATGCACACGTTTACTTGTTGAAGTACCTTTATACTCGTGCACTCGAGGTGAGATCATAGTCCCACCTTTTCAACAACTTTTATTCTTTTAAATCGTGGGCTGAGAAACATATACATTACATACTTATATACATTTCACATGTATATATACTTTTCATACTTTTATACTTTGAACACAAATACGAATACAAAGATACAGACGAGTTAGAACAAAAGTCCTCAATCCAATTATCATTAGTTCCACTTGCAGGGTGTAAGTGTAAGCGAGTGATTATGTTGTGTGGCCATACGGGTTTAACGAACCCTCATTCAGACGGTTCGCTACCGTTAGTGGATGAAATATAATTTCAACGTGCATAGTGTATGTTCTAACACTATATTCAAAATTCAGAGGGAAGATTCAGTTAAGCTTTGGTAATTGGGTGCTCGCAATACAAACTACATTCTTCGGAATAAATACGATTTGGATAATCATCTATACAAACTTGTGGTTCAAAATATACTTTCACAAATACATTTATGATCTCACCAACGTTTTTCGTTGACAGTTTTCTACATGTTTTCTCAGGTTCATACTTGGCTACTTGATACATGCTTCCGCACTCTTTGATTACTTGATTGGAGTCAAGCATACATACATACTTACGCTATTTATAGCAACTGTGATTTTCAACTTATATTATGTCGCAAGTTATTTCATTTATACTTTACAATTTTTGTAATCTTAAACTTGTTGTCGAATTGTTTGTAAACTAAACTTTGCAAGTCTTGTACGTTTCAAATGAATGCGACATACTTTTGGTCAAACGAGTCTCATATAGGGACTATGACCACGCAACGGGACCTAAGTAGTCGGCGCCGTCAATGACGATTTTGTCGGGTCGCTACAGATGGTATCAGAGCGTTGGTTGTAGGGAACTAGGACGTGCATTAGTGTGTCTAACAGAGTCGTTAGGACGCATTAGTGAGTCTAGACTACAACCGGATAGTTAGCCATTGCATTCTGACATACATTCGCTATAGATAGCACTTACTTGACTACTTGTGCATTATACTTGAATCATTCTTAGGAAAACTTTTTAATGGTACCCAACCTTCATTATACGAACTCGTATCCTGCCACTTTAGTTCGGGAACTCTGACTCCTTGGTTGTTATTTCCTCCGTCTCATCTTACTATCCATGAATATTGTAAAGTCACTGTCACTACTCTAGATGAGTATCGTCATCACCATTTATCGCTACGGTTGCGTATTACTTGTTATCATGACTCGTTACTCTTTTCATACCTAAATACAATGTTGTGTGACTCGAACCACATTGACGTGAACAATCATTTATACACTTCCCACGGGGAAACGCTTCTTTAGAGTTGTAGAAACTCTTTCGATTTAATACGAGTCACGTTTGAGACGTCGTTACATTTTGTTCATTTTAGATTTTCGCGATTACACGAACTTGAATCTATAGAGTGATGTGGGAATGGAGGTATGAGTTAGCGTAATATAACGACACTCGATCAACGTGGTTATATTACGGTAAGACATACCAAAGTTCTAGTGACACGTGATGGTGGTTAGACTCGATCAACCTAAACACCACCATGTGCCATGTACATGACTTCATCTTTTCAGGTTTGGACATCCGAAAACTCCGAGAATATTTATAACAACCATACCGGGGACACACCTTCAATTATTGTCAAATTATATTTATGCTTCCGAATGAATTACCGATTCCATTCGACTTCAACCGTATGTCACACGGGTATACTAGCTCGTCCTCGCGCAGTCTTATTGACTAACTACAATTTACTCGTTATGCTCACATCGGGGCGGAAACTTCTTTTGCATCACCCTCGTACTTCCGGTTCAGGAGGTCCTTATTCTAAATTCTCAATGGAGAGCGACTCTTCACGTCATACAAGTATTCGCCGCGAGGGTGGATGAAATGTCCCGTTCTTATTGATTAAAAACGTTCCATATTAATTGATTTCGTTGCGAGGTTTTGACCTCTATATGAGACGTTTTTCAAAGACTGCATTCATTTTTAAACAAACCATAACCTTTATTTCATCAATAAAGGTTTAAAAAGCTTTACGTAGATTATCAAATAATGATAATCTAAAATATCCTGTTTACACACGACCATTACATAATGGTTTACAATACAAATATGTTACAACAAAATAAGTTTCTTGAATGCAGTTTTTACACAATATCATACAAGCATGGACTCCAAATCTTGTCCTTATTTAAGTATGCGACAGCGGAAGCTCTTAATAATCACCTGAGAATAAACATGCTTAAAACGTCAACAAAAATGTTGGTGAGTTATAGGTTTAACCTATATATATCAAATCATAACAATAGACCACAAGATTTCATATTTCAATACACATCCCATACATAGAGATAAAAATCATTCATATGGTGAACACCTGGTAACCGACATTAACAAGATGCATATATAAGAATATCCCCATCATTCCGGGACACCCTTCGGATATGATATAAATTTCGAAGTACTAAAGCATCCGGTACTTTGGATGGGGTTTGTTAAGCCCAATAGATCTATCTTTAGGATTCGCGTCAATTAGGGTGTCTGTTCCCTAATTCTTAGATTACCAGACTTAATAAAAAGGGGCATATTCGATTTCGATAATTCAACCATAGAATGTAGTTTCACGTACTTGTGTCTATTTTGTAAATCATTTATAAAACCTGCATGTATTCTCATCCCAAAAATATTAGATTTTAAAAGTGGGACTATAACTCACTTTCACAGATTTTTACTTCGTCGGGAAGTAAGACTTGGCCACTAGTTGATTCACGAACCTATAACAATATATACATATATATCAAAGTATGTTCAAAATATATTTACAACACTTTTAATATATTTTGATGTTTTAAGTTTATTAAGTCAGCTGTCCTCGTTAGTAACCTACAACTAGTTGTCCACAGTTAGATGTACAGAAATAAATCGATAAATATTATCTTGAATCAATCCACGACCCAGTGTATACGTATCTCAGTATTGATCACAACTCAAACTATATATATTTTGGAATCAACCTCAACCCTGTATAGCTAACTCCAACATTCACATATAGAGTGTCTATGGTTGTTCCGAAATATATATAGATGTGTCGACATGATAGGTCGAAACATTGTATACGTGTCTATGGTATCTCAAGATTACATAATATATAATACAAGTTGATTAAGTTATGGTTGGAATAGATTTGTTACCAATTTTCACGTAGCTAAAATGAGAAAAATTATCCAATCTTGTTTTACCCATAACTTCTTCATTTTAAATCCGTTTTGAGTGAATCAAATTGCTATGGTTTCATATTGAACTCTATTTTATGAATCTAAACAAAAAAAGTATAGGTTTCTAGTCGGAAAAATAAGTTACAAGTCGTTTTTGTAAAGGTAGTCATTTCAGTCAAAAGAACGACGTCTAGATGAGCATTTTAGAAAACATACTTCCACTTTGAGTTTAACCATAATTTTTGGATATAGTTTCATGTTCATAATAAAAATCATTTTCTCAGAATAACAACTTTTAAATCAAAGTTTATCATAGTTTTTAATTAACTAACCCAAAACAGCCCGCGGTGTTACTACGACGGCGTAAATCCGGTTTTACGGTGTTTTTCGTGTTTCCAGGTTTTAAATCATTAAGTTAGCATATCATATAGATATAGAACATGTGTTTAGTTGATTTTAAAAGTCAAGTTAGAAGGATTAACTTTTGTTTGCGAACAAGCTTAGAATTAACTAAACTATGTTCTAGTGATTACAAGTTTAAACCTTCGAATAAGATATCTTTATATGTATGAATCGAATGATGTTATGAACATCATTACTACCTTAAGTTCCTTGGATGAACCTACTGGAAAAGAGAAAAATGGATCTAGCTTCAATGGATCCTTGGATGGCTCAAAGTTCTTGAAGCAAAATCATGACACGAAAACAAGTTCAAGTAAGATCATCACTTGAAATAAGATTGTTATAGTTATAGAAATTGAACCAAAGTTTGAATATGATTATTACCTTGTATTAGAATGATAACCTACTGTAAGAAACAAAGATTTCTTGAGGTTGGATGATCACCTTACAAGATTGGAAGTGAGTTAGCAAACTTGAAAGTATTCTTGATTTTATGAAACTAGAACTTTTGGAATTTATGAAGAACACTTAGAACTTGAAGATAGAACTTGAGAGAGTTCAATTAGATGAAGAAAATTGAAGAATGAAAGTGTTTGTAGGTGTTTTTGGTCGTTGGTGTATGGATTAGATATAAAGGATATGTAATTTTGTTTTCATGTAAATAAGTCATGAATGATTACTCATATTTTTGTAATCTTATGAGATATTTCATGCTAGTTGCCAAATGATAGTTCCCACATGTGTTAGGTGACTCACATGGGCTGCTAAGAGCTGATCATTGGAGTGTATATACCAATAGTACATACATCTAAAAGCTGTGTATTGTACGAGTACGAATACGGGTGCATACGAGTAGAATGGTTGATGAAACTGAACGAGAATGTAATTGTAAGCATTTTTGTTAAGTAGAAGTATTTTGATAAGTGTATTGAAGTCTTTCAAAAGTGTATAAATACATATTAAAACACTACATGTATATACATTTTAACTGAGTCGTTAAGTCATCGTTAGTCGTTACATGTAAGTGTTGTTTTGAAACCTTTAGGTTAACGATCTTGTTAAATGTTGTTAACCCAATGTTTATAATATCAAAAGAGATTTTAAATTATTATATTATCATGATATTATGATGTACGAATATCTCTTAATATGATATATATATACATTAAATGTCGTTACAACGATAAACGTTACATATATGTCTCGTTTCAAAATCATTAAGTTAGTAGTCTTGTTTTTACATATGTAGTTCATTGTTAATATAATTAATGATATGTTTACTTATCATAATATCATGTTAACTATATATATAACCATATATATGTCATCATATAGTTTTTTTACAAGTTTTAACGTTCGTGAATCACCGGTCAACTTGGGTGGTCAATTGTCTATATGAAACCTATTTCAATTAATCAAGTCTTAACAAGTTTGATTGCTTAACATGTTGGAAACATTTAATCATGTAAACATCAATCTCAATTAATATATATAAACATGGAAAAGTTCGGGTCACTACAGTACCTACCCGTTAAATAAATTTCGTCCCGAAATTTTAAGCTGTTGAAGGTGTTGACGAATCTTCTGGAAATAGATGCGGGTATTTCTTCTTCATCTGATCTTCACGCTCCCAGGTGAACTCGGGTCCTCTACGAGCATTCCATCGAACCTTAACAATTGGTATCTTGTTTTGCTTAAGTCTTTTAACCTCACGATCCATTATTTCGACGGGTTCTTCGATGAATTGGAGTTTTTCGTTGATTTGGATTTCATCTAACGGAATAGTGAGATCTTCTTTAGCAAAACATTTCTTCAAATTCGAGACGTGGAAAGTGTTATGTACAGCCGCGAGTTGTTGAGGTAACTCAAGTCGGTAAGCTACTGGTCCGACACGATCAATAATCTTGAATGGTCCAATATACCTTGGATTTAATTTTCCTCGTTTACCAAATCGAACAACGCCTTTCCAAGGTGAAACTTTAAGCATGACCATCTCTCCAATTTCAAATTCTATATCTTTTCTTTTAATGTCAGCGTAGCTCTTTTGTCGACTTTGGGCGGTTTTCAACCGTTGTTGAATTTGGATGATCTTCTCGGTAGTTTCTTGTATAATCTCCGGACCCGTAATCTGTCTATCCCCCACCTCACTCCAACAAATCGGAGACCTGCACTTTCTACCATAAAGTGCTTCAAACGGCGCCATCTCAATGCTTGAATGGTAGCTGTTGTTGTAGGAAAATTCTGCTAACGGTAGATGTCGATCCCAACTGTTTCCGAAATCAATAACACATGCTCGTAGCATGTCTTCAAGCGTTTGTATCGTCCTTTCGCTCTGCCCATCAGTTTGTGGATGATAGGCAGTACTCATGTCTAGACGAGTTCCTAATGCTTGCTGTAATGTCTGCCAGAATCTTGAAATAAATCTGCCATCCCTATCAGAGATAATAGAGATTGGTATTCCATGTCTGGAGACGACTTCCTTCAAATACAGTCGTGCTAACTTCTCCATCTTGTCATCTTCTCTTATTGGTAGGAAGTGTGCTGATTTGGTGAGACGATCAACTATTACCCAAATAGTATCAAAACCACTTGCAGTCCTTGGCAATTTAGTGATGAAATCCATGGTAATGTTTTCCCATTTCCATTCCGGGATTTCGGGTTGTTGAAGTAGACCTGATGGTTTCTGATGCTCAGCTTTGACCTTAGAACACGTCAAACATTCTCCTACGTATTTAGCAACATCGGCTTTCATACCCGGCCACCAAAAATGTTTCTTGAGATCCTTGTACATCTTCCCCGTTCCAGGATGTATTGAGTATCTGGTTTTATGAGCTTCTCTAAGTACCATTTCTCTCATATCTCCAAATTTTGGTACCCAAATCCTTTCAGCCCTATACCGGGTTCCGTCTTCCCGAATATTAAGATGCTTCTCCGATCCTTTGGGTATTTCATCCTTTAAATTTCCCTCTTTTAAAACTCCTTGTTGCGCCTCCTTTATTTGAGTAGTAATGTTATTATGAATCATTATATTCATAGATTTTACTCGAATGGGTTCTCTATCCTTCCTGCTCAAGGCATCGGCTACCACATTTGCCTTCCCCGGGTGGTAACGAATCTCAAAATCGTAATCATTCAATAATTCAATCCACCTACGCTGCCTCATATTCAGTTGTTTCTGATTAAATATGTGTTGAAGACTTTTGTGGTCGGTATATATAATACTTTTGACCCCATATAAGTAGTGCCTCCAAGTCTTTAATGCAAAAACAACCGCGCCTAATTCCAAATCATGCGTCGTATAATTTTGTTCGTGAATCTTCAATTGTCTAGACGCATAAGCAATCACCTTCGTTCGTTGCATTAATACACAACCGAGACCTTGCTTTGATGCGTCACAATAAATCACAAAATCATCATTCCCTTCAGGCAATGACAATATAGGTGCCGTAGTTAGCTTTTTCTTCAATAACTGAAACGCTTTCTCTTGTTCATCATTCCATTCAAATTTCTTCCCTTTATGCGTTAATGCAGTCAAGGGTTTTGCTATTCTGGAAAAGTCTTGGATGAACCTTCTGTAGTAACCAGCTAGTCCTAAAAACTGGCGTATGTGTTTCGGAGTTTTCGGGGTTTCCCACTTTTCAACAGTTTCTATCTTTGCCGGATCCACCTTAATACCTTCTTTGTTCACTATGTGACCGAGGAATTGAACTTCTTCCAACCAAAATGCACACTTTGAAAACTTAGCGTACAATTCTTCCTTCCTCAATACTTCTAACACCTTTCTCAAATGTTCACCGTGTTCTTGGTCATTCTTTGAGTAAATAAGTATGTCATCAATGAAAACAATGACAAACTTGTCAAGGTATGGTCCACACACTCGGTTCATAAGGTCCATGAACACAGCTGGTGCATTAGTTAAACCAAACGGCATGACCATAAACTCATAATGACCGTAACGTGTTCTGAAAGCAGTCTTTGGAATATCATCTTCTTTCACCCGCATTTGATGATACCCGGAACGTAAGTCAATCTTTGAATAAACAGACGAGCCTTGTAGTTGATCAAATAAGTCGTCAATTCTCGGTAGTGGGTAGCGGTTCTTGATGGTAAGTTTGTTCAACTCTCGGTAGTCGATACACAACCTGAATGTACCATCTTTCTTCTTGACAAACAAAACAGGAGCTCCCCACGGTGATGTGCTTGGTCGAATGAAACCACGCTCTAAAAGTTCTTGTAATTGGCTTTGCAGTTCTTTCATCTCGCTGGGTGCGAGTCTGTAAGGAGCACGAGCTATTGGTGCAGCTCCTGGTACAAGATCTATTTGAAATTCAACGGATCGATGTGGGGGTAATCCCGGTAATTCTTTCGGAAATACATCGGGAAATTCTTTTGCAATGGGAACATCATTGATGCTCTTTTCTTCAGTTTGTACTTTCTCGACGTGTGCTAGAACAGCATGGCAACCTTTTCTTATTAGTTTTTGTGCCTTCAAATTACTAATAAGATGTAGCTTCGTGTTGCCCTTTTCTCCGTACACCATTAAGGGTTTTCCTTTTTCTCGTATAATGCGAATTGCATTTTTGTAACAGACGATCTCTGCTTTCACTTGTTTCAACCAGTCCATACCGATTATCACATCAAAACTCCCTAACTCTACTGGTATCAAATCAATCTTAAATGTTTCGCTAACCAGTTTAATTTCTCGATTCCGACATATATTATCTGCTGAAATTAATTTACCATTTGCTAATTCGAGTAAAAATTTACTATCCAAAGGCGTCAATGGGCAACTTAATTTAGCACAAAAATCTCTACTCATATAGCTTCTATCCGCACCCGAATCAAATAAAACGTAAGCAGATTTATTGTCAATAAGAAACGTACCCGTAACAAGCTCCGGGTCTTCCTGTGCCTCTGCCGCATTAATATTGAAAACTCTTCCGCGGCCTTGTCCATTCGTGTTCTCCTGGTTCGGGCAATTTCTAATAATGTGGCCTGGTTTTCCACATTTATAACAAACTACATTGGCATAGCTTGCTCCGACACTACTTGCTCCGCCATTACTCGTTCCGACACCATTTGTTCCTTTCGTTCTATTAACCCCTGGTCCGTAGACCTCACACTTCGCCGCGCTATGACCATTTCTTTTACACTTGTTGCAAAATTTGGTGCAGAACCCCGAGTGATTCTTTTCACACCTTTGGCATAGCTGCTTCTGATTGTTGTTGTTGTTGCGGTTATTATTGTTGTTGGGATGATTGTTGTAGTTGCTGTTGTTGTTGTTGTTGTTGTTGTTGTTGTTAGGCCGTTTGTTGTAGTTGCGATTGATGTTGCGATTGTTGGGATAATTGTTGCGATTATTGTTGTAATTGCTGTTGTTGTTGTATTGGTGATTCTTATCACCGTTTTCCTCCCACTTTCTTTTGACTTGCTTCACATTGGCCTCTTCAGCAGTCTGTTCTTTAATTCTTTCTTCAATCTGGTTCACTAGTTTGTGAGCCATTCTACATGCCTGTTGTATGGAGGCGGGCTCGTGTGAACTTATATCTTCTTGGATTCTTTCCGGTAATCCTTTCACAAACGCGTCGATCTTCTCTTCCTCATCTTCGAATGCTCCCGGACACAATAGGCACAATTCTGTGAATCGTCTTTCGTACGTGGTAATATCAAATCCTTGGGTTCGTAACCCTCTAAGTTCTGTCTTGAGCTTATTGACCTCGGTTCTGGGACGGTACTTCTCGTTCATCAAGTGCTTGAATGCTGACCACGGTAGTGCGTACGCATCATCTTGTCCCACTTGCTCTAGATAGGTATTCCACCATGTTAACGCAGAACCTGTGAAGGTATGCGTAGCGTACTTCACTTTGTCCTCTTCAGTACACTTACTTATGGCAAACACCGATTCAACCTTCTCGGTCCACCGTTTCAATCCGATCGGTCCTTCGGTTCCATCAAATTCCAAAGGTTTGCAGGCAGTGAATTCTTTGTAGGTGCATCCTACACGATTTCCTGTACTGCTAGATCCAAGGTTATTGTTGGTATGTAGCGCAGCCTGTACTGCGGCTATGTTTGAAGCTAGAAAAGTACGGAATTCCTCTTCATTCATATTCACGGTGTTTCGAGTAGTCGGTGCCATTTCCTTCAAAATAGTTAAATGGAACAAGTTAATCATACAGAATATTAAGAGTAGTTAATAGTATTTCGTAGCATAATATGAACTCATTTATAAAAGCTTTTTCTTCATATTAGCGTTTTATAAGTTTAAATTCGGGTAGCACCTACCCGTTAAGTTCATACTTAGTAGCTAATATACAATTCAACTACTACAATTCTATATGAAAAACTGATTATAATAATATTTCGCGTTCAAACTTTTATACAATATTTTACAAACTTACAATACCGCTTATTTTACATAAAGCATGAAATATAGCACACAATAACTTTGATACAAGATAGTTGTGAAGACAATTCTAGCTAGTACACAAGTCGTTCAGCAAAGGCAATAAAGACACGTAATTCATACGTCCAGAAACAAGTCATGCATTCTGGTTTTACTAGGACTACTTCCCATCCTTGGTCTTGTGCAACATAACCGTTATGGCCGTTGATAAGACAGCGTGTTGTAACGTCATCAAAGGGACGAGGGTTACGTAATGTCCAACAGTCCCGTAATAATCTAAAAACCTCATTTCTTACCCCAATTACCGACTCCGTCACTTGTGGAAACGTTTTGTTTAATAGTTGTAGCCCGATGTTCTTGTTCTCACTTTGGTGAGAAGCGAACATTACTAATCCGTAAGCATAACATGCTTCTTTATGTTGCATGTTAGCCGCTTTTTCTAAATCACGAAGTCCAATATTCGGATATATTGAGTCAAAATAATTTCTTAACCCGTTGCGTAAAATAGCATTTGGGTTCCCCGCAATATATGCGTCAAAGTAAACACATCGTAACTTATGGGTTTCCCAATGTGATATCCCCCATCTTTCAAACGAAAGTCTCTTATAAACCAAGACATTCTTGGAACGTTCTTCGAATGTCTTACAAACTGATCTGGCCTTAAATAGTTGTGCCGAAGAATTCTGGCCGACTCTAGACAAGATTTCATCAATCATGTCTCCGGGTAGGTCTCTTAAAATATTGGGTTGTCTATCCATTTTGTGTTTTTAAACTGTAAAATAGACAAGAGTTAGATTCATAAAAAAAATACTTATTAATACAAGCAATTTTTACATATATCATAAAGCATAAGAACACTATATTCCATATATTACACCACACGAATACAACTATCTTATTCCGACTCGCTCATTTCTTCTTCTTCGGTTTTGGTTCGTTTTGCCAGGTTTCAAGGGATATATGATGTTCCCCTAATACGAGCCGTAATTTTCCACATTGGTTTAGAAAAACCTGGTGGTTTAGAGGTTCCCGGGTCATTGTTACAACTTAAGGACTTCGGGGGTTGACGATACATATAAAGTTCATCGGGGTTGGAATTAGATTTCTCTATTTTTATGCCCTTTCCCTTATTATTTTCTTTTGCCTTTTTAAATTCAGTTGGGGTAATTTCTATAACATCATCGGAATTCTCGTCGGAATCTGATTCATCGGAGAATTGGTAATCCTCCCAATATTTTGCTTCCTTGGCGGAAACACCATTGACCATAATTAACCTTGGTCGGTTGGTTGAGGATTTTCTTTTACTTAACCGTTTTATTATTTCCCCCACCGGTTCTATTTCTTCATCCGGTTCCGATTCTTCTTCCGGTTCCGATTCTTCTTCCGGTTCCGACTCTTCTTCCGGTTCCTCTTCGGGAACTTGTGAATCAGTCCACAAATCATTCCAATTTACATTTGACTCTTCATTATTATTAGGTGAGTCAATGGGACTTGTTCTAGAGGTAGACATCTATCACATAATATCAAACACGTTAAGAGATTAATATATCACATAATATTCATATGTTAAAAATATATAGTTTCCAACAAAAATGTTAAGCAATCATTTTTAAAGAAAACACGGTCGAAGTCCAGACTCACTAATGCATCCTAACAAACTCGATAAGACACACTAATGCAAATTTTCTGGTTCTCTAAGACCAACGCTCTGATACCAACTGAAATGTCCCGTTCTTATTGATTAAAAACGTTCCATATTAATTGATTTCGTTGCGAGGTTTTGACCTCTATATGAGACGTTTTTCAAAGACTGCATTCATTTTTAAACAAACCATAACCTTTATTTCATCAATAAAGGTTTAAAAAGCTTTACGTAGATTATCAAATAATGATAATCTAAAATATCCTGTTTACACACGACCATTACATAATGGTTTACAATACAAATATGTTACAACAAAATAAGTTTCTTGAATGCAGTTTTTACACAATATCATACAAGCATGGACTCCAAATCTTGTCCTTATTTAAGTATACGACAGCGGAAGCTCTTAATAATCACCTGAGAATAAACATGCTTAAAACGTCAACAAAAATGTTGGTGAGTTATAGGTTTAACCTATATATATCAAATCATAACAATAGACCACAAGATTTCATATTTCAATACACATCCCATACATAGAGATAAAAATCATTCATATGGTGAACACCTGGTAACCGACATTAACAAGATGCATATATAAGAATATCCCCATCATTCCGGGACACCCTTCGGATATGATATAAATTTCGAAGTACTAAAGCATCTGGTACTTTGGATGGGGTTTGTTAAGCCCAATAGATCTATCTTTAGGATTCGCGTCAATTAGGGTGTCTGTTCCCTAATTCTTAGATTACCAGACTTAATAAAAAGGGGCATATTCGATTTCGATAATTCAACCATAGAATGTAGTTTCACGTACTTGTGTCTATTTTGTAAATCATTTATAAAACCTGCATGTATTCTCATCCCAAAAATATTAGATTTTAAAAGTGGGACTATAACTCACTTTCACAGATTTTTACTTCGTCGGGAAGTAAGACTTGGCCACTGGTTGATTCACGAACCTATAACAATATATACATATATATCAAAGTATGTTCAAAATATATTTACAACACTTTTAATATATTTTGATGTTTTAAGTTTATTAAGTCAGCTGTCCTCGTTAGTAACCTACAACTAGTTGTCCACAGTTAGATGTACAGAAATAAATCGATAAATATTATCTTGAATCAATCCACGACCCAGTGTATACGTATCTCAGTATTGATCACAACTCAAACTATATATATTTTGGAATCAACCTCAACCCTGTATAGCTAACTCCAACATTCACATATAGAGTGTCTATGGTTGTTCCGAAATATATATAGATGTGTCGACATGATAGGTCGAAACATTGTATACGTGTCTATGGTATCTCAAGATTACATAATATATAATACAAGTTGATTAAGTTATGGTTGGAATAGATTTGTTACTAATTTTCACGTAGCTAAAATGAGAAAAATTATCCAATCTTGTTTTACCCATAACTTCTTCATTTTAAATCCGTTTTGAGTGAATCAAATTGCTATGGTTTCATATTGAACTCTATTTTATGAATCTAAACAAAAAAAGTATAGGTTTCTAGTCGGAAAAATAAGTTACAAGTCGTTTTTGTAAAGGTAGTCATTTCAGTCGAAAGAACGACGTCTAGATGACCATTTTAGAAAACATACTTCCACTTTGAGTTTAACCATAATTTTTGGATATAGTTTCATGTTCATAATAAAAATCATTTTCTCAGAATAACAACTTTTAAATAAAAGTTTATCATAGTTTTTAATTAACTAACCCAAAACAGCCCGCGGTGTTACTACGACGGCGTAAATCCGGTTTTACGGTGTTTTTCGTGTTTCCAGGTTTTAAATCATTAAGTTAGCATATCATATAGATATAGAACATGTGTTTAGTTGATTTTAAAAGTCAAGTTAGAAGGATTAACTTTTGTTTGCGAACAAGCTTAGAATTAACTAAACTATGTTCTAGTGATTACAAGTTTAAACCTTCGAATAAGATATCTTTATATGTATGAATCGAATGATGTTATGAACATCATTACTACCTTAAGTTCTTGGATGAACCCACTGGAAAAGAGAAAAATGGATCTAGCTTCAATGGATCCTTGGATGGCTCAAAGTTCTTGAAGCAAAATCATGACACGAAAACAAGTTCAAGTAAGATCATCACTTGAAATAAGATTGTTATAGTTATAGAAATTGAACCAAAGTTTGAATATGATTATTACCTTGTATTAGAATGATAACCTACTGTAAGAAACAAAGATTTCTTGAGGTTGGATGATCACCTTACAAGATTGGAAGTGAGCTAGCAAACTTGAAAGTATTCTTGATTTTATGAAACTAGAACTTTTGGAATTTATGAAGAACACTTAGAACTTGAAGATAGAACTTGAGAGAGTTCAATT
The DNA here is from genome assembly GCF_046630445.1 of Rutidosis leptorrhynchoides. Taxonomy (NCBI): domain Eukaryota; kingdom Viridiplantae; phylum Streptophyta; class Magnoliopsida; order Asterales; family Asteraceae; genus Rutidosis; species Rutidosis leptorrhynchoides. Next base: position 293,739,252 of record NC_092336.1, read on the forward strand.
AGATGAAGAAAATTGAAGAATGAAAGTGTTTGTAGGTGTTTTTGGTCGTTGGTGTATGGATCAGATATAAAGGATATGTAATTTTGTTTTCATGTAAATAAGTCATGAATGATTACTCATATTTTTGTAATCTTATGAGATATTTCATGCTAGTTGCCAAATGATAGTTCCCACATGTGTTAGGTGACTCACATGGGCTGCTAAGAGCTGATCATTGGAGTGTATATACCAATAGTACATACATCTAAAAGCTGTGTATTGTACGAGTACGAATACGGGTGCATACGAGTAGAATGGTTGATGAAACTGAACAAGAATGTAATTGTAAGCATTTTTGTTAAGTAGAAGTATTTTGATAAGTGTATTGAAGTCTTTCAAAAGTGTATAAATACATATTAAAACACTACATGTATATACATTTTAACTGAGTCGTTAAGTCATCGTTAGTCGTTACATGTAAGTGTTGTTTTGAAACCTTTAGGTTAACGATCTTGTTAAATGTTGTTAACCCAATGTTTATAATATCAAAAGAGATTTTAAATTATTATATTATCATGATATTATGATGTACGAATATCTCTTAATATGATATATATATACATTAAATGTCGTTACAACGATAAACGTTACATATATGTCTCGTTTCAAAATCATTAAGTTAGTAGTCTTGTTTTTACATATGTAGTTCATTGTTAATATAATTAATGATATGTTTACTTATCATAATATCATGTTAACTATATATATAACCATATATATGTCATCATATAGTTTTTTTACAAGTTTTAACGTTCGTGAATCACCGGTCAACTTGGGTGGTCAATTGTCTATATGAAACCTATTTCAATTAATCAAGTCTTAACAAGTTTGATTGCTTAACATGTTGGAAACATTTAATCATGTAAACATCAATCTCAATTAATATATATAAACATGGAAAAGTTCGGGTCACTACAGTGGATAGTCCTAACAATCGTTTTCAAAACCCGATAAGAACTTGCCCGACGAACGTTTTTGGAAACCGATAAATCTTCCGCGACGCGAATTTTCTTGAGAAACTTGTTCTAGCTAATGTTTTCAATTCCTAGCAAACTTGTTCAATATGCCTTAGGGAAATGTACCCCGTTTCAGATCGAGATCCTCGTTTCACTTCTAGATTTTTGGAGTGCCTCACAAAAAGCCTCGGGACCGCATTTAGACATGAGTACCGCGTACCATCCACAACCCGACGGACCGAACAAACATACGATTTAAACCTTAGAATCCATAATACGAGTTGTATTACTAATTTCAAATTTACTTGAGAAAAGTATTTTCCTTTAGCTTAATCCTCGTACTACCATGATTTTCATTCGAGTTTTAATGTCACTCCTTTTGAAACCACATGTGACCGGAAACGTCATTCTCCTTTGTCGAACCAAGTAAACGATGATCAATTCACCGGGGCCGAGGTTATTCATGAGCAACCGAGAAAATTTATTCATATTCAGGTAAAACCCTACGCGACTCGTAATCACCAAGAGCTACGCCGATGTTAGACGTAAACATTTCGAATTCCATGGGAAACCGCGTCACGTTAAGAGTCGCACCTTGGAAATGTGCAATCCGTTTCGGGAAAACGTAGGAAGCTAAATCCGCGATATTTTGATCCTTTAAATTCTTGGGGTGTTTTGGACCCGTCGCTAGCCGTTTAGACTTTTCCGACTCATTTTGGGTCTCCGTTTATCCTACATTTGATGTATCAACTCAAAGACGTGTTTTGCAAAACGAGAACTTGTTATCTCCTTTGATGAACTCACTATCGACGATAACCCTCACTTCCTAGGAGGACCGGTTGAAACCATAAATCGTGAAGCCAAACCTTAAAACAACATATGATCCCGACCGTCAAAATTCGTTGAAATACCCTAGGACGTACTTCTCCCTCACTCGTAGAATTGGCAACGCAAGACCTCGAGGAAGATTCAACAACTACTACTTCCAACTAAATTTCGGGACGAAATTTCTTTTGAGGTGTGGATAATGTAACATCCCGCGTTTTTCCGTTAAATTTAATTTTAACACCGTCTTTTTTTAAAAAAAACATAATCTTTCGTATTTAAATTAATAGTTTCCGTGAGTAACGTTCATAATATTCTCGTTATTTAATTATAACATCACTCGTTTACTCGAGCGTTTTTAAAATATTCGTTTGGTTAATTCCCGCACCCGCTTTGAAACTTGAGGGACTAAACTTGCCAAGAGGGCAAAGAGATGACTAGGTCAACTAGTCAACCTTCACCCTCCTCCATTCATTTCAACCTCCCCATTTCATTACTTCCATTTTTATTCTCTCAAAACCTCAAACACAAAATCATCATCTAAATTCGGTTTAGGGAGCTAGCAACAAAACAAATTACATATTCGTGATCCTCTCATCATCCTCTTCGATTTGGTACCAATTTCATCCATTTTGGGTAACTTTCTAAAATCACTAATTTTTCTTTAAATTCGTGTTTTTGATTTGAAATTGTGTTAGTTAGTGTCTATGGCTCGTGTCTAGCATGAATATATGTTTTGTTTGCTCGATTTGTTGATTTGAGTAACTAGTTTGAACTTTTGAAGTGGGTTAGCTTAATCTTTGATCTTGGATGATTGAAAGTTGTTTAATTGTTAAAGTTCATGTTTTAATTGTGTTACTAGTATCACTAGCTTCGTTTTGATGCGTAGGTTGATTAAGAAAACTTCAAAAACATGAATATTGATTTTTGTGGATTTTGGTTAGGGTTTGATAGACTTAAAACGAGCTTTTGATGCTTTGAATGTCGTGAAATGTTATTTGTGAGTGTTTAGTTGTAATGTATGCTTCATTACCTTCAAAACGGCATATCGTATGTGTAAATTGGATTCCCGAATCATAAAATACGTTTTACGAACTTGAAACTTTGAAAATAAACCTTTCTTGATCAATTGACGAGTTTTCGGTTATTGTAAATGAGGTTTTTGATTGATGATATGTGGTTAGTTGTATTCCTCGTCAAAATACCTTTTCGACGATATATGATAGGCATTATAAGTGTTTGCGGGTCAAGAATTGGGTTGGAAAATGTTTTGGTTCGTGCATACTTTGAAAAACTGACCAGAAATCTCTGCCCAGATGGTGGCGCGGCGCGCCCCATCCCCGCGCGGCGCGCGGATTGGCCTGGCCAGATTCTGCTTTGTTTGGCGCATTTCACGCGAAATGTTTGACTAGCTACCGACCTCCGATTCACATGAAACTTGTTTTAATATACTTGTATATGAATATTTAGCATAGAAAAATAGTTCGGGACCCGACCCGAACGCGTTGACTTTTCGTTGACTTTGACCAAGTTTGACTTTTAGTCAAACTTAACCAAACTTTTATGCAATCGTTCTAACATGCTTTTATACGTGATTCTTGTATGAAACTTGACAAATTGATTCACATGCTATATTTAATCGAGTCGTAACGAGCCATAGGACTAATTGAACACATTTCACCCGACCTTGTGTCGTAACCGGTTAATTGTGTTGGGATTTAACAAGTTTCATGATACTTAAAACCATTTAAGAATCAATTAAAAGCGGAAGCATGTAATTACCATTTTGGAACATGTTAATCTTTAACCATATAAAAGTTAAATCCCAAGAAAAGGATCAAGTTGAGAAATAAGCTTACAAACTACAAGCAAGAATAAGATGTTATACCTATTCCAAGCTAGTTGAAAGTGATGAAGATGATGATGTTGAATGGAGCTTCAAATGGATGAAACCTCAAGAGATTATACCCCAAACTTGTAACCAACACCTTGTACTTTGGTTAGGATTTAATTAACACTTGAATTAAACTTACAAAACCAAATTATGAAACCCTTCTTGCTCCCTAAACCCCACGGCCTGCAGCAGCAGAATGGGAGACTTTGTGCAGTTTTTTTGATGTATTTTTGCAAGTATATATCATCCACCAAGGAGTCAAAGTGCATGTATATGGAAGTGGGAAAGTATGGACAAGTGTTGGAGTCATTAGCATGCTTACTTACAACTCCAAGGCCACTCCATCTTTTGTTTAAATTAATTAGTTTTAAACAAGTTATATGTTTATATAAAACTTCCATATATTTATAATGCACATTTTATAAACTTGCAATTTAATTTATGTACATTTTATTTATATAAAACCAATTTATATAAATGTAACATAAATTAATTAATTATTTAACCCATAAATAATTAATTCCATATAATATAAATTATTCCATAATTTATATATATATATATATACACCAAGTATTATTTAAGAAAACCATTTTTCTCAAAGTTCAAGTGTCGCGTATTTAATCAACAATTCAATCGTTAAGATCAAAGACGAATAAGGTGTCAGTAAGTTTGTTATTGGGTATGACCCGACTTGGATCATAACACGTCAGCCACGTTAATTTAATATGTCTCTCGGGCATACGAAATACCTTCAATCTCCCACTTGCACGAGAAACATAAGAAATTAATGCAAGTGATGGATACAGCCTAACACACCGTCCATCACCCCTAATATGTTATGACTTTGTGCCATTCAATAACATCATCCCTTTCGAGTTCCCATCTCGAATATGATTAGGTGAATCTTTCATTATATCCTTTCATCCTAGATGTCATGTTAAATCCAAGAGATACAGAGTGATCACTCTCTTATAGATTTAACTTTTCAGGCCTTAGACATCTGACTCTCAACGAATAAGAGGGACAAATTCCATCTTGACTACATACGTCCTAGATATACACTTTGTAATATACCTGAGTTCTTCCTTATGTACTACCATATTTCAGAATAGCGAAGGAAAGAATCAAGGCATAATACTCGGTGAATATTAGAACCCAATATGTATCTCAGGTCAGAGGATACAATGATATTCGCCTTTACTCAAGATTACATGTGATCAACCACGAAGGCTCCATACAGTAAATCTTGAGAGCGGGTCTTCCAATATTTGTGTCCCACAAATATCTATGAACTTTGGTTGCAACCTTGCCCCACATTCAGTCCTTGAATGTATACCAATCCAAGTTCATAATAGTCTAAACCTCACACTTGTTCCCACAAATGTGATCAACTATGGATTTTAGAATAATAGCTTATTCATGGATAAAATATGCAAATAGGAACATGACTCAAAATAAATTAAACCATAATCATATTAATGAGTTTGAACAAATTCGTTCCATTACAATACATAAAGTAGATCATTTCCAATCACTAGAATATCGAAGCCCTAATGCACAAACATGTCCCTCATGTTTTGGCCCATGTAAAAGCTTCGTGAGTGGATCCGCAACATTTTGATCTGTGTGAACTTTGTGAATACATATCTTTCCCTTTTCAACCTCATCCCTGATGTAGTTGAATCTCCGCTCAATGTGACGAGTCTTTTGATGAGCACGAGGTTCCTTGATTTGAGCAATCGCACCCTCGTTGTCACAAAAGATCTCAAGAGGGTCCTGAATGGAAGGGACCACTCCTAAGTCGTCGATGAATTTCTTCATCCATGCAGCTTCCTGAGCTGCCAGTGAGGCGGCAATGTACTCCGATTCTGTAGTGGATAATGCAACAACCTCCTGTTTCGAACTCTTCCAAGAGACCGCACCACCATTTAACATGAAGACATAACCGGATTGTGATCGAGAGTCATCTCGATCAGTTTGGAAACTCGCGTCCACGTAACCTTTTACAGCGAGTTCCTCCTCACCAGACCCATATATTAGAAACATATCCTTAGTCCTCCTAAGGTATTTCAATATGCTTTTAACAGCAATCCAATGACTATTTCCTGGGTTATTCTGGTATCTACTTGTCAAGCTTAGAGCGCATGACACATCCGGTCTAGTACATATCATTGCATACATGATAGACCCAATAGCAGATGCGTATGGGACTTTCTTCATTCTATCTTGTTCATCTTTCGTGGTAGGACACTGAGATGAACTGAGAACGGTTCCTCTTTGAATAGGTACCAAACCTCTCTTAGAGTTTTCCATCTTGAACCTTTTCAAGATTTTATCAATGTATGTACTTTGACTTAAACCTATCAATCTCTTGGATCTATTCCTATAGATCCCTATCCCCAATATGTATTGTGCATCTCCAAGATCCTTAATGGAGAAGCAACTCTTTAGCCAAGTTTTGACTCCTTGCATTGTGGTAATATCATTCCCAAATAATAATATATCATCCACATATAGTACAAGGAACATGATAGTGCTCCCACTAGCTTTCTTATATACACAAGCTTCATCACCATTTTTAATGAAGCCAAATTTCTCGGCTTCCTCATTAAAACGATGATTCCACATTCTAGATGCTTGTTTCAATCCGTAGATTGACTTCTTTAACTTGCATACCTTTTTAGGATATTTTGGATCAACAAAACCTTCAGGCTGGACCATATAGACATCTTCCATAAGATGTCCATTTAGGAAAGCGGTTTTGACATCCATTTGCCATATTTCATAGTCGTAGTGAGCAGCAATGGCAAATAATATCCTAATAGACTTTAGCATTGCCACTGGCGAGAAAGTTTCATCATAATCAACCCCTTGAGTTTGAGTGAAACCTTTTGCCACAAGTCTAGCTTTATATGTATCCAAGTTTCCATGTATGTCGGTTTTCATTTTGAAAAGCCATTTGCAATCAACTAGCTTAGAGCTAGGAGGTTGCTCAACAAGTTCCCACACTTGGTTTTCATACATAGATTGCATCTCGGCGTTCATGGCTTCCTGCCATTTATCTTTATCAATCCTTGATAAAGCATCTTCGTAGTTTGTTGGTTCATCCAAATCAACCGTATAGCAACCATCTACGAGAAACCCATATCTCTCGGGAGGATTACTAATCCTACTAGATCTTCGAACGTCTTGTGTATTTTGATCATCCATTTGATCACTATCAACATTTTCATGTTGAGTGCTAGTGTCAACCAATTGTGTATCATCTACTTGATCTTGAACCTCTTCAAGATCTATCTTCCTTTCACTATTTCCTTCCATTAGGAACTTAGTTTCAAGGAATTCCGCCTTCCGAGCAACAAATACATTCTGCTCGGATGGATCATAGAAGTAGTATCCCATATCATCCTTGGGATATCCTATGAAGATACACTTCGTGGATCGAGCATTCAACTTATTAGGGACGTAACGCTTAGGATAAGCTTCACATCCCCATACCTTTAAGTATGATAGAGATGGAGGTTTACCAAACCACATCTCGTGAGGAGTTCGTTCCACTTTCTTGGTTGGGGCCATATTTAAAATACGGGCCGCGGAGCTTAGACAATAACCCCAAAATGATAGAGGCAACGAGCTTCTTGCCATCATAGATCGAACCATATCCATTAGGGTTCGGTTCCTCCTTTCGGAAACTCCATTAAGCTGGGGTGTTCCGGGTGGAGTAAGTTGTGAGATAATCCCACAACTCCTAAGATGATCTTGGAAGGCATCGCTTAGGTATTCACCTCCTCTATCGGTACGAAGTACCTTAATTGTCCTATTGAGTTGATTTTGTACTTCGTTTTGATATTCTTTGAATGCTTCAAACGTTTCGTCCTTGTGTCTTAATAAGTAGACATATCCGAAACGACTAAAGTCATCAATGAAAGTAACAAAGTATCTTTCACCATTCCTAGTCATGGGTTTAAAGGGTCCACATACATCCGAATGTATTAATCCCAATAAATCTTTAGCCCTTTCATAGGTCCCTTTAAAAGGTGCTTTAGTCATCTTGCCTTGTAAACAAGATTCACATACTTCAAACGAATCCATTTCATTTGATTTCAAAAGTCCATTCTTTTGAAGTGTATGTATTCGGTTCTTGTTTATGTGACCAAGGCGACAATGCCATAAGTAGGAATCACTCAAATCCCTTTTGAGTTTCTTGGTGCTTGTATGGTACATTGAGCTACTAGATGATGTGTCATCATGAACCAATTCATAAATTCCATTTGAAGGTGAAGCCTTGAAATAGAATACATTATCTAAATAAATATGGATATCATCATTAACAAAATTAGGATTAAAACCACATTGTTTCAAACGGGAAATGGAAATAATGTTTCGACATAAATCGGGTGCATACAAAACATCTTTCAAAATAAGTTCCAAACCACTTGGAAGCTTTAACACAAAGTCTCCTTGAGCCTTCACTTGCACTTTAGCTCCATTCCCCATGAAGAGACTTGATGTTCCCGTTTGCTTGTTACTTCTTTTGAACCCCTGCAAAGAATTGCAAATATGAGTTCCACATCCCGTGTCTAATACCCATGTATTAGAAGAAGTAATACTAAGCTCTATATATACCATATATATGTTACCTGAGGTTTGCCCCGCATCCCTCTTCTCCTTCAACTCCTTAAGGTAGACCGGACAGTTTCGTTTCCAATGACCCATCTCACCGCAACCGAAACATGGGTCTTCCTTGGGGTTTGCCTTCTCGGCTACCTTTTGCTTCTTAGCCTTGTTGATGGTTGGGGTAACCATCTTCCCTTTCCCTTTGCCTTGATAGGCGGGTCCTTTTCTCTTAGCCACCTTTGGCTTAGAGGTCTTACTTTTGGACCCACCTTGATCGATTGCTAACACGGGTAAAGCCCTTTTACCCATGCTAGTTTCCGCCGTTCTAAGCATACCGTGAAGCTCACCTATGCTCTTATCCATCCCATTCATATTGTAATTAATTACAAATTGATCAAACCTTTTCGATAGGGAGTTAAGGATAAGATCGGTGGCTAACTCATTAGATATGTTTAGGTTAAGACGGTTAGCACGATCGATAAGGCTTTTCATCTTAAGTACATAAGATGAAACCGATTGGGTATCGTCCATACGACAAGCATGTAGCGCCCGAACCGTTTCGAATCGCTCGACACGCGCTTGTTGAAGGAACATCTCCTTCAATTGCGTTATCATGTCGTATGCACTATGATGCTCGAAATCCTTTTGGAGTTCGGGTATCATAGTCCCAAGCATTAAGCATGAGACTTGAAGGGAGTCGTGGCAATACTTATCGTAAGAGGCCATTGCATCCACATCATTCTCATCCGGTTGATCGGGAATGGGGTCCTCAAGCACATACATTTTATCCTCTTGTTTGAGGACAATCCGAAGATTTCGGAACCAATCCATAAAGTTTGTATGGTTGAGTTTGTCTTTCTCTAAGAGAGACCTTAATGATAGGTGGTTTAGGTTAAGTGGTGCGTTTGGAATGTTGTTGTTGTTATTGGCGGCCATCTACAAAATTAACAAGGTTCGTTTAAGTATCGATTTTAGATTTAATAAACAATACCCTTTTAATTTGTTTTATTTAAATATTAGAATCCAACGGTAAGTCAAATTCCGGTTAGGTGACCTTTATCCCGTCATTTGATTTAGCTAGGTAGTCATAATGACAATTGCAATCCTTTTGCAACTTCTAATTTTATGGGATCATGCAATCCTTTTGCATGGCATATTAATCCCATCAAACGCCTATTTGTTCCTCATGCTTCGGTGACCCTAAGTTCATGATTCCCAAATCAAGTCGTCCTACTTGTGTAGACATGTAGACTTAACATACAAGTGGTTAGGTGACCTTTATCCCATCAAGAGATTCCTAATATGTCTAAGTGTTTCCACAAAAGGATGGCGTTTAACTTGTTTACCTTGTTTTAGTTAAAGGGATTTTATGTTTTCTACATTCTAGTTTTAGAAAACAAAATGCTATACACCAACATGCATTTGGTGTGTAGTGTTTTATGAAAAACCTATTTTCATGTCCTTTTAGTAAGCCAATTACTAGTTATAAACCATTTCATATGTATGATCCTTATCATGTTCTTAATAACCGATTATTAATGTCCTTTTAGCCGTTTTTAATTTAACCATTTAAATTGACGTTTTGCATGTCGTTAATAATGTCAATTTTAACCAATTTAAATTGCCATTTTAGTTTGTTGTTAACTTGTGTGATTAACTTGTAGCATACAAACATACAATCCACATAATCATACAAAACAACCACGCATGCAAAATCATATGTTCACAATCAAGCCATTTTGGTAGACATTTGTTTAGCCGAAAACAAATGCCACCGGTTAAGGGGTTATAACACAAAGTAGGAGGTTTTAACCTCCCACTTAATCTTGCATCCAAATGCTTCTTCATGTGTTCTTCAAGTCTTCATCATCTTCATCATTTTACAAAATATATCCTAATACATTTTGTCTAGAAAATGAAATACAACCTAATCTATTTTACATACCAAAAATAAATTACATAGCCAAATGAATATAATTACAAACCAATTGAATAATTATTACATGCCTTTTGAATGAATGATAATACATACCAAATGAATCATAAATCAACCAAACACACATGCATGCAACACAAGGTCAAGGCTAGGATTGTGAACATTACATACAACCAAAATTAGACCAAATGGAAGAACCCAAAAACCCATTTTGGGTCTCCTTAAATTCGGCCTAAATACCAAACCCACCCAAACCCTAAAATTTTTTGCATTCTACTATCATGCATGTTCATAAAATGCAAAAATATAGTGGGTTTAACATATCATCTCGAAGCATATTTCATCAACTTCGGCTCTAGATACCATTGTTGGGATTTAACAAGTTTCATGATACTTAAAACCATTTAAGAATCAATTAAAAGCGGAAGCATGTAATTACCATTTTGGAACATGTTAATCTTTAACCATATAAAAGTTAAATCCCAAGAAAAGGATCAAGTTGAGAAATAAGCTTACAAACTACAAGCAAGAATAAGATGTTATACCTATTCCAAGCTAGTTGAAAGTGATGAAGATGATGATGTTGAATGGAGCTTCAAATGGATGAAACCTCAAGAGATTATACCCCAAACTTGTAACCAACACCTTGTACTTTGGTTAGGATTTAATTAACACTTGAATTAAACTTACAAAACCAAATTATGAAACCCTTCTTGCTCCCTAAACCCCACGGCCTGCAGCAGCAGAATGGGAGACTTTGTGCAGTTTTTTTGATGTATTTTTGCAAGTATATATCATCCACCAAGGAGTCAAAGTGCATGTATATGGAAGTGGGAAAGTATGGACAAGTGTTGGAGTCATTAGCATGCTTACTTACAACTCCAAGGCCACTCCATCTTTTGTTTAAATTAATTAGTTTTAAACAAGTTATATGTTTATATAAAACTTCCATATATTTATAATGCACATTTTATAAACTTGCAATTTAATTTATGTACATTTTATTTATATAAAACCAATTTATATAAATGTAACATAAATTAATTAATTATTTAACCCATAAATAATTAATTCCATATAATATAAATTATTCCATAATTTATATATATATATATATACACCAAGTATTATTTAAGAAAACCATTTTTCTCAAAGTTCAAGTGTCGCGTATTTAATCAACAATTCAATCGTTAAGATCAAAGACGAATAAGGTGTCAGTAAGTTTGTTATTGGGTATGACCCGACTTGGATCATAACACGTCAGCCACGTTAATTTAATATGTCTCTCGGGCATACGAAATACCTTCAAATTGATATAACTTACTTGTTTAGGTCAAGGCTAAGCAACTTTCATGCACACGTTTACTTGTTGAAGTACCTTTATACTCGTGCACTCGAGGTGAGATCATAGTCCCACCTTTTCAACAACTTTTATTCTTTTAAATCGTGGGCTGAGAAACATATACATTACATACTTATATACATTTCACATGTATATATACTTTTCATACTTTTATACTTTGAACACAAATACGAATACAAAGATACAGACGAGTTAGAACAAAAGTCCTCAATCCAATTATCATTAGTTCCACTTGCAGGGTGTAAGTGTAAGCGAGTGATTATGTTGTGTGGCCATACGGGTTTAACGAACCCTCATTCAGACGGTTCGCTACCGTTAGTGGATGAAATATAATTTCAACGTGCATAGTGTATGTTCTAACACTATATTCAAAATTCAGAGGGAAGATTCAGTTAAGCTTTGGTAATTGGGTGCTCGCAATACAAACTACATTCTTCGGAATAAATACGATTTGGATAATCATCTATACAAACTTGTGGTTCAAAATATACTTTCACAAATACATTTATGATCTCACCAACGTTTTTCGTTGACAGTTTTCTACATGTTTTCTCAGGTTCATACTTGGCTACTTGATACATGCTTCCGCACTCTTTGATTACTTGATTGGAGTCAAGCATACATACATACTTACGCTATTTATAGCAACTGTGATTTTCAACTTATATTATGTCGCAAGTTATTTCATTTATACTTTACAATTTTTGTAATCTTAAACTTGTTGTCGAATTGTTTGTAAACTAAACTTTGCAAGTCTTGTACGTTTCAAATGAATGCGACATACTTTTGGTCAAACGAGTCTCATATAGGGACTATGACCACGCAACGTGACCTAAGTAGTCGGCGCCGTCAATGACGATTTTGTCGGGTCGCTACACCTACAACAACAGCTACCATTCAAGCATTGAGATGGCGCCGTTTGAAGCACTTTATGGTAGAAAGTGCAGGTCTCCGATTTGTTGGAGTGAAGTGGGGGATAGACAGATTACGGGTCCGGAGATTATACAAGAAACTACCGAGAAGATCATCCAAATTCAACAACGGTTGAAAACCGCCCAAAGTCGACAAAAGAGCTACGCTGACATTAAAAGAAAAGATATAGAATTTGAAATTGGAGAGATGGTCATGCTTAAAGTTGCACCTTGGAAAGGCGTTGTTCGATTTGGTAAACGAGGGAAATTAAATCCAAGGTATATTGGACCCTTCAGGATTATTGATCGTGTCGGACCAGTAGCTTACCGACTAGAGTTACCTCAACAACTCGCAGCTGTACATAACACTTTCCACGTCTCGAATTTAAAGAAATGTTTTGCTAAAGAAGATCTCACTATTCCGTTAGATGAAATCCAAATCAACGAAAAACTTCAATTCATCGAAGAACCCGTCGAAATAATGGATCGTGAGGTTAAAAGACTTAAGCAAAACAAGATACCAATTGTTAAGGTTCGATGGAATGCTCGTAGAGGACCCGAGTTCACCTGGGAGCGTGAAGATCAGATGAAGAAGAAATACCCGCATCTATTTCCAGAAGATTCGTCAACACCTTCAACAACTCTTCAGATTCCCATGTGATGAAATGTCCCGTTCTTATTGATTAAAAACGTTCCATATTAATTGATTTCGTCGTGAGGTTTTGACCTCTATATGAGACGTTGTTCAAAGACTGCATTCATTTTAAAACAAACCATAACCTTTATTTCATCAATAAAGGTTTAAAAAGCTTTACGTAGATTATCAAATAATGATAATCTAAAATATCTTGTTTACACACGACCATTACATAATGGTTTACAATATAAATATGTTACAACAAAATAAGTTTCTTGAATGCAGTTTTTACACAATATCATACAAGCATGGACTCCAAATCTCGTCCTTATTTAAGTATGCGACAGCGGAAGCTCTTAATAATCACCTGAGAATAAACATGCTTAAAACGTCAACAAAAATGTTGGTGAGTTATAGGTTTAACCTATATATATCAAATCATAATAATAGACCACAAGATTTCATATTTCAATACACATCCCATACATAGAGATAAAAATCATTCATATGGTGAACACCTGGTAACCGACATTAACAAGATGTATATATAAGAATATCCCCATCATTCCGGGACACCCTTCGGATATGATATAAATTTCGAAGTACTAAAGCATCCGGTACTTTGGATGGGGTTTGTTAGGCCCAATAGATCTATCTTTAGGATTCGCGTCAATTAGGGTGTATGTTCCCTAATTCTTAGATTACCAGACTTAATAAAAAGGGGCATATTCGATTTCGATAATTCAACCATAGAATGTAGTTGCACGTACCTGTGTCTATTTTGTAAATCATTTATAAAACCTGCATGTATTCTCATCCCAAAAATATTAGATTTTAAAAGTGGGACTATAACTCCCTATTACAGATTTTTTCTTCGTCGGGAAGTAAGACTTGGCCACTGGTTGATTCACGAACCTATAACAATATATACATATATATCAAAGTATGTTCAAAATATATTTACAACACTTTTAATATATTTTGATGTTTTAAGTTTATTAAGCCAGCTGTCCTCGTTAGTAACCTACAACTAGTTGTCCACAGTTAGATGTACAGAAATAAATTGATAAATATTATCTTGAATCAATCCACGACCCAGTGTATACGTATCTCAGTATTGATCACAACTCAAACTATATATATTTTGGAATCAACCTCAACCCTGTATAGCTAACTCCAACATTCACATATAGAGTGTCTATGGTTGTTCCGAAATATATATAGATGTGTCGACATGATAGGTCGAAACATTGTATACGTGTCTATGGTATCTCAAGATTACATAATATAAAATACAAGTTGATTAAGTTATGGTTGGAATAGATTTGTTACCAATTTTCACGTAGCTAAAATGACAAAAATTATCCAATCTTGTTTTACCCATAACTTCTTCATTTTAAATCCGTTTTGAGTGAATCAAATTTCTATGGCTTCATATTGAACTCTATTTTATGAATCCAAACAGAAAAAGTATAGGTTTATAGTCAGAAAAATAAGTTACAAGTCGTTTTTGTAAATGTAGTCATTTCAGTCGAAAGAACGACGTCTAGATGACCATTTTAGAAAACAAACTTCCACTTTGAGTTTAACCATAATTTTTGGATATTGTTTCATGTTCATAATAACAATAATTTTCTCAGAATAACAACTTTTAAATCAAAGTTTATCATAGTTTTTAATTAACTAACCCAAAACAGCCCGCGGTGTTACTACGACGGCGTAAATCCGGTTTTACGGTGTTTTTCGTGTTTCCAGGTTTTAAATCATTAAGTTAGCATATCATATAGATATATAACATGTGTTTAGTTGATTTTAAAAGTCAAGTTAGAAGGATTAACTTTTGTTTGCGAACAAGTTTAGAATTAACTAAACTATGTTCTAGTGATTACAAGTTTAAACCTTCGAATAAGATAGCTTTATATGTATGAATCGAATGATGTTATGAACATCATTACTACCTTAAGTTCCTTGGATAAACGTATTGGAAAAGAGAAAAATGGATCTAGCTTCAACGGATCCTTGGATGGCTCGAAGTTCTTGAAGCAGAATCATGACACGAAAACAAGTTCAAGTAAGATCATCACTTGAAATAAGATTGTTATAGTTATAGAAATTGAACCAAAGTTTGAATATGATTATTACATTGTATTAGAATGATAACCTACTGTAAGAAACAAAGATTTCTTAAGGTTGGATGATCACCTTACAAGATTGGAAGTGAGCTAGCAAACATGAAAGTATTCTTGATTTTATGTAACTAGAACTTGTAGAATATATGAAGAACACTTAGAACTTGAAGATAGAACTTGAGAGAGATCAATTAGATGAAGAAAATTGAAGAATGAAAGTGTTTGTAGGTGGTTTTGGTCATTGGTGTATGGATTAGATATAAAGGATATGTAATTTTGTTTTCATGTAAATAAGTCATGAATGATTACTCATATTTTTGTAATTTTATGAGATATTTCATGCTAGTTGCCAAATGATGGTTCCCACATGTGTTAGGTGACTCACATGGGCTGCTAAGAGCTGATCATTGGAGTGTATATACCAATAGTACATATATCTAAAAGCTGTGTATTGTACGAGTACGAATACGGGTGCATACGAGTAGAATTGTTGATGAAACTGAACGAGGATGTAATTGTAAGCATTTTTGTTAAGTATAAGTATTTTGATAAGTGTATTGAAGTCTTTCAAAAGTGTATAAATACATATTAAAACACTACATGTATATACATTTTAACTGAGTCGTTAAGTCATCGTTAGTCGTTACATGTAAGTGGTTTGAAACCTTT
Source organism: Rutidosis leptorrhynchoides (assembly GCF_046630445.1). Lineage (NCBI taxonomy): Eukaryota > Viridiplantae > Streptophyta > Magnoliopsida > Asterales > Asteraceae > Rutidosis > Rutidosis leptorrhynchoides. The sequence goes on from NC_092336.1 coordinate 293,755,231, forward strand.
AGGTTAACGATCTTGTTAAATGTTGTTAACCCAATGTTTATAATATCAAATGAGATTTTAAATTATTATATTATCATGATATTATCATGTATGAATATCTCTTAATATGATATATATACATTAAATGTCTTTACAACGATAATCGTTACATATATGTCTCGTTTAAAAATCATTAAGTTAGTAGTCTTGTTTTTACATATGTAGTTCATTGTTAATATACTTAATGATATGTTTACTTATCATAGTATCATGTTAACTATATATATATATATATATATATATATATATATATATATATATATATATATATATATATATATATATATATATATATATATATATATATATATATATATATATATATATATATATATATATATATATCCATATATATTTCATCATATAGTTTTTACAAGTTTTAACGTTCGTGAATCACCGGTCAACTTGGGTGGTCAATTGTCTATATGAAACATATTTCAATTAATCAAGTCTTAACAAGTTTGATTTCTTAACATGTTGGAAACATTTAATCATGTAAATATCAATCTCAATTAATATACATAAACATGGAAAAGTTCGGGTCACTACATGAACAACTCTAGAAGGTTCTTCATGATATTGATCGGAGTGATAAGGATGGAAATGAGGGTGGGGTTGAAAAATCAAGAGAGGATGTGCGGACCGGGAGTGAGATAGGGCAAAAAGAAAACGTTAGCCCTCCCCCCAGCATTAGGAAGCCACTCAGATGCACAAACATCTGTTTCATATGAGTTAGAATTGGCATCTCTAGATGAGATTCGCCAAAAACAATTTGAGAATGTGTCTAGTGCTCGTAGGGATTTGGTGCAGTCCTATACCGAACATTCAGTGTCTATAGCTCAGACTGCAACAACAAGCGTAGAGATTAGCATATCTCCAGAAATTGCTTCTCTAAGATTGCTTGGAAGTCCTGTTCAGCAGGCCTCACTGCTCAGCATTCTAGCTCAACAGTGGTGACAACTGAGTTTCGTCAAGAATCTCAGGCTATTTCACTAACACTTCTTTGTAGGGCTCCATCACATCCTCACCAATTATCTCCATGGCTCTTTCACCACCACGATTAACATCACTACCACCTGATCTCAATGCTTCCCCAGCACCGTTATCACCTCCAATCATGACATCATCTCCTATCACCCAGACTGTTAATCATCAACCAAATCTCACGTACATTCAACGGGAAAACGAATTTCATGCTTATCTTCTCTCAGTTAATCTTTCTGAGGGTGACTACATCAGGAAAGCTATCCTTGGTCTTCTCAAGTCTCTTCAACTCATCCCGAATTATCCTCCAGTACTTGAACCAATCCCATGTCGTGTTGATCAACCATCTTCCTCCAGGCGACATGATGACCCCGATTCCGGCGGCCAACATGAGGGGGAGAATATCTGAGGAAGATCCACTATGCATATCACTCAAACTATCAGTCAAACACAAACTCCACCAAGCTCTTCCAGGAAAAGGAAAGAAATTTTTAATGACTCTGATGTGCCTGAAGGAATGGTCGAAGGGATTGAATACACAGTAGAAGAAGATGATGTTGCCCCCGAAGGACATAACGTGATCACAGTCAACTCTGATGATGAAGATGATTTCGATGAAGTTATGTTTGTTGATGTCAAAGAAGAAGTAGAAACCAAAATCGAAATGTCTGTAGAAGTGGTTACCTCAGCCGAAACCAATCTTGCTATGGTGGTATACACGAGCTCTGACATCGGACCCATCTCCTCCCAGTCTGAAACAATCATCACATTTTCACCACAGCTTTTCATACAAAAATCTGAAGAAGAAGAAGAGGAAGAGTACTTCAGAAACTTGAAACCACAGTATGCTATTGTCATTGAAGGAGCATTTACTAAAGAAAATTACGTAAACTTAGAAGCTCCAGACGAGGAAGAGATGAATGAATTTGATTAGTTTGTCACTCAGGAATACACCGGTGAACCTGCAACAAGGTTTCCCAAACCAACCGCTCAACCAACTCCTGATCAATCCACGTAATCTGATCCTGTAACACTCTATTTTTCCCCGTACATGATTTATAGGTGTATGGCGTATGTACGATGGGTGCATGAAGGAATTGAGACATGTTCGTGCGTTAAAGTTCTTGTATGCAAAAAGTGATCAGAGCAAGTTAAAGGTCGCGGCGCAACATTTCAAACAAATCAGGATCAGGAGGCACGGTATGGAAGGCACCAGACCATGCCTTGGGTCGCGGCGCAATAGAAAGGGCTGCGGCGCGGCATTCAGCGGATTTCAATTCCAGGAGGCATGTTAAGGAAACCACCAGAATACGTTATGGGTCGCGGCACGGCGATTAAGGCTGCGGCGCGGCATTATGGGCGAGCTGGTACCAGATTTGCAATTTTAAAGGAGATTCGAGAGCATTTTGGTCATTTCGCGTATGTGCCAGATTTGGGATCTTAAATCCCATCCACTCATCTTTTTTCTTTTATTTCTTTTTCCTTTTCTTTCTATTTTCCTCTCAAAAACTTCAAACCCCAAATTGATTCAAAGGGATTTTTGGAAAGGAAGAAGTGGGTTTTGATCGAAAGCGTAAGTGACAAGTTTGTTCTCCTCGTTCTTAGCTACAAGGTGATACTAGCGGTAAGCTCTAACTCCGAAATTTGTTTTTTGTTCATCATTCAAATTTAGGGCTTTTGATTGTATATTCATACATAGAACCCCACTAGTTGTTAATGGAAGATAATAACTAGGATTCGAGTTTATTAGTGATGAAGGTGGGTTTTGGGTTGGTTGATGATTTAGCCTTGTTTAGCGCTTTAAATTGAGTGTAATCACTATGATTAGTGATTATGGAAGTGTTAGAACTCTTTTGGGTGTGTTTGGTTGACTAATTTTGAAATGGGTCAAAATTAGGGTTTTGGTGTCAAATTGGGCAAGACAAGTGTTTAACACTTGTGTTCGGGTTTAATTAGCTTATTAGGACCATTGTCACTAGTGTTAGTGATTATTGGTTAGTTTGAGCGCGGTTTGTGCTTGGAGGTGCTTTTGGGTCGAGATTGCACTAGTTGTCAATTTGGGTTGGTTTGTAAATCCTCCCTAATTGTGTTGTTGTATTTGTGATAATGGAATAGGTACATTCCATCGGCGAGTTATGGATTATTCAGTGGCATTCATCAAGGCTTCAAGGTGAGTGTTAATATCCTATATGCATATGTATGTGTAGGATGGGTGCGGGTCGGGTGAAGGGGTTCTCGTTTATAGAGCTCACTTCTCGTATAGGTGGAATTGTTGGACTTGTGGATAGATCCAATTGGCACGGTTGTGCGTTTTGGTTGACCACCTTTGACGAGGTGCACACTTTGTGTGTACGTTATCACATGGGCGTGTGATGTGGATTATATAACCCCAATGGCAAAGGGTTAATATTGTGAGTGAAATAATTATGCGCGTAGGTATATAACGTATCTATTTGTTGTAGCGTGAGATGTGAAGTGTCGAAGTGTTAAGACACCACGTTTCACGTGACGAGTGAAGTGTCGAGGTGTTAAGACGCCACTCGGAGTGAAGCATCGAGGTGTTAAGATGCCACTCTAAGTAATTAACGGGTGAAGCATCGAGGTGTTAAGATGCCACTCGGGGTGAAGCATCGAGGTGTTAAGGTGCCACCTAGGAGTGAAGTGTCGAGGTGTTAAGGCGCCACTCCATAAAATAAAGAGTGAAGCATCGAGATGTTAAGATGCCACTCGAGGTAAAGTACCGAGGTGTTAAGGTGCCACCCTAGGGTTTAGTGATACGAGGTGTTAAGTACACTAATGGATGTTATGAACACCGATGGCATTTTCACGAGCGCCATTCCCTTGTAAGATTGGTTAACCATGGTTATTGTGTTGTAAGTGTGAGCATATTATATTGTTCGAGTTATATATATTGTATACATATAATGTTGTGTTGTCGTGATGTAGCTAACCCTCCGGGTGTAGTTTATTGGCGTTGTTCACATCGACGTTGGTGAACTTATCCTATTGATGGTATTATTAGCTTGTTGCTTAGTGATCGTACGGTATGCTTAGATTAGCTTGCCTTTATGCTTGGATGCTCCGGTATGCGGTATTTGTTTATTTATGTGGCATGTCCATTTTATGCATATATATGTATGTAGTATATTTTCACTCACTAAGCGTTAGCTTACCCTCTCGTTGTTTACTTTTTTATAGATTTTCATGGATGAGGTGGATCGGGTAAGCGTGGGAACTAGTGACTCGCGTAGTTACTTTAGAAGGCTTGCTTTTGGATTCGATTAGGATTGGGTAGCGTATCCCCAATCGCCATGCTCGGCTTTTATTTTGTGTTTAAAGTCATGAGGTCGAAACTTGTACCTTGTACTTAAAGGGTAATTTGGACATATGTGGGCCCGGAGTCGTAAGACTCATTTTAGTATTAAAACGTGTTATTTTAAACTATTATAATGTGTTGTGAAAAACATTTTGTCCAAAAGTGTCGCGAAGTATGAGATCTTTTTTCATGAAAATGACAATTGGGACAGCAGGGTTTGGAGCGGCGCGCCCCTATAGGGAGCGGCGCTCCATTTGACTGAAAAGTTGATCTTTGTTATAAAAAAAAATCTAAGCGTGTTTTCGGTTGGATAACGGGTTGGGTCGTTACAAGTGGTATCAGAGCATGGTCTAAGGGATTTAGGCAACTTGAGATAGGTGCCTAGACTTAGAATTTTGTGTGTGCTTATTTGTTGCGGGACTTGTTGGATT